>NC_135433.1:29086103-29448603 GCF_051991255.1 Vanacampus margaritifer
GTGCGAGCACTGCAGTAATGATGCGTTTTGTTCTGGACTGCCTGAGGACATCGAGCGCTAGAAATCCGAAGGATAAAGGGTACACATAATGCGTCTGTTTCATATTTATGCGTGACATGCTTGCGATATATCAAATGATATGGCTTTTAAACCTGACTCGAGAGAAAATTGGACTTTGTGAATGCTATTGCGAGTGCACTTAAACTAATGTTTAGGGATTTGGGCCGATGAGGAGATGTGTGTGCATCAAACTAAACCACACGAAGGTAATTTAAAGTATTGAATATCGATATAGACTTATTCTGCTTAATTTACAATGCCACAGTTGATTTATATCTGAATCCCTGAGGTGTGCTTTCAGTCAAAATTAGAGTTGAAGTTAATTGATTGGTTAACTGAGAACCATCATTCGCTCCATTTTTATTTAGTATTTTCATTTCATCCATTAGACCTACGTCACATTTACACATGTCAGCCCAAAAGTTCATGCAATTGTAAGCTAATAACTGACAGTGGTGCCCCGCTATTTGCGGGGAATATGGACCCAGATGGCCAGCAAATAGCTTAAATCCGTGTATAATTGACACTTATTATAAATGTCTTAAAATAAAATAAAATAAAATTTCTATCCCCTAAAGCACTTGAATAAGCGGGGATAAATGACCCACTAAGCGTTTTCTATATGAAAAAAAAGGTTAGTGCTCACCTCCCTTTGGAAGGAAAAAAAAACAGTCAAGTTCATAAGTTAATATGTAGGCCAACATTTACTGTATGTTCTTTGTAAATCAAACAAAGTTAAAAAATAAAAAAAATAAAAATGACAGCGCAAACTGTATAGGCTTACTGATAGATGTTGTTTTAGCAAATAGTATTTCAGGGAATACAACATTAATAATTAAATGCCTCTTATATCCTCTCATGTAAACTGTAGTGTAATGTGGGCACTTTAGTTACCACATGTGCTTCGCAAAGACTCATTAGTCAAGATGTACTGTACAGTATTAGGATCTGCTCTCCTGTGCTGAGTTTGCTTATTCTCCAAAGGCTTGCGTGGGTTTTCTCAGGGGATGAGTTTTCCTCTAGTATTCAACCAAAAAACATCCATCCATTTCTTATCCGGTGCCAGGTCGCGGGGGGCAGAAGCTTTCGCAGGCAAGCCCAGACTTTCCTCTCCCCAGCCACTTCATCCAGCTTTTCGACAGGGCTCCGGGGTGTGTCCCGCGTCGTCTCCGTGGCTTCCTCCTGGCCCCCCAAAAATTTGCACAACACAAACAACACATTTTCTCCATGATCAGGAATATCAATCTGAATGCATCAGTGAGTGCAGATTTTATTTCAAACGGGAAATCTAACACAGGGATCGAGCTATAACGACAGGTCAAAATATGATATTGTATTATAATTTATGTTTGCATCCATCCCTGCCTAACAGCCAAATTTCAGAATGTCATTATGGTTGTCAATGTGCACATCAGTGGACAAAATTAGCAACAACAGTTCATTTTCTTGAATAACTGCAGTTTGTGTTCTGTTCTCTCGGGACAGATTGGACCCTAATGACATGTTTGACACCACTGCTGTTAACATTGAAAAATTCATGAACAATATCCATGCTTTTGGAGAGTTAGAGAAGCTAAGATTAGACAAGAACGTGTGGTGTTCCCTGGCCTGGGCACAGCAACATCTGATTTGATTTGAAAAGTCATAAACTTTTTTTTGTGTGAAACTTTTCAGTAATTCTCTGTTGTGACCAACGTGGCTCTCATGACTACATACGTACAGCTTGCGGTTTGCTTGTCAGGCAATCAGTGCCAATGTGAACCATCAATCACAAGTCACAATCATTAAATGATTATTTTGCACATTCCGTGTTTTTAGTTGTCCATTCCATTCTCTCTGAAAAGCAGTAAACTTCAATATTCTCCCACAAAAAAATACTCCACTAAATTTCCACTAATTTTTACGACAGCGTATTAGGGCCACTTATATATATATTTTTTATTTTTTTATTTTATTTTATTTTTTTATTTTTTTATTTTAGAGGGCGGGGGGAAATTGCTCATTTGCCACTTTTAGTGCCACTTTTAGATGGCAAATTAGCGAGTTTTTTCTCAGAGTATTGCCCCCGCACTCTAAAAAATATATATATTTATAAGTGGCCCTAATACGCTGTTGTAAATTTTCATCACTAAAAAATAATAATAATAAAAAATAAATCCAAATCAATGTGTTTGACATTATTTAATATTTTTGATGAACCAGATTACCTCTTCACATATAAATTAGATGGTCATTTGTGGTATTTTTTATGAATGACTCTGTTTCTCATGCTGAAGACTGCAGTAGCGAATAATGGCGATGGAGGTGTGCTTTGGAGGGGGAGCCAGTTGATGCGATTGTGACGGAGGGAGAAAAAAATGGATTTAATCAATATGTTTCCTTTGGAATGGCCACGCCCACTCCAGCGACGCTGTGTCTGACTCACCCCCTTCACATGTTTCCCCGCCTCACATTGGTGCAGTGTGGCTTCTTGCTTGGATGACCACGGACACACACACACACACACACGCACACACACACGCACACACGCGCACACACACGCGTACTGTCACGTTCACGGATGTAGCTCCGCCTCCTCTGCGGTGTAGCGACTGCGAGCAATGGAGGAGCCAGCAGTGCACCAGGATAAATTAGACGGCTCATGGGAAGGAGGGCATGATGGAGGGAAGGCTAATTGGAAGAGTGAACGCTCCCTTTCGTCGCTGCTTAAACACTCTTGTCTTCTCTGCTGGTCGTCTCCCAGGGAAACTGACGTCGTGGAAACGGACGAGAAAGTGCTCAGCAAGTCATCCGAGATCAGAGTAAGAAGACCGCAGCACCTTGCGCTGGTGTGTGTGTGTGCCTGTGGTTTTTTGTGCATGTTCATTTGTTGTATGATGCATGTCATCTCATTTTTCTTGCATCTCCCAACATACCTAGTAATGGAGACAGGACATACACAGTTTGCTTATGTGTACCATTTTCATTTCAGCAAGCACTTCATTTCCCATGATGCTCTTGTGCTATGCATGCAGTAATGTGACGTGGTATTAAGTAGGGGTGGGAATCTTTGAACGTCTCACGATTCCATTCCGATTATTGGGTCTGCGATTTTCAATTCAAAATGATTTGATTGACAATGATTTTTGCTTCAATCTATAGATGTGCAAGGAATTGTAATGATCTACTCCAGTCTGACTCGCTAATGTTAATTAGCGCGCTACTCGCGGCACTTTTATCACTCAAAAAAACGGCTCCACACTGCAAAAAAAGTGACATCTAAAGGTCCATCCGAGTTTGTTCAGGAAATCAGCTTTAAGAAACTGACACCGGGAAGTGTCATTGCCTTCAGGTACGACAGCACTCACCCACACAAAACTGCATCCTGACCATAAACATTTCAGCCCACGTTGAACATTAATTACTTACATAGCTCATGCAGTTATGTTTAGAATACAGGTTATTAGGGGTGGGAATCTTTGAATGTCTCACGATTCGATTCAGAATCGATTTTCGATTAAGAACAATAATTTATTTATTTTCAAAATGATTTGATTGACAATGATTTTTGCTTCAATTTCTAGATGTTCAAGGAATCGTAATGATCTACTCCAGTCTGACTCGCTAATGTTAATTAGTGCTCTACTCGCGGCACTTTTATCACTCAAAAGAACGGCTCCACGCTGCAAAAAAACAACTTTTATTGGAATAACTTGATCGTGATTTTTTTCCTTCTACTCTCTAATGTGGCTACAAATTAACAGTGTATTAGACCGCGTGGAACTACACTGCCCCTAAGTTGCCAAATCGGGTACAACATGAAACTGTGCTCCAAATAAAGGCACACACAGACAAAGGCAAGACAGTATAAAATAATTTAAATAAAATCGATTTTGGGACATTTGTAATCGATTCTATATCGTACTAAATGAGAATCGCGATTCTTATGAGAATCGATTTTTCAGCACACCCCTAGTAATAAGCGTTGATAAAATCAGTAAATCAATTGTAAAAGGAAACAGCAAAGGAGACAATAATGGAAGCTATTCTCATGGTCTACTAAAACCAATTTATGATGGTTGATTTTTTTTTCTATAAAGTGCATATTTATTTTCTACTTCCAGTATGGATCAAGGAATTAATTCATCACTTTCTCAACTCTATATTATTTTTCAATTTGCTATTAATTTTTGGCTATGTTTAGTTCTCAGCGCTTTGTTCAGAATTACTGGTCTGCTCTATAGGGACAATGAATGATATTGGAATAAAACCTTGTGTTTGTAAAGGAGATGAAGAATACCGTATTGATATTTGACTTTGGCACACATGTTTTTTTAAAAGGTTGTGTTTGTATCTTATAGCTGGGCTATGTTGTATTGATTGACGGTTTTCCGCAATTGTTGAAAATATATTACAAAAGTGTCATCATATGTAAGGATGGGTGAGTACAGATAACAGGCTTATTTTAATGTCTTTTTTTTGTGGCCGTTTGGGATCAGGAACTACAAATCAAAAATTAGAAGAATGCAAAATTGCCATTAATTTCATGCAATTTTATGGGAAAATGTTATTTTTGGCACATATAGGGATTTCTTTTAAACTGACCTGTCTGTCACTGTGCTTTTTTTGGGAGGGGTTATGTATCAATAGTACTGTACTAATGGTATTGGTACTTGGTTTGGGAATTATGTTTGTCCTGTATTTGGTTGTATACTTATTACATTTTTGTATATGTGTGGAGTGTTGCACCACATGTTGTTGCATCGTCTCCCTCATTTCATTACAGCCAGTCAAAATGCTCATTACACTTTCAAACCCTAAATATGAATATGTTGGGATTTTAATTTTCATTTGGGCTTACTTTTACTTTGCCATGTCATCATATCCTATGACGTCATACCTAACTGCTCAAAACGTGTAAATGTCCACGTGTTTTTGCATTTGTAGGAGCTTGAGAATGCGGTAACGGTGGAGAATCTGGAGCTGCAGGAGCAGCAGTCGGATCGAAAAGAGCTAGAAGAGACTCTGGTCAAATTAGAGGAGCACAAAGAGAAACTTATTCAACAAATAAAAGCAACCAGACAGCTCTGCTATGAAGAGAGTCAACAGGTTCGTTCACACTATCTAATCTACGGCACTACCTCATTAATTCATGGACTAAGCTTCACCTACCACACAAGCCCTGACATATGTACAGTGAGCCCCTGTTTATCTCTGCGGACATATTCCCGAACCACCCTCAGGTGAAAATCAGTGATAAAGACTTTATAAAAACAACTTTTTTTAAAAAACTCATTCACTGCCATTGACGCTTAATTTTTCATAATGTTTTGTTTAGTTTTTATAATCGTGACTTAACGAGTGAAGTCACGCGATTAATTACAATTAATTTTAATCACCTGACACCCCAAAATTTTAATAATCTTTTCTTCTTCTTTTTAAAAAAAGAAAAGCTTTTTAAATAGATAATTAAAAATTAGGGGCGTCAGGCGATTAGAATTTGTAATCGTAATTAATTGCATGCTTTCACTAGTTAACTCACGATTAATCACAAATTTTATATCTGTTCTAAATGTACAATAAATAAATTCTAGGTTTTCATACTCTTGTTAACAAAAAGTGGGAAAAAAATGTTAAACTAGTAGAAATGGTTCAAATGAATTTTTGACGTCTATAGCCGTCAATGGAAGTGAATTTCTTTATTAGGGAAAATTCTAGAATCCAACAATTTCTTGAAGAAAATAATAAATGTGGCAAATTCTAGGTTGTCATACTCTTTTTAAACGAAAGTGGAAAAAAAAGTTAAACTAATAGAAATAGTTCAAATGAATTTTTGACATCTATAGCCGTCAATGGCAGTGAATGAGTTAACGTAGTTGTATAGAGGAGTGAGGTGGGAAGAGGTAGAACTATTTTGGGGAAATGATGCGATGCTGTTCAATCTCTGAAGATGACGTCACATCATTGCCGTGTGTAATAAATGAAGCATCTGCGAGGGTGAATCATGATCATGATATAACGAATGTCAACTTTATGTTTCGAGTGGGATTGAATTAAATATAAATACAACACTGTTACTCGAAAACAAATCTGCAAATTCACAGATGATTGATTGTCAGTTTTAGGGTAAAAAAAAGTGTGAATATAGCCTTAGAGGAGCCCCTCTAAACGAACCCCTCTCGTGTAGCATATTGCACAATAGCATTTTATCTGACTGTCAATCTTTGTACTTTCCAGATCCTATCTCTGCAGGCTGAGGAGGTTAAGAGGGAGGGCCAGGTTGAGGAGTACGAGCGAGAGCTTGCCAGAGCCCGATGGAGACTGAAGAAGCTCAAAGAGGAGGTGAAACAGGCCAAGAGGAAGATGGAGGAGGCTGGAGAGAGGAACTGTCCTCTCCAGGACTCTATCAGACAGTCCTATGAAGAAATCTTGCAGGTACGGGAGAAAGTGCACATTTGTTAGATGTAGGAACAATACAGTATATGCGTATTGTTGTTGTTGTTTTTTTAATCAAATAGAATATGGTTGTAGGGAATGGTGAGCTATTTTAGACTGATACACTAATAAGGGTAAAATATCCTCATGAAATCATAGTGAACCAAAGAGAGCCGAACTGAACCTTGAAATTCACACTCTGTTCATTTTATATCCGTACTGGGTGTCCCAATTTTCAGTTTGACTTTAGCCCATTGTGCTAGCTAGCTAGCTCCCTAGCAGGTAACCGAGCACCCAGGGAGCTAGCTGTGGAGCTCGCTAGCTAACACCTGGCTAAAGCCAAACTGTGGCAGGTTTTTTACTTTCTGGACCTGGATTTGCCACCTCTGATCGGATATTGATCCGATATCACCCCCCAAAAAACTTTATTGAATTATATCAGTCTCGAACAAAAATCTCTGATATTAGCACTCATTTACAAGCAGTCCATTCCATACTCCGCTCCTGCTCTTCTAGGTTAAATTGATGTACTGTAACCCGAATGTTTGGAATAAATAGGTCATATTTTGTCATACCTGCTGTTACTAACTATTGTTCTTTGTTTGAATTGTATCACTTGATCAAGTCTTTTCTAACATTTCATACAAAAAAATGTAATTAAATCATGTACAGTATTATTCCTGCCATCATATCGTATCAATGTCGGTATTGGGCAGTACGCTAGGCTGCAATATCAGTATCGTATCAAAAGTGAAAAGGCTATATCATTGAGTAGAGTTGTTCCGAGTCATCTTTCTATAGTGTTTTTCCATAATTTTGGATTATTGCAAAAAGTGGGACAGGCCTGTAGTGAAGTTATTAGTATTAGTCACCATTTTTTGTTTGTGTGAATTATTTAGTGGCAAGACCAAAAACAGTGACTGGTGTCATCCATGCAGGAAGAGCACACGCTTTGTTCTGTGTCAGGTGGTGCCGTCACTCCAGAGAGCCAACTAGATGGCTCAACATCTCCTGCAGACACCACTGAAGATGAAGCGCTTCCAATGAGACCTTGGGGGAGGAGCCAATCACTGCCCGCATATGCTGACCTGATAATGGTAAATCGCTTTATAGTGATAGCGAGTTCATCAGTTGCTTTATGGAAAGTTGTTGCCTGCGATGTTGTTTTCAGAAATTGCAAACAATTCTATAACGTTTTATAGTATTGATTATCTTCTCAAAATCTCATTTTTTGCAGTTTTTCCCGATCTATTGGACAACAGATTGTCTTTAACTGATTTCTTGATTGAACAGGTCTGGAGATAATCAGTAGTTTGTGAAAATGAACTCCGCTTTCAAAAAATGTGGTTAGCCACAGCTAATGAGTTAACAAGGATGGCAAGCACTTTTTTACTCCGGGTATTGGAGCTTGAAATATTTTCCCCTATCCTTTTTTAATAAAATCGCCATTTCAAAACGGCATTTTATGATCATCTTGGATCATCTTCGTCTTTACATTTGTTTGATGCTCTTAAACTTGGGCAAACTATGCACAAAAAATATATATAAATACATCCTCACGCCGCGGTATTGAAATTGCCTACTTGGGTATTTGTTTGTGTGACCAGGTCGCCAACAGCGCACCCTTCTGCAATAATTTGGCAGATACCAGAGAAGAGGTAGATGACAGCAGCAGCAGCTCACCAAAGGTTAGTTTAGTAATCCGCATGTCATTCCATTATTATTCTTCATGAAGAGAATACGAATCTGCTTGATGAGAAATAGTTCATATTTATCGATAATGTCGATAATGAAAAATTCAAATAAGCTTTTGTTTGTTCTCTAGATGGACAGATCGAACCTCGAAGATGATCCAGAGGAGGGTGACATCAGTGAGGAACAAGGGGGAGTCAAGGAACTGTCCATTCTAAACAAACTGGACTTCTACCAAGATGACCCTTTTGCACATTGTCAGATAGGCCGTATGTTACACGTGATGTGTGATTTTAAACATTCAGTTTCATTCCGTACTTTCATTTTTCAGCACGTTTTATGTTTCTCATTAAATATACTGCATTGCATTTTCATGTGAAGATCCCTCTTCTTCATTGATTTTGAACCCCAACGGTAGAATGACTTTGTTATACTGCATGCACAAAAGAAATGAAGGAGTGCTATGTCGTCATTGATTGTCAATCAATTATGTCATCTTATGTATGTTTCTTAGTTTGTTTTATTTTTCGACTCTATTTGCAGATGACCTCTTTAATGAAGACCTATTCCCAAAAACAGATTCATCAGGTAAAAACTCCTAGACTTTTATCAATAGATTTTTTTTTAAGTAGAACTAACAGAATGTTCCTTTCCATTTTCGTTTTTGCTTAACAAAATAGTATGCAATAAGTAGATTAAGCTCAGATTCCCACAAGTTTAATTTGTATAAAATATATATGAACAATTTAACAATCTTAGTTTGTGTAGTTTTTTTCCCTTAACATTGCAGTTGTCACCTACAGAAGATGCAAAACACAGAATGATAAAAAATAAAAATGCACATTTGTTATGAATATTAATTTCTTTACATGAGTTTCTTAAAAAAAACAAGTACTGTCATGCTATGTGCTCTATAAAAAGATACTCTGATGATTGCTTTGTGTCACATTCTGATTCTGATATTATCTCCTTTTCAGATGGATTCACGTCAGATCCTTTCAAAGGCAGCGACCCATTTGCAGCGGACATTTTGTTTCCAGGGGCAAACGTTGGTTGCGATGAAGGAGCAGTCATTATCTGCGATGAGGCTGACACGAGTCTATCCTGTGCTGAAAATAAAGCCTCAACGGGGACGCAGTGTTTTGAGTCTGAGTTTCCGGATGAAGATAGTGACATCGAGATCAGCTATAGTCAAGAGGATCTTGACACGATCCCTGGGGCAGATGATGACCATGGATTTAAGCCAATCCAGAGTTCATCTGAGGAGCTGGGCCCGGAGCCCATTCGAGGCTGGCGTTCCCAGGGGCAATATTCCGTAGAATCGGATCCCAATGGGTACGAACTGGACCTTGCCGCTGTCTCCCCACCCTCAGACATAGAAGAGCACAGTTTTGGATCTCTAGCTGGAGAATTTAGCAAGGAGGCCACGGCAAAAGTGGAGGAAGGTAAATTATAAGTATTGGTGACTTGCAACAGTATTCATAAACGTTTTCACATTAAAACCACAAACATACAGTAAATGTATTGCATTCAAATTTATTTCATAAAGCAGGGGCCAGCAACCTTTACTGTCAAAAGAGCCATTTTAGGCCAAATCAATTACAAAAACATCTGTCTGGCGCTGCAAAACATTTGAGAATTGTGATGATGATGAACGGAACAGTGTGTTAGTGTTAGACAGTCCACTGTACTGAGGGCCCAATAGCTAATTAGAGCTGCACCAGAACACAGAAATATGCTGCACCCAATTTATTTTATTCTACCTTTCTGCCATTCTTTCATATTTTTGACATTTTGGGCAATTTTATGGACATGTGGTAATTTTCTGCCTCTCTTCTTAATTTTTTGGGCATCTTACGACTATTTGTGATGTTTTTTTCTGCCTATTTTGCTATAAATGTTCAAATTTTGTCAACATTTTATGGTAATTTTCAGGATTTCGTGTTTTGTTTTTGGACATTTTATAGTTTTCTTTTCTGCCGTTTTTTGAAGAAGAAAAAAATGTCTGACACGTTTGGCAATTTCATAGACATTTTATGGTCATTTTTGGGCCTTTTAGGCATTTTTTAAAACATTTTCATCTACTCTTTGTTTCTTTTTGAATATTTAATTATTCCTTTAAAAACAATCTAAATCATGAATTCATTTAAAGAATATTTTATTTGAAAAATAAAAATACATTTGTAAAAAAATATATATATTTATTACTACAAATTTTTTGGAGAGGTCCACAGGGAGCCCCTGGAGGGGGACTAAAGATCTGCATGTGTCTCTAAAACCACAGGTTGCAGACCCCTGTCATAGAGAGACAAATAGTGGCATACAATTGTGAATTGGAAGGAAAATTATGCATGCTTTACAAACGTGGGTTTTTTTTTGGGCAAAAATATTCACCACCTCGAAGTTGAATTCATTTTTGAAACACCCTTTGATGTGCTATGCCCCTATTAGCTTTGAACATCGCCAGGTCATGGACATTCTTTGCAAAATAGTTGAAGCTGAATCACATTATGAGGGAGAGTCTTTGAACAGCAATTCAGCAAAGTCTTGCCATTGATCGTCAATGTGATTTAGTGCTGGATTTTGACTGCACACCATTGTAGCTTTTGCTGAATGTTTATAATCATGGCTTTCTTTCCACATCTTTATAAAGGCCTGATAGGCGGACTACGCAGCTAAAAGTTTTCCTCCAGGCTATACTCCACCTCTCATCCATAGTCATCTGTGATAAGATCAAGATCCAGCAAAAAGTATAGAAAATTGACGGACGAGGCTTGGCAAGACCAGCTCCAAAACAGAACAGCAATTTGGAACCACGTACATTTTGCAACAGGCAGACATACTCAAATGGCCACCAGCCCATTTGTTGCCTTGATTTTCTAATGCCAATTTGATGGATTTATCTTAAACAAGTAAAGAAAGAAAATTAGGACATACTTTGTTTTTTACTATTGTAGTATCCATTAACAGAAACTGAGAGGTCCGTCGGTACTTGACCCAGTTGGTGACCCATTTCTGTCAGAGCTTAGCTTGTCTTTTTTCTAGTTTCCCATCATTCATCAGCAAAACAGGCGTCCATCAGTGACAGTCCTGACGAAATGCCCACCTCTTGTTAGGCTAAATTTAGGACCTTGGGTACTACATTTTGTGCTATGGAATGTGTAATTGTATGTTGGCATGACAGTCCCTTAAAAAGTTCTTGCACGTTTCACCATTGTTACCCTGACCTGAACTCTTTATTTCCCTTCAGCTAACACTGTCCCTGAGCTTGGTGATCAAGCAGTGTTGGTGCCGGACAGAAGAAGCAGGAAAGACAACACTCAGTCTCTTGATGATGTTCCTGGAGAAGATTGGATGAGCGACATCAAAGATGAAGCAGGAAACCCTTCAAGCCCTCCCAACTCTGTCGACTCTCATAACCTCTACACTGAAGCCGAGTCGCAACAGACCAACCTGAACTTTGACTGTGAATTAACAAGTCAGTCTTCCTTTGATCCATATGGCTTCAAGCTCAGTCCAGAACATTCGAGTCTCACCCTCTTAGACCCTGATGAAGCTGAGCTGAGCCCGGTACCCAGTGATCAAGATCTGGTTTTCGACCCAGAACACTCGTCTTCTCAACCAGACCCACTCAACTTTTATTCCTATGAGTATGAAATCCCCTCTTCCCAGATGGTACAGGACTCGGATCCCTATGGCTTTAAGCTCAGCCTTGAAAAAGAGAATGAGGAGGTGCCAGAATCGTATTGCGATGATAACATGGAAGACACGGCCCTCGGTAGATTTGACAGTAAGGACAAAGAAGAACCCTTTAACTATAGCAATCAAGAAGTACTGCAACTTCTTCCCCATGAAAACCAAGAAGTGCTTGATCCTCGTAGCAATGATAACCAAGAACCGCTGGATGTCTTTCAAAGCAGAAACCAAGAGGAGCTGGAATCTGTGATCAGCAATGAAAATGTCAAGTTGCTAAGCAAAGAAAATCAAGAATTTGCGAACCTCTGCAGTCCGGAAAACCAAGAAGTAGTTGAAGACGATTACTTTATGAGTGACAAAGAAGTTGAACAGTGTGAAAATGATAACCAAGAAGTGCTGGAATTTTGTAGCCATGGTCATCTGGAACAACTTGATTTATCCTGTACAGAGAATCAGGAAGTGTTGGATTTAGACAGCTACGGCAATCAAGAAGTAGTTGAAAAGCGGGAAGTGTTACTTTTAGGTAGCCATGGACTACCGAATTCTGGTAACAATAAATTTGAGGATCTGTTGGATTTAGACGGCCACAATAACCAGGAAGTGCTGGACTTGGTCAAAGATGAGGTTCACGCTGAAACCAACAACAATCAGTGCATCCTCAAACCAGAGCGGAACATCAGTCCCACCAATAACAGCTCAGACAGTGATGCGGCATCCGAAGAACTGCTCGGATTTGAACCCAGTACCTTCAGCGTTGTGGGCGGCAACATCACGTCCACCAACCAGACTTGCGGCACGTCTAATGATCCTACTGGTCACAACATACTAGAGGGGGATCTTGGGTCTGTGTTCAGGGCTGGTGGATACATTGGCTGTCCTGATGTAGCTGATGATCTAGAACCAATGTACCATAGACAGATTAACACTGTAGCAGAGCCAGTGCGGCCAATCAGACCGGTCAGACCTCCCCGGCCTTCACTCAGGGTAAGTTCCTGCATGATATTCATCAAATGCGGAGCATAAATTAGTATTGTTATTCAGGTATCAGGATGTGGACCAACGCATGGTGTGTGTGTTTTAGGCAAAGGAGAAAGCTGAGTCACCAACTCAGGGAATCGACCTGAAATGAGCCATCAATAATCAACACTGGTATTCTTCCCGAATACATCGAAGAGGAGGGAAATAAGAAGATTAAAAAAAAAAAATGGGTTTGACAAGGGGGGTGAGAGAATCTGTCTGTAGTTATTTTCAGCAATAACTGTAGACTCGTGTCCATATTTATGTTCAGCGGTTAAAAGGAAGACTGAAATAAGAAGTAGGAGGAGCCATCTGGCATAGAGGCCTGACGTACTGTACACTATGTCTCAATTGATTAGTAAATTACTGTTAGTAAATAATTTTTTGGTCACTCTAGATTATTTTGTTTTTTTTGTAACTACCGTTTTCAGCCAACTGTGAAGTTAATATCTCTTTTCATACAGTATCTGCTGCTAGCACATATTTTTGTGTTTCATGTCCTGGATAAGGCTATAATTGATCTGACATGAAGATCATCACCAAAATTTGAGTTGATGTTAGAGCCTGCCTAAGTGGACTTGTTTCAAGATCAAATGTATATACAGTAAAGTAGTGTGGATTTTATTGCCTGCAGCAAATGTGTTAGCTAGTTAGTTAGTTAGTTAGTTAGTTAGTTAGTTAGTTAGTTAGCTAGTTAGTTTTAAAAAAAAAGAAGACAAATTGTCAAGACAATTAAGAAAAAAAATGACTGACTGACCTGTGTTTTTTTTTTTGGGGGGGGGGGGGGGGGGTTCAGTTTTAGTCCTAATTAAATTTCCATTATTTGTACATCACATCTAAAAACATATACAGTGGAATCTCCGACATAGAACAAGATCAGTTCCAAGCTGGCCGTTTTCCAATTTTTTTTATTAATTTTTTTTAATGAATCAGTTAGTAGTCCATTCCAGCGTGAAACTGCTTCCATCATAAAACTTGTGTGTTGTATGTCAACTGCGCAGACAATGTTTTAAGTCAACTTCTAGTCCTAATTTGTTAAAACGGTACTCATGCAGAAGGTAATCAACTTACAGTACCTAATATAATTTTTTTTGTTATTTTTATTTCCTTACTAGAGTCAACTATTTAATTTCACTTAAATGTAAAATGAAATATGCTAACGGGAAAAAACACGACCTTTTGATAATGTGACAAGCATATGGAATCTAACCTAAGCTAATGTTAGCATTCCTAAAGCTTTACTCAGTGCTGCTTCTTGTCAAACATCGCAAACAAATTTGACTAAAACAGCGATAGTCATCAAACATGCAAGTCAACTGCTTAATTCACAAAAGCGGGGTGATACCAGCTGTGTCCTATGCTAGCAAGTAAGCAGATCTTGTTCTCACACAGCCAACATCGAACTCATGCAAAAAAAAAAGTGCCACAGAAAGGGGGGAAACAACAACTGAGATTTGATGCTGACCGATTCAAACTATAACGCTGACATCTCATTCTGTATATTGATGACACTTGTCGTCTTACGTCATGCATTATAACAGTTTAATGTCCAAATGTTTGTGCCTAAGCAGACATTTTTTCCTTTAAAAAAAACATTTTATTGTGATGACCTCATTTACTGCTATTGACGGCTATAGACGTAAAAAATGAATTTGAACTAGTTCCATTAGTTAAATTTTTTTTTCCACTTTTGTTAATAAGAGTATGAAAATCTAGATTTTTTTTTTATTGTACATTTAGAACAGATGTAAAATTTGTGATTCCTCATGAGTTAACTAGTGAAGTCATGTGAGTAATTACAATTAAAAAAAAATCATTTTAAAATTTTAAAAAAAATTTGCGTCAGGCGATTACAATTTTTAATTGTCATTAATCGCATGACTTCAATAGTTAACGCCCAATTAATCACACATTTGATATATGTTCTAAATATGTACAATAAAAAATTCTAGGTTTTCATACTCTTGTTAACAAAAGTGGAAAAACATGTTAAACTAATAGAAATAGTTCAAATGAATTTTTGTCATCTATAGCTGTCAATGGCAGTGAATGAGTTAAGGTACAAGTTGAGGTTTCACTGTATATGCATGGCAATTGGGCCAAATGCATTCCAGGAAGGTGGGAAATTGGAGTTTTCCGACCTCCTACCAAAAAAAAATCATTGGAGCGCACTCAAACTGGGAGGTCCGACTAGCTTCAAATTATAAACAGATATTTATGAATGATTCCGTTCATTTAGTTTGACGTTACACAACGTGATTTGACTCTTGACTGCGCGAAGATATGCCGCTATCTCCCTGCATGGAAGTTGTTCAGTGAAATACTTATGACATAACATATTCCTTTATTTATAGAAAGGAAAATTATGATGGAAGGCTTGCTGGAGGTGAAAATGTGTTTTGATTATCCAAAAGAAAAAGCAATTAATCGTAATGAATCATCTTTGTTGTGTCTCGTACAATACGAGTGGGATAAAAGTCTGACTTCCCACGTTCCTAGAATGCAGCATTAGTCTTGAAAGCCGTAGCGAGGAACACAAGGTTTTAATGAAGTCTCCCCCTCAGATTCTAAGTGTTATTGACCTATTAGCTACAATGGTCGATACAATTAACAGATTCACACATAAACACATGGTCTGTAGCTAAAGTACTGTACTGTACTGTAGTTACTCTACCCTAACAAAATTCATCAACATTGTATCATTTAGCATATACCGCATCTTGGCTTTAATCAAGTTTTGACCAAGATCATTCGTAACATCAAAAATTGCATTGCTGATTGAATATGTTTGCAATATTTAATTCTGGTATTTCAAAAGAAGGTTCCACAAGAGCAGAAAAAAAATCTGTTTTCCGCTTTGCTTCTCATTTGGTCTCATGGTAGCGGTGCCATTCACACCGGCCTTTTAGACATTTAAAGACTTATAATCAGCCATTGCAGTTTTTGTCTCAGGTTTGATCAATCAGCAATTGAACACTTTTTTTTCTAGCAGTGAGTTAAATTTGTATTGTCATTGCACACTTCTGTAGCCAGTTCATGTGATGAACATATTCAATACACCCATTAATCTGCCGTTTCATTTAAACATACCTAAAAGCAAGCACTTGAACGATTCTTGTTCATCCGTTTTACTTTATGCCTACCTCATTGCTACTTTGTTAGGACTGCATGATAACACCGTGAATCCTGTGATCGCATACAAATCTGTGATTTTGACCTCTTGTAAACATGTAATGTCGAGTCAAAAATGCATGCCATACTAACAGTCATCGGTCAACACGTGTCATAAAACGAGTCAGAAATCTTTCACGGATCAGTGATGATGTGTTTAGGCCTAGAGGTGAAACTGTCCTTGTTCATGCTTGATATTTGCTGTCGACTTACTTACTATCTAGGATCATATCCTGCTATCGCTTCATCCAACACAACACTTATTTTTGTTACAGTAATCTGGTATCAATTAAAAATGTTTGCGTCATGTATCATGATTTACCACAGACGTCAATTGAGCATGCATCAACTCCAGAAAATGTGTTTTCTGTTATACGGATTCTTGCGCTGAAAGTCAAGGTTGGGAGAAATGTCAAAAAATCGAAACCATTGAAGATTTTATGTTGCCATGGTGAATCCGTGGATTCTTGTGCTATTGTATGTGTTGCGATGCAAATGCATCGATCTGCGCTTGAGACATCAAAGAATACAACATTAGTGAAGCCGACATCAGGTGTTGAAAGTGTGTGCTTGTTGTGACAACCCCCATTCTTGCATATTATTAGCGACCATGCACACCCGTGCTTTGGTTCATCTGTCCAAAGAATGTGATTCCATGTTTTTTTGTTTTTGTCTTTCATGTTCTCAAACATTAAAAGTGGTTTGAATCTTGCAACGTGATTGTTGTTTGACAAGCTTACTTACGTTCTTGGCTTCTTTTTGTGACGTGCTAGAAGGACATTTCCTGCGGTCTGTTTCACGTACCGTCAAGGCCAAATCATTTTCAAGGCAGTTACAGTGTTTAATTATAATATTTTCAAATCAAATGAAACAAACAAATCAGCGATGAAACGTAACACTGATTGTTATTAACTCATTCACTGCCATTTACAGCTTTAGACGGCAAAAATTAATTTTAATTATTTATATTAGTTAAAAAAAAAAATTCACTTTTGTTAACAAGAGTATGAAAACCTAGAATATTTTTATTGTTCATTTAGAACAGACGTAAAATTTGTGATTAATCATGAGTTAACCAGTGAATTCATGCGATTAATTACGATTACAAATTCTAATCGCCTGACGACCCTAATTTTTCCTAATCTTTTAAATTTTTTCTTAAAAATAAGAAGAAAGGATTATTAAAAATTAGGGGTGTTAGGTGATTACAATTAATTGTAAGTAATCGCGTGACTTCACTTGTTAACTCACGATTAATCACAAATTGATATCTGAAAAAAATGTTTAACAACTAGAAATAGTTCAAATGATTTTTTTTACGTTTATAGCCGTCAATGGCAGTGAATGAGTTAATGTTAAAATGTGCTCTCCTTTCCTCTGTTCAAAAGCAAGCACATTTTCTCTCTTTGACCCGATGACGTCATCCAACAAAGGTGAAAGAAAGGTGTAATAAAGGTTAGGAGATTTGACTTTCCGAAGAGGCCCATAGTCTTATAAATAGTGGCCCTGCAAAATTCAAGCTTTACAAAATCACAGTCTGGGACCAGGGGAATTTCGGACCATCGTATATCATATAGTTTGATAAAAAAAAAAAAGTTAAGTCAATGAAGAAACAAAATGACATACTGTTACTGCCACGGATATGTTGTATTCGTTATGTGCACTGTATGATTACCTTACAACCAAAAAGAAATGAAGAAAATAAGAGAGGCATCCTTCAGTTCAATGCTGTATTGTATTGGCATACTTTTGATCAACAAAAGTTACCTTTATCAATCCATGAAAATTCAATCACAGAGTCCAGTCGCACCAACGTGAAATATAATCAACAGAAGTTTGTGAACGTAACTGTGATTTCACAAAGTGAACACCAGGTGGCCCAAGGCCCTCATTTTGATGGTTACTGACACAGTATAAATAAAATGCTTAAAAGAATGTTAAGAAGACTGTTACAGCGATTCGTCACCTTGGTTAGTGCATATTGATAAATCTTAAATATTTTATGACTCGTGAACATATACAAGCACAATTTCTACTTCTACTAAAGCAATGACAAAAGAGGAATATAAAATGTTTAGTTGTCCCTGTAGTGAACACATACACAAAGAGGAAGACCAGCTCCCCCTGGTGACAAAAAAAGGTGTGACGTTAACAGTTTGACAATTTTCTTCTTGAGCCCAATTGAAAACCTACAGACAATATGGGTCATATACGCACGCACGTACACATGCACACACATTCTCACAGATTAAACAACTGTAGATGACTGATACGTTTGCGAAGACCTGTTTCTTCGTCTGCAGCATAGAACCGTCACTGTGATGATGACAATGAGGACGATGACCAGGATAAAAAGTCCACCAACCAACGCTCCAAGACTCAGCTCTAGAGGGAAAATGAAGGTTGCAAGTTAGGCAGAGAGACTGACTTGCGAAGAAGCATGTAGTGTAGTGTACCTTGGAAGACGTTCTTCTGTCCAGGAGTACACTGCTGGATGCTCCAAGCTCCTTGCTGGTACTGTTTGTCTCTTGAAGAGATGAAAGCTACCACCATGAAGCAGTAACTCTGACCAGCATCCAACCCAGACACTTCTCCTCGATTGGTGTTAAATATGATGTCTCGCTATAATGCAAAATTTGACTATATTCATATATATATATATATATATATATATATATTAGGGGTGTTAGAAAAAATCGATTTGCCAATATATTGTGATCTTACATGATCTTACCGAATCGATTTTACACAGCAATTTTTTATGGGAATATTCAACAAAACGTCTTACTTAGGGTTAGGATTCACACATTAAGCATGGACGAATGTTATATTAATGGAACATTAAGCCTTAATATTTTTATTTCAGTGCTGTTCAAACATGAAACAGACTGCAACCTGTTTGTTAAATGCAGTGGCTCAGTTTTAAGCCTGAATTTTCAGATAAAAAAATGCATTTTCATACAAATCTTACAGTGTACATGTAGAAGTTTACTGATTAATATTTTCTAAATTTGAGTAAAAAAAAAAACTATAATCAATTTATAGATTTGTATCGGGATTAATCGGTATCGAATCGAATCGTGATACGAATCGAATCGCCAGGTACTAGGCAATTCAAACCCCTAATATATATATATATATATATCAATATGTAGCAATAGTGCTATCAGGATATGTAACCCAGTATTCATTCTCCGGGGGGAAAAATAGATTAAAAAGATTCTTTCAATTCAATATTTTCTTTCATTTCATTTCCATTCAAAGTCATAGCTTGTTTAATGCTACTACCTTTCCAGTGTTTCCAGACTTGTAATAGCTGATCTTGTACTGGAGGTCATTCTTGAGAATGTCTCTGATGGTGAGCTGCTTTCCATATTTATGAAAACTGGTTAGCGGGTCTTTGATGGTCACACTCACTTTGCCCTCTTCCACAACCTCCACATTGAAATCCGGTGCACTGATCTCACCTGAGCAGGGGAGAAATAACAAAAAATAGCTGTGTCTCTTGTCTCTACAGTGGGGGTGCTCCAGCATTACGAGTTATGATTAGGGCCAGAGCCAGCTGGAAAAAGTGTGTTTTTGTTCCTGTAGTTCATTTAAACAGCTATAAAGGAGATAATAAAACCTGATATCAAGAGTTCGATCTCCTTGCACGATTCATCAAATCACAGTTTAAAGGGGAAATCAACTTTAATCACTTCTTGACAATATATGTGACCTCACTATTCTAAACATGACAATTTTATTTATATTACATTTGTGGTATATGAGTTATGAAGCAAAATCCAGCAGTTTTCATCCATCTCAGGGGGCGGCCATTTTGCCGCTTGCTGTCGACTGAAGATGACATCACAAATGCTCAGGGCTCAGGCAACAACCATTCACAGCTCAGCTTCAGGAAACAGGTGAGCTGTGATTGGTTGTTGCCTGAGCCCTGAGAAACTGTGATGTCATCTTCAGTCGACAGATCGTGGCAAAATGGCCGCCCCCTGAGATGGATAAAAAAAATGGCTGGATTTTGCTTCAAAATTTATATCCGCCTTCTTATAGTGATAATTTAAAAAACTGCTGCTTAACTCATATTCCACTAACATAATATTAACCAGAATACGATATTATATTGGGTGGGGGGGGGGCTTCCCCTTTAAAGGGTGTATTTGGTAATGAGCTTTCAAATTTGCTAACCTTCAAGTTATATGATGGGTCTTGTATTTTACTCCCATCTCTTTGAGCCATTTGACAAGATGTACTAGTGGAAGAAGATGGCCGGCCGCTAGGTGCAGGCATTAGCTACAGTAGCTAACCACTGTCTGGCTATCTGCTCTGTGCGCAATTGTATGTTTTGTTTAAACATATACAAGACATGAAGGACTGGTTAGCAAGTTGAGAGGTTAGAGTAGGTATAGAGTGCGCATGTTTTCCCCTTGGGTGGATTTTCTCATTCCACATGTCAAAACATGCTTTTTAGGCTAATTGAATACGATAAATTACTGATAGGTGTGAAGGTGAATGTTTACGGTTGTTTAGAAGCAATGGTGGCCAATGACGGAGGCACGTGGTGGCCAGGGGTGGCGGCCAAGTGAGGTAAGGCATCAACATAGTTCATATCCCACTGAGAGACAAACATTTGTGATGCTAGCGAATGTTTTGACGTCAGGGTTTATCCGAGGTACGCTAAACGCTCGCCTACAGTTTTGATGGTCATTCTTGTCGCAAAGGAAGCTTTGAACGTGTTCAAAAATCTGGCTTTAGCCACAACTGGCAGGGTTTTATTTTGTGGACTCAATGTCCGTGTGTAATACTTACTCTGTCCATATGGGTTGAAGGGTGGTGAATAAGTGTGAAGAAGTAAGTCCTCCACCTCATAGTCACTGCTATCAGAAGGTTCTGTTAGGATTTTAGCACTAAATGTCCTGTTGAGTAGAAAAGCAGGAATTGGTGGTACCATTTTGCACTGTGATTTCCACAGGCCCATGTGTGTCTCTGCTCTTATGTTCTTCAACTTTTTGTGTGGAGGAATGTTTAGATTGTATGAAGAAATTGTTACGTGTATTCATTTTTATTAAAAGCTGAAGAAAGTATGCAATATATTGTGGAAGGTCAGCCTCCGCTCTCATTTTGCCAACATAAATAGACATCAAAGCTTAACGAAGCTTATAGTTTAGGTTTGTTGTGAATCATCCCTTGTTATCGTGCCAGAGCCCTCGACTAATTGCCAATTTCCCATAATGCACATCCACATTCATCTTCTTTTCAAAGGCCCACCAGGGAGATCGGACAAATAAAAACCCACACAATATTATTTGCGTTGTCATGGCATGAGTGGGTCATAAAACCTTAAAACAAACAAAACACATACAAATAAATGCTGAATGATGCACGCTGTTTATAACTTTGGTTTACAAAAGGTAGGCGACATACCTGTGAGGGTGTTCAAATTCATTGGACAGATCACACTCGGTCTCTGCTATCCTGATGCAGTTGACACTTTCAATCCAGTTAGCGTCATCCCTGATAGTCACATGACATCAATTTACGGTCATTCGCATATTTCCCCCTTTCATCTTAACAGATGTTTTTACACATGCTATTAAAAACGACACTGACATGGAAGTCATGTCATCAATATTCTGCATTTCAGAGCCATACAAAGAAACGTTGCAAAGGTAAAGGGAGTTGATTCAGGGGTGATATGGTTCATATTTGAAAATCACTTCCCCCTCTCTGTGTCGTCGAAGGCAATCAACGTTTATTCGCTGCCATTGACGGCTATAGACGTCAAAAATTCATTTGAACATTCTTTTCCATTTTTGTTAACAAGAAAATGAAAACCTAGCAAAAAATATTTGTTGTACATTTAGAACAGATGTAAAATTTGTGATTAATCTTGAGTTAACTAGTGAAGTATTGCGATTAATTACGATTATAAATTTTAATCGCCTGATGCCTCTAAGTTATGGGAAAAAAAATTCTAATCTTTTTTTCTAAGAAAAGATTATTAAAAAAAAAAAAAAAGTAAATCGTAATTAATCGCATGACTTCACTAGTTTTGATTTTTATATCTGTTCTAATACAATAAATAAAAAAATCTAGGTTTTCAAACTCTTGTTAACAAAAGTGGGGAAATGTTTTACTAATAAAATTGTTAAAATGAATTTTTGACATCTATAGCCATCAATGGCAGTGAATGAACTAATACATATTTTATGTCATACACAAATGTCGGTGCTGACATCATCCATTCCTACATTTTTCTAAGACCCAGGTCGGTTTTGAACACAAGTCACTCTAGCCACTTTTCCACTAGACGTAAACTGTACAACACTTTGCAGAGTTCGACGCTCGACTTGTGCTGGGCACAAGACATATACTATAACCCTAATCCTTGCGAAAAAGGCCATTACTATGCAATGACATAAAAACATGGTCAAGTAATCCATTCCAGAAGTGCGCCGGCGTATGTGCTGACTCACCAAGAGTACATGACGGTGAACGTGTGGTTCGATGGTGGTGCCGTCCACATGAGAAGAGTTTTGAAATCCAGAGATACCCAATGTACATTATCTGCTTTGGGCACATGTTCATCTATGACAAGACAAATACAATTTTATATACACACATAGGCCAAATGTTGTTGGCACATTCCCACTAAAGAAAGCTATTTAAAACACACACACAATGGCCACTGAAATGACAAGATCACAAATGAACTATACCAGAGCGTTCATATAATAATTTTTTTTATCAAAGGTAGAAAACATTGATTTCTTATCAAGGTTTGTCCAAGGTCGCAAATGTTTGCCAAACATACGCCACACGCTCACGACCAGTTTTCATGCTTTTTCTTGTCACAACAGAAATTTTGAACCTGATAAGCAATGTACATTCACTACTTTCACAAACAGCCACAAGCGTGACGTCACCCCATCCAGGCTTTATAAAAGCCGTCTAAGGTTGGATGTCGCAAATTAGTATTTAGTAAAAAAAAAACTATACGATACTTGCACGGAATGCCTGTTTTCAGTTGTCCTTTTTACTGTATCTCTCTCTAAATAAATGAATTAATTTATTAATGAATAAATAAATAAATAAATAAATGTATTTAAAAAATACAAAGTTGTTGTTTTTAATTAACTCATTCTCTGCCATTGAAAATTCATTTCAACTATTTTTATTAGTAAAACATTTTCCATTTTGTTAACAAGAGTTTGAAATTCTAGATTTTTTTTGTATTAGAAGAGATATAAAAATTGGGATTCATCGTGAGTTAACTTGTGAAGTCATGCGATTAATTACGATTTACGAATTTTTTTTAATAATCTTTTCTTAAAAAAAAATTTTATTAAAATGTTTCCGTAAATTAGGGGCATCAGGCGATTAAAATTTGTAATCATAATTAATGACTTCACGATTAAACTCACGATTAATCACAAATTTTACATCTGTTCTAAATGTGCACAAAATATTTTTTTCTAGATTTTCATACTCTTGTTAGCAAAAAAATGGAAAAAAATGTTAAATAGAAATAGTTCAAATTATTTTTTTTACGTCTATAGCCGTCAATGACAGCGAATGAGTTAAGAAAGAAAATTATAAAGAATAATCCAAATCTGATGTCATTACACTTTCTAGTAGAATAGTAATGACATCATGCCATATGACAACATGTACACTGACTAGACCACGTGTTGATAGAATCTGAAGAAAATCAGAGTAGGCTACCATTGGTCACGACAAACTCCAAAGGAAGTTATAAAACTACAATTATGTGACCGTAAATCATAGGCGGGTTGTGGGCCTCTTGGCCTACTTTCTCACCATGCAGGCGAGTATGAGTGCGATGAGAAGGATCCTGTTTGGTAATGTTTACAGATGATGTCAAGTGAGGAAATAGGGTGAAATGAAGTCAGTTAGCATTCATGCACGATGACGCAACAATGAAAAACAAAAACGTCAATTCCCAACCTTTTTTGTGTTGCGACACAACAAACCCCACGCAATGATATCCAAATGAGTTTCATGTGGGTGGCTGGCCAACTGCATTGTCACTATACTATTTGAGCATCGCCATGTAATAAATAGTTGGACATAAATAGAAACACATCTTTGTTGTCACTCTGCAGTTCCTTCAAATGTACTCTTTCTGACGCTTGTAGGATGGACTCACTAATCCCACGTATTTTCTTGACATTAGTCACCCATGTTTCACAACTGTTTTAATTTTTTTTAGACATATCAGTTGTCATGATTCACTGGAGCCTCATCATGAAAACATCCAGCCTTCTAACTTTCTTGGAACATCCACTGCTTCATCCTACTCACGCATTCCCGTCAACGGACTGTAATTGAAGTCATGCTTTGGGAAGGGAGCAAAGCGGATGTGAAGCAAAGGTAAATCTCTTACATGGCGGCAAATCACACAGCACATTCTCTGCTTTTTGTCTACAGAGTGATTCACTCACATTCCATTATGGTTTTTAGAGTAAAATGATATTTGCCCAAAAATATCTTTACAATAGCTTATTTATTTGAGCATTTATGACTCAAACATCTTCTAATTAGCAGATAAAAACCTTAGCTCTTTTTTTTTTTTTTTTAACTTTTTGGATTGGTGTGTGTTCTAATTTGCCACATTTATTATTTTCTTCAGGAAATTGTTGGATTCTAGAATTTTTCCTTCATAAAGAAATTAACTCATTTACTGCCATTGACGGCTATAGACGTAAAAAAAAAATCATTTGAACTATTTCTATGAGTTTCACATTTTTTCTACTTTTGTTAGCAAGAGTATGAAAACATAAAACAAATATTGTACATTTAGAATAGATGAAACATTTGTGATTAATTGTGAGTTACCTATTGAAGTCATGCAATTAATTACAATTAAAAAATTTAATTGTCTGATGTCCCTAATTTTTAATAATGTTTTCTTTTTTAATTAGGGGAATCGGGCTATAAAAAAATTCTAATTGTAATTAATCACATGACAACTAGTTAACTCAAGATTAATCACAAATTTTATATCTGTTCTAAATGTACAATACATTTTTTTCAAGGTTTTCATACTCTTGTTAACAAAAGTGAGAAAAAATGTGAAACTAATAGAAATAGTTCAAATGAATTTTTGACGTCTATAGCCGTCAATGGCAGTGAATGAGTTAATAAAGAAAATATATTTAATGAATTCCACAGGATAGACTATTGCCATCACGTATGGAAGAGAGGGTTTCAAGCGAGGGGGTGTACATTAGTGCAGCAACATTAGTGATAACTTTAGCTAGCAACTAACAGGATGAAGCAAGGTGCTATAAAAATCATTATAATGATGTAACTACCAGTGGCATATAAACAGATTAGATCATTAATTAAACGGATAAATCTTTGGTTCGGAATGCTTGCAAGGTAGCATCATTATGTGCAAAATTCGCTATCTTGACATGTGATAAAAAAGCATGAGATCTTCTGTACATAACTATTTGCTGGTGTGTTGAGGAATGCTAAAATAATAATAATAAAAAAATACTGTTTGGAATATTCCACAAATGAATTTGCTTATTGGAAACAGGTGAGTGTCATGAATTGATTGGGTATAAAAGGACCAACCCTGAAAGGTTTAGTCCATAATATCAGTACTATTGTAGTATTATTATACTTACTTACTATTTATGCCATTTCAACTTCCAATTTAGCATAGTAAATGTAATAATTGATTACTTATATAAGTAATTAGTAATAAGTATTTTTTACACAAGTTAACATTTTGAATGAATTTGTAGTTTTTGGCAGTTGTGGCAGCCAATGTTAAGCACTTTGTCCCCCTGTTCACATTCTTGATTTTTGTTTTGAACCGTACTAAGGCTTGTTCTAAGATCTGGATTCTGTTTGTGGTTTGATGAGTCACAAATGTTGTATATACGTCTGGAATTGTTAGGAAAAACCAGCTTTAGCAAATATTCATCTAATTACGTGTGAATGTATTCCAGCTGGGCAGTCAGAACTATTGACCTTAGCTCATAACAGTGTAGCCACATTTTCTATATAGTATTTATGTTTTTGTGGCGTCTTTGAAAGAAATTGTTGTAAAGTGTTAAAGAGTGCTTCAGGTCCTTGACCAGGTTTTTTTTTTTTGTAGGGATAACTAGGTTGCCTTCAGAGAACAAAAACAGATGTGCCCTCCTCCATACTCCTCAGGTAATGCCGCTCGTTTTAATGGTCTCACGCCATTTTAGAGTGAAAGCAAACACCTGCTTCAATGACATTATTGACACTGGGCAAACACTGTACATTCATAAGGTTGTATCCTTATTTCTGAGGAAGCAAGAGCGACTCAGTCACCAACAAAAGTAACTAAATAAAAGTAGGTCAAGTTCAACATAACTACCAAACTAAAGTTGTTTATCTATCTCCTCAAAGTGTGAGCATTTACTATATCATGTCATCAACACAAATCTGCATTTTGCTCACTTGTGCTATACAGATTATAAAAAAGAATGTGAATTGGAAGCACATGAGTCAGAGCATGTGTGTAAAAATGCCCAAATGGTCTCAGCAGTTAAACAACATGAAGTTTTCTGAAGTGCGCGGGTTTTACCTGCAACAATGATAATCCAAGCAGACATGTAGACTCCAAGATAAAGAAAGTTTCGCAGTGAGGCCATGTTTACAACACGTAAATGTCCTAATTTCTCCTTCAAGGCGTGATTTTGTTGAACATGGAAAAAGTAGCGATCTTCCCTCTTGCGTTTAAACTGCAACGTCTTCCAGAGTGTGGGATCAGAATTTAGGGGAACTGTGGGGGTCTGATCAGGGTTCCGCCCCTCTGTTTCACTGACTGACCCCTCCCACATGCCTGCTTGCTGATGGAACCTTCCCATAAAACTTATTTTAGCAAAACATGTACACCCTTCTTACCGTACACTTGGATTCATCCTTATCTTGCATCTCTGAAACTCAAGAACCGACATGTAAAACCACAACCATGTCTTTGTGGAAAGTGTGTAATCTGTGAATGTTGCCATGGCAGCAAATTGGCATTGTTCCAAATGGTCCGGTTCACATAATGCTGAAGAAACCTTTTGGATCTTTCTCTTAATCTTCACGTGACTACTAACAAACGTGCCGCTACTCGGACTCGTGTAAAAGTGTGTTGGAACGCTGTCGTGCAAGCAGAGTGAAAAATAGATTTGAAGAGCAAACTTGTGTGTCATGTTCTTTTGGACAAAACAAAGTGTTCTGACTGGGAGTTTTATGAGGTAAAAAGTTTACAAGCTGTTTTCAATCGCAGTTTGAAAGTATGAGTGGTTATGCATGGCACTGTCTCATCTAATGCCAGAGAGTTTCGATCCTTTTAAAATTCTTCCAAAAAGAACTTGATTCAAATTAAATGTTGATTTCAATTAAATGTGTCCGTTCATTGCAGAATGAGGAATGAGTTTGTTTGGAGTGCTCACTATATGATGGGGAAATGCTGACTAATCAGTCTGACTTCATTTACATGGCAGGTTTCGATTTGTTTATTTATTTTACATTTATTGAGCCCATTTTATAAAATATAAGCATTGTAGTTAATTACTGTGGATGTGAAAGGGAAAGTCAACCCAAAAAGTTTTGATCGTTACCTGAGCACTGAGCAACTGTGATGTCATTTTCAGTCAACAAAAAGTTGGCAAAATGGCTACCAACTGAAATAGATTTTTTTTTTTTAAAGGTGGATTTTGCGTCTTTATTCATATTCCACAAACATAATTTAAACAAAATACTCTGATTAGGCCAGTGGGACTGCGTAGAACATATTATTGTAAAGACAATTTGGGAGTTGACTTCAACCTTCAACTGTAATATGATGTCTACTCAATTTTGTACATGCTACACTGCTGTAAGAAAACGCTGATGAATATTGGGTGTTTTATTAACTCATTCACTGCCATTGACGGCTATAGACGTCAAAAATTCATTTGAACTATTTCTATTAGTTTCACATTTGTTTCCACTTTTGTTAACAAGAGTATGAAAACCTAGAAAAAAATGTATTGTACATTTAGAAATTTGTGATTAATCTTGAGTTAGCTAGTTGTCATGTGATTAATTACAATTAAAAATGTTAATTGCCTGATGCCCCTAATTTAAAAAAAGAAGAAGAAAAGATTATTAAAAATTAGGGACGTCAGACAATAGATTTTTTAAATTGTAATTAATCGCATGGCTTCAATAGTTAACTCACGATTAATCACACATTTTTCATCTGTTCTAAGTGTACAATATTTTTTTTATGTTTTCATACTCTTGTTAACAAAAGTGGGGAAAAAAATGTGAAACTAATAGAAATAGTTCAAATGAATTTTTTACGTCTATAGTCGTCAATGGCAGTGAATGAGTTAATTGAATGATACACTCAGTTTTCCAGTAGTATGTTTATAATTTGGCACACTAGTCAATAGGTTCTGTTAAATTCACTGTCCAGCTACACGCTGTACTGATGCAATGGTGTCACAAAAATGACTTGTTGTTTTGGAAGTCTGGGTCTCGTTACACAATACAAAAATACAAACAGTGCCCAAACGTGGTTGGGATATTATGCATACATTGTATGCCAGTATTGTGATGTCAGGCTCACATGATTAGGTTGGTCCATGTACCCTACATCTGTGTTGGCATATACCCAATTTATATTTGATCTTTATCCATGTCTGAACGTCTGATTCTAATCTGAGGATATCAGATACAATGTTTTTTTCTTTTTTCCTAACACGATAAGCCATAACTGAATGGAGACACATGACATCAAAACTTTGCATTTGTGAAATGCGAAATGTGTTCCATTTCATCAAGTGTAGTGAAACAGTTTTAGCTGGCCACGGGCCTCGGTTAGTTCCCTCCTGAGAGTGGAAAGAAGCCAAGGAATGTGGTGCTTGAGGAGAGATGCGCAAACATAATACACAGACGTTTGAATTGTTCAAGTAAGATGCTTTGGAATTTTTCTTGTGGGACTCACTCTGCATCACTGTTCAACGGAGTTTAGCAGTAAACATCTGGGACCTATTTGGAGAGAAGCACAGTCTTTGAGGAAGTGTGGGAACATAAGAGCGGTGTAATAAATATGTGGGATACAAGCCAGCTGTTCGGTGTAGTTGATCATGTGAGGCATTCTCACATGAAGACATCAAGGAGTTCACTTAAAACATTTTCAATTGGGTTACAATATGCCTTTCAGTGCTTCAATTTACACAAACATTTCAACATCTTCAACTGCTTTTCTACCAAAATGTTACAATCCTGCAAAACATCAACTGCCAACATACTTATATCAGTATAATAGTGTGCAACTCTTGACTCCTGTTTCTCTGCTTTCTGTTAAGATAACTACAATGTGATGACATGATTTGTGCATTGAAAGAAGGAAATTATTTATACCAGGAGGTTTAATCCAGGCATTGCATAATCAGCCAGAGGTTGTTTTTTTAGCCATATTAACTCATTCACTCCCATTGACGGCTATAGACGTCAAAAATTCATTTGAACTATTTCTATTAGTTTAAAATGTTTTCCCACTTTTGTTAACAAGAGTATGAAAACCTAGATTTTTTTTTACTGTACATTTAGAACAGATATAAAATTTGTTAACTAGTGTAGTCATGCAATTAATTATGATTAAAAAATGTAATCCCCTGACGCCCCGAAATTTTAATAATCTTTTCTTAAAAATAAAATAAAAAAAGATTATTAAAAATAAAATAAAAATAATTACAATTACTTAAATAAGAAAGACTATTAAAAATTAGGGGAGCCAGGCGATTACATTTTTTCGTAATTAATCGCATGACTTCACTAGTTAACTCACGATTAATCACAAATTTTGTATATTTTTTTAGAGTTTCTATACTCTTGTTAACAAAAGTGGGAAAAAATGTGAAACTAATAGAAATAGTTCAAATGAATTTTTGACGTCTACCGCCGTCAATGGCAGTCAATGAGTTAAGAACCCACAACGCAACCGCACTTCCTCTTTCCAACAGAGTAAATATCCAATGACACAACATTTGTCTTTAGCCCTAAATTTTAATAATCTTTTCTTAAAAATAAAATAAAAAGGCTGGTGTCTGTGGATCTCACTCCGCTTCGTCTGTCCTTCCTTCCTTTCCTCAGTCTCTCCTTTGGTCTCTTGAGGTCTCCCTGATTTGTTGGAATTTAGATGTCTCTGGGGTTGGTGAAGGACTCTGGTTGGTGGCCTGGTGGGTGGTGTCTGGTCGGTGCTGGATTTCACTTTCCTTTCTTTTCTTTGGTCCTTTCTCGGGTTTCCTGACGGCCTCACGACTCTGGCTGAAAGTGTTCGGTTTAGGGAAGTGGTATGGGATTTTTTGTTTTTTTATGTAGGTTTTAGGTGAACTAATGAATGCACGCACGCACACACGCACGCACATACACATATTCACCCACATACAAAAAATATATATATACAAAAAATAATAATATATATATATATATATATATATATATATATATATATATATATAAAAAAGGAGAGCAATGATGATGACATGTCAAATCTGTAAAATCAATACTGAGCTCTCCAGAAAAAAAAAAAAAAAAAATTAAATTAAATAAAAAATTAAATAAAAAAAGATTATTAAAATAATTACAATGACTTAAATAAGAAAGACTATTAAAAATTAGGGGAGCCAGGCGATTAAATGTTTTCGTAATTAATCGCATGACTTCACTAGTTAACTCACGATTAATCACAAATTTTGTATCTGTTCTAAATGTACAATATTTTTTTCGAGGTTCTATACTCTATACAAAAGTGGGAAAAAAATGTGATACTAATAGAAATAGTTCAAATGAATTATTGACGTCTATCGCCGTCAGTGGCAGTGAATGAGTTAAGAACCCACAATGCAACCGCACTTCCTCTTTCCAACAGAATAAATATCCCCCCCCCCTAAGGAAAAACCGATCACATCCTGCTGCTTCAGTGTAAATCGGTTATGCGTGCTGTGTGGAGTCATACCCACCCCTCAATACAATCATATGCACTGCTGAGGAAAAGACAAGCCAAGTGTCTTGCTTTATCATTGTAAAAGTAAAGATGATGTAATAGGACTTTTAGCCCTGCAAATAAAAACATCACAGCTGTTTCACATTAGTGTGGAATCTGTTTTAAAGGAGGAAAGTCTGGAGCATGTTCAATTTCATTGCTGAGGAACAAAATGTGATTAGATGAACTTTGAACAAATTAGTTTCTGGTGGTAGAACATGAAATAATGACCAGCCGCAGATCCGAAGCATAAGTAAAAATTATTTTCACAATAAAAAAATTAATCAGGAAGGATACGTAGAGTACATGACGCAGTGCAGTAAATGTCTATTTTCTATTCTCTTTCATACACACAATTTTTTCACTTCCATACTGAGCCATTTTTATTGAAGAAAAATTGTTTATAACATTTGCTGGTGTGGGTAAATGTTGTTTTTCCTCAGAATAATCTAAATTGATTTATTTTTGGAAATTAGTTCTTCATGTTTACAACATGCAAAATACATTCAATTCAGCTCAGTGGCCTAGCGGGACGTTGGGGGTTCAATCCCTGGCCGGGTCATACCTGAGACTATAAAAATGGGACCCATTGCCACCCTGCTTGACACTCAGCATTAAAGGGTTGGAATTGGGGGGTTAGCTCACCAAATGATTCCTGAGCGCGGCCCTTTCTGCTGCTCACCGCTCCCTCAGGCGATGGGTCAAATGCGGAGAACGAATTTCGCCCCACTTAGGTAGGTAGGTGGGTGTGACAATCAGTGGTACTTTAACTTTAAATTCTACTGACTTTAAATTGAATGTGATACAAAACATTTGTATCAGCAATATAAATCAAAACTTGATTGAGGGAACAAATCACTTCAATTTAACTACATAGGTGTACTTGCATACTGCATCTGGAAACCCCCCAGCACATCTGTGAGCATTGTAAGGAGATAAATGGTTCACAGAATGGATGGATGGATAAATATCATAAATCCTGTTCATTTAAAAAAAGTTTTGGCCAACACCACAGCATAGCTTGCCTGACATAACTTCTGTCTTTTTGGATTAAAGACTTCAATCTTTTTGCATTGCCAGTACTGAAAAATGGGCAAATTATTACATTACATTCCAGATTCATTCATTCAAGTCACAGGGAATGGATTAGTCGAGTGGAATGTTTGCACAGCTAATAATTGGGAAATGTATCAGTGTTTATTGACCATACTCTCGGTTAATTAATCACGCACAAGCGCGCACACATACAAACACACACACACTGAAAATACATGTTAAGATGTTATCTGTATGTCTGGAGGAAGGGAAACAATCCTTTCAATGACCCAACGGTAACCTGATCTGAATGTTATGAAAGCCCGGCTCATCTAAACTATATGCCTCCTTCCAATTTAAACATCACACATCTGTTGTGCTACACAAACACAATTTGTTATTTTTACATGTATCACTAGCAAATGTGGCAGGAATGCATGTGAGCAGGCCTGCATTCTGGACTTCATTCACTTGGGCAGTTAAACAGAAGCCATTGTGGAAAATGGATTTTTATTTTATTTTTGGACTGTCAAAATGATTAACAAATCGTGCTGATATTGTGTTCTGTAGTCAAAGGAAAACCTGTTTGTGTTTTGGAGTGAGTAGTAACCTGTACAAATATGTTCACCATGTACTGGTACAAACAAAATTTTTGATAAACATGTAGAGCAGGGGTGCTCAAGTTGGGTCCTCGACAGCCCCTATCAAGCCCGTTTTCCATGTTTCTCTCCACTAACACACCTGATTCATGATCAGGATCGTTATCAGGCTTCTGCAAAGCTTGCTGATTAGCTGATCATTAGATTCAGCTGTGCGGCAGGAGGGAAACTCTCGAGGACTTGAGCAACCCTGATGTAGAGCAATGTGCTGCTCTCTAGTGGACGTTCAGGAGAACTACATTGGAAACACGCACTGTTCACAACAACCATTCGCCATGGAAAAGGACTTCACATAACATTCACAGTTGTTGCTTGATTCCTTTTATTGAAATTTGGAGTCAACTGACACCATCCGTTACAAACACACACATACTAAAGCAAATGTATTCCATTATCAAAAATAATTACAGTTAAGGCACAATTCTAATATTGCACACATTAAAATAAACTTGAGAAACGTTTTGCAATAACCATATTCCCGTTATGATAATTATCCAAGATAAAATACTATTTGTTTAATCTACTTTCCGACAGATAAAAAGTATCAAGATGGCTCTCTCTCTCTCTGCCCCTATTTGGAATAAAGCGTCAGTGACATTGTAGAGGACCTCAAGTCAAAACTTGGCTGCATTTAATTTTTTTTTTTTAAATAAATTTACTCATGCATGATAATAGTCCAGGAAGATCTTCACGGAGCAGGTCCTCACTACAACTTAACAATAAAGTGATGCACAAGTGCATAGAACAAACATACTACTATTGCATGAACACAAACAACAACTAAAGTAAGATTAGATTACCTTTATTTGTCCTACAATGGAGAAATGTACATCGTTTCAACAGCCAAAACGAATAGCCAGCCTACAGGAAATCAAAGATAGCACACAAGGAAGAAAAAGGTCCGGTGTTAGCCGCCCATCCGTATTGGTCATCATCAATGCAACTCGACCATCTTATTGGGGATACGTCTAAAGTAGGAACATCTCCTCCTTGTCCAATGCTCCGACATCCCTTGATGAACCACATGGAGGAGCCATTTGTTTGTGACCTAATTATTTACCACCGTATAAAAACAAAACTCACATACAGTATATCAATACTCATTCCGGAAGACTACGTAAAGGTGTCCAGTAGAAAGAGCATTAACTGACAATAATACCACTGTCCGCATAGATCATTTTAAAATATATATAAAAAAGTCATCCTCGTAGCCTGGTTTCTTCCTGTTGCTAGGTAACAGTGAAAGGATTACACACAAAACACAGAGCTTCTGAAGCCTTGTATGGCCGTGTGTGTGTGTGTGTGTGTGTGTGTGTGTCCCGGCAGAGAGACAGCGCTGTCTTTCAGCGAGCAAATACTTAGCGACTCTTAACACGATCACCCACACTCTTCTCTTGTCTCTTTTTCCTCACCAGCTGTAGAAGCCAAAGCAGTTTAGGTGATATTTTGGGTGGTCTTTCAAATTCTACGGACACTTCCAATGAAAATGCTACATAGTCCTCAGTGATGTGACATCACCTAATCTGATTCCACTGTTGCTGCATTTACATATTGTAAACATACAGGATGAGTTGTGGGAGAGGACCAATTGGAGATTGAGATGCAAATACTTCTATTATAAAAATAAATAAATCACTATACAGTATATGAAAAATGTGAGTTTTTTTTGCAGTACTCGAAGAGTAGTTGAGCAGCCTGGCTTCCTTGCAAGTAACGTGGGTTCTCAATTCCCACTCAGTACGCTTTTAGCAGCACTTGAATGTGCACGTGAGAAGTGATGGTCTGTCTCTATTTGTTAGGAGCGTGCCAAAAAATCGATTCTCATAGAAATCGCGATTGTCATTTAGTACGATTCAGAATAAATTTTAAATGTCCCAAAATCGATTTTATTTAAATTATTTCATACTGTCTTCCTTTTGTTTGTGCCTTTATTGGGAACACTGTTTATGTTGTACCTGATTTTACCACTTAGGGGCAGTGTGGTTGGTTCCACGCGGTCTGATACACTGTTTAGTTGTAGCCACGCGGTTTGATACACTGTTTAGTTGTAGCCACATTAGAGAGTAGAAGGAAAAAGTCACGGTGAAGTTATTCCAATAAAAAGTTGTTTTTTTGCAGCGTGGAGCCGTTCTTTTGAGTGATAAAAGTGCTGCGAATAGAGCACTAATTAGCATTAGCGAGTCAGACTGGAGTAGATCATTATGATTCCTTGACCATCTATAAATTGAAACAAAAATCATTGTCAATCAAATCATTTTCAATCAAAAATCGCTCTTAATCGAGAATCGATTCTGAATCGAATCACACACTCAAAAATCGGAATTGAACCGTGAGACATTCAAAGATTCCCACCCCTACTATTTGTGCCCAGTGTATGACAGGTTAGTGGCAACAAGCCCACACTCTAAAAAACTGTTGGGTCAAAAATAACCCAATTATGGATAAAAAAATGGAACGATCCACTTTATTGGTCAATTTGACCCAACTTTCTGGGTTGTTTTATACAAAGTGACCCAATTTTTTGACCCAAGTAAAGGATCTGACCAATATTTATGAGTTGTTTTACGCTGAGAGACCCATTTCTTGAATTAAAGTTAGGTCAAATCGACCCAAGTAGTCTATTTTTGACCCATCGTTGGGTTGTTTTTGACCCAAGTGCAGGCTGGAATCTGCCTTAACCCCTCAGTAAACTGGGAACGGCTCCAGCTTCTGAATAAGATTTGTGGTATTGAAATGGGATGTATGCATGGGATGGTGTTTCACTCTACAGATGATTATGACAAATAGTGTCAATATTGCTATTTAACTCACTTTCATTCCATGGCATTGCCAGAAGAGTGATGAAGGGTGATGAACGCTGTAATTTTTTTTAACACACCCACAGTAAAATGAAATTTCCAATACTGCATAGAAATACACCTCTGGAATGTTACAGCATTTACACCTTCATCATCTCTAAACAGAATTGAACCCAGTGGTGGGCCTGTGCAGTGCCCAACTTCATGGACACGCTTGACTTTCCTGGACCGAAGCCGTGTCGTCATAAATTTTTAAAAGCTTAAACATGACAACCGGACAGTGAAAGACCACAATGCCAGAAGCGGGGGCGACAGGAAACTTTGGTGGTGGTATGACGAGATGGATGCCAATCATGCCATCTACGGCCACCAGCCAGCCAGTGACGGAAGGGAGACTGCCATGGACTCTGTAGCAGATATCATGTTAGAAACTGTACTTGTAACTGAAGGCGAGTTTCCTAATTATTCAAATTGGTCTGTATTTGCAACAACGTCAAAATATTGTCATTGTTTTTTCTTCTTTAACTCTAGTGGTTCTTCACTGCGGCACAGTGGATGACTGGTTAGCACGTCTGCCTCCCAGTGCAGAGGACGTGAGATTGCTGTTTTTATTTTATTTTTTACCTTGCAGATCTTCTCTTGAATGTCAAAATTCAACTTCATACCCATATATGTAATACCATAAGTGAATGGGTGAGTGTATTTGTGACATTCTGCCTCTTTTCCAGGGAAGAGGAAGAAGTCTGGCAACTCCTATGATATTGGGGGTAATGCTCGAATATCTGCATCAGGAGAGCAAGTCGCTACCATCCCAGAGAGAAAATCACGCCAGATTGATGCAAAAATTAATTCAGGACCGGATGGAGCGGGATGCAGCACTGAGGCGTGAAAGGGCTCAACTTGGTGACCTGGTGAAGGCCATAAGGGAGAGAAAGGAGTAGATCCTCCCACACTAATATTTTTGTACTGCCCCTGTCTCCCACATCACTTGTAAAAAATTAACATCTTCTATGCTACTTTGTACTTCCCCCCCCCCCCCCCCCCAATAAACGTGTGTTTGCCAAGGTAGTATTGTATTAGTGGGCAAGATAGTCACAAATCATTTTACGTTATTTTTTTTGTTGTATTATTTTTTTTAAATCCTGTTTATTGCTTTGATTCTAATTATTTTTTGTTCGCTCTGTTGTCATTTTAATTTGTTTATATTCAGGGTTGGAGAATGCAGGTGCAGGATTGGCGGTAGCCAGAGGTGCTTCTACTCAACTGGCATTAAACGAGCTCATCTCCACCTGTTGAGAGGAAGCACCTCTGGCTAAAGCCAAACTGTTTTAGAGTTTTTACTTTATGCACCTAGATCCCCCGACCCTTAGTATAGTTCAAGAAAGGAAAAGAAAAAAAACGTAAGGGGGTCGCACAGGACGCCATTTAATCTAGACAGGACTATGCAAAATTATACTAAAATAAGCATGCGCACAGAGACTTTGACCGCGTTCAATAATATTTGCCATACCCATGCGTGTCAAAGAGCCAGTTTATATATTGCAGGAGAACTGTATCATGCATCATGAACTGTATCATTTATTTCTATCAGCTCTCTATTTTCGCTGCTGATTTGTCTCACTGCAGACTCTGAACAAAGCTCACAATAGTTAATTGGATTTTACTTTCAAAACAAAGGCGTATGGTAATGGACACTACATTTGTTTAACAGTTTTTAACGCGTGCATGAAATTTCATGACTTTGGAAAAAATTATACGTTTGTCTTATTTTAGTAATTACTACTTAACTCGTTGTTGTTTAACTTTCAGACCGTCTATCAAATAACCGTGCCATGTCGCTATTGCCCTTTATTTTGAAAGCTCCGAGCAGATATACTCGTGCTCATGCTAGGCAACGTGCCATTATTGCTGTTGGCTGCGAACAGGATGCTGTCAGGCCGAAAAGACGCACCGACCAAGTGGATGACAACCATAGCAGCATCCTTTGTTTTCCTTGGCTTAACATCAAGGTAAGACCCGTTAACTAACGTTATTACGACGCTAACCAGGCTGCCGGACTTGAAAGCGATGACAGATAATGCATCATTCGCAGTACGGGCGACTTGTAGCTTTTCTTGCTCCGAACATTGCCATTGTTCTCAAACTGTCACATAGGAAACCGCTTGATTACGTAAATTTGATACGTTATAGTTTTATGATAATCAAGAGAAGTAGTGTAAGTGGTGATTGTAGGCTTTGAATGTGTTGAACGGTCTGTTTGTTGACGCGGCGACACAGCTAGCTTCCATGCATGGCGGTGCTGTGATGTCGGTGAGGGTTTGGCATTGCATTGCATTGCGTTGCTGCATCACGAGCGCGTGCGCGCGCAGGTAGAGTTGATGCTTGCTGTGTATCAGCCGCTATATAGCATCCACCCATCGCCCACACTCTCCTAGCACGGGTCCAACTGAGCTTCCGGTTTCGTTTTGCGTGCACAACATCAATGTGGGAGCAGTTGCTTGTTTTCTTTTAGATGGCAGGACAGCATAGCACATTTGCTTTTCAGTGGCCGCAAATAATGTGGTTCACATACCCTTGTGGATTCTGTGGACTCGGCCTTTTTGTAGTAACGAAGACAACAAGGGTGCACTGCAAGTTTATTTCTCAAATAAAACCTAGTACATTAGCAATGCATTTTAGCTTGCAGGGTCTTCCCAATGAATGGGCAGTGTAGTGCAGAGGCAGCCAAATTGACTATAGATAAACAAAAACAAATAGACGGCACACAGCCTCATACCAAAAATCTATGCAACAACATTATGATCCCCATTACGCAAGAAACTAACATTTAAAACTTTCCAACAATGCAATATAGATTTTTCAAGAGAAATAATTGTTGGCTTTAGAAATGCAGGATTTCTTGTATTGGACCTCATTAGTGTGCATAAATGTTGTAGCAGGTTGATGTTCAAAATCATCTACTATAGACTGACATTATGTCCAGGTTTAGATTAACAGTGTTAATTGGTCTTTTCTTACCTTTGTTCTCCTGGAAAGACAATGACAGTGTTTTCCCTGAATCATTTTCACGCTTGGCTTAATCTGATTTACTCTGTCGCTTAAAATAAATCTTTTACATGCACCATAATATACAGAGCCATGTTTGAGTTAAAAATTGTAATGTTGAAAGGTATTTTTGGTCAAAAGGTGATCGAAGCATGTTTCTGAGTTGAGAAAAAAAAAAATCAATGTTCTGTGATTTATAGAGATGCATGTGGTGAAGAAAGAGCTGAGGCGAAAGGTGAAGGTCGATCTATGCTCCTACCCTCACCCATGTTCACGTGCTGTGGTTTGTGACAAAATGAGTTTCCTCCACAGGGTATCTGATAGGGATGGGAATCGAAAACTGATTCAGTGTTTCAATTCCTTGGTATCATTTTCCATTTTTTCAAACAATGCCTTTATCGATTCTACTTGGGATGAATCAAATGTTTGGTGGCCTTTTACAAGAAGATATAACAACAGGGGTAACTTGCAAGTTGCAACACTTGCAAATTCGCAAATTGGCAGTTAACACTCCTACAGCAGTCTGCAAGGTCGTTTATGTACATTGTGAACAATAAGGGACCCAAAATTTAACCTTGAGGCACTTCTAAGAATCTGAAGCAATCAGATTTTAAGTTTCAATTTCCAGGGCCGTCCGGAAGGCGTTGGGAGATGTCGTTCCTTTTGCGTCCTCTGACTGGTTCAGAGCGACTCGAGTGGGATTCATTGCATGAAACCGGGAGTGGATGACTACATGACAGGAAATTCTGGGTTCGTTCAAGGGTGCAAACATTCGCCAAACGTTTAACAGCATTTTTAATGTTCTTTCTTCATGCAAGTGGATTTGTAAAAAAAAAAAAAAAAAAACTGTCGGCAACCATTAAAACGGTTGGCAAATGTATATGCGATCTTCAACGAAATAAAAAATTAGTATCCGCTACCCTGGTTATCATTCGTGAACGTCCGCTGCTCAGTGGGATACGGGCTTTAGAGAGTTAATGGTAAGAGGGAAGAAGATATTGAAATGTGTGTTGGTTTTTGGTGACTTGGTGCTAACATTTTCTTCATTTTCAGGATGTAAACCTTGCCATGTAGTCTGGGTTAAGTCCTGGAGTTTTACACCAGGGCCCCAGTGTAAAGCTTGCTGACAATGCATTGCTTCTGTCTGCATTCGTGATGACTAATGCTGGATAATTTAGTGCAGGCAAACACAAACAGTCAGGACTTTTCCTGGCTCTGATTGGAGTTTGAGTTTTGGCCCACGGTTGCTCTGCTTTTTTTGCAGCTCATTCCCAATGAGTAACATACTGTTCACTTATTCTAACACACATTTTTTACTACACTGAGAACATTGATCAAAGTTGGGGGATTAAAAAAAAAAATCTTCTACATTTGTTCAATTTAATTTAATTTAATTGTAAATGGCACAAAAGGCAAAAAAAAAATCAAATGAAAACTTGATTAGGTATGTTGACCTTATACCCTTACCATTTAACCAATACATTATACAACAATAATTATTCTTCTGTTAATTTCAAAATAAGAATGTTAGAGTAAATGTTTTTCCCCAAATAAACAAGGGCAAGAAGGCAACAAATTCTAACAATCCTCTTTACAAATAAACATTTGTTTCAATAAACCTTTTTACAAAATGCTTAATCTATTTTTTTTTTTAAAGCAAAAACTAGCAATATGAGTACTGATGTGCATTTTTTGCCTGTGTCGTTCATAAAAAAAAAGAAAAAAATCAAGAATTTCAGTACACTTTTCACCTTATTTGTAGTGCCATTACGAAATCAGAACATTTTGAGCCACCGATAATGTCTCCATCCATCCACCCATCCATCATCTACCGCTTATCCGAGGCCGGGCAGGGGATTCAAACTCATATTACCTCAAGCCACATTGAGGAAAATATATTACCAAGCGGGCCGAATCGGAAAAATCATGGTATATAATTTAAAAACAATTGGCGTCAATTATACGCAAATTTTCAGTATTTGTGGGTTAGCCCTACATTACAGGGCTCTAATGTAATTATATTGTTCCAAAAAATAATGCAAATGGAACGCAGCAACATTTTACTCGTATGATTTCCGGACATGTTGTAGCTACCCGTTTTGTGTATATATTGTTCCCAGAATGCATTGTGTGGCACAGTTAATGAAGTTATAGCACGTTTATGTTACCAGTAATTTAATTTGTGTCATATTTAACATGTTTATGTCGGTCTATGATTTTTTTTTTTTTAAACAAACCGTAAAACTTTAGGTGGTGTGTAAAATAATGACATCCAGGGCAATTCAATGTACAAGTTGCATTGCTCATCTGATTGCTTGTGAAATTATGAATTTATATGTTTTAATTGTGACTAGCTGATTAATTGGTCCGACTACTTTTTTTTTTTTTTTTACTTTACAAAATCATCTTGCGGGCCGGATTAAACCCTTTGTGGGCCTGATATGGCCAGCGGGCCGTATGTTTGACACCCCAGAGCCCAAAAACTAAAATGAAAATAAATGTCACCAATGATACGGTAGCAGCCAGTTTGCGACGTCATGTTTTGTACATCGTAGGTAAGAGTAATTTTGAAAGAAAAAAAAAATCCCCTGCGATTGTTTAGGCAGTGGTTATTTTGTCGTAACCGGCAACCCTCCTGCGAGCGTTATTTTGCCATGAATGTATCTGATTGGTCAATCAGAGAAGCGAGAAAATGCCGTGATTGCTTGTAGACATTACTAGTAGAAGCTATGAATAACACAAATGTGCACGGTTAGACCGCTGCACGATAGCAACGTGCACGCCGTCTCGTCGAGAACAACGTTAGTTTAGCGGCCGGTTAGCATCACAAAGTCACATCAACTAGGTGGCGAGTTACCTGTCACGGTAAAATAACCACCGCGGATTGTTTATCTTGGCCAAACAATACGCGACCGCTTCAGTATTATCCAACCACCGTCTTGTTTTTTTGTTTGTTTTAAGCGTGCACGTCCAAATGGACACGAAGACGTATGATGTTACGGATTACGTCGTGACGTCAATTTCGCGATATTTCACATTCTTATCCCCCCCCCCCCCCCAAATACACCGGTAGTATTGTAGAATGTATGATATGGAACACCCTTAATTGGGACCCTTAAGAGGACCCCAAAAAGTTTTCAGCTACATGTAGACAGATGTCACTTGACAGACCATCCTCAGGCTCTGTAAAATATACGGTATGTTCACAGCAATGTTAGATAATATACTATTATGTAAGACAGATTTTCTCACAGCATCTGCTCCTGATGGTATAGTCCATACTTTATTCAAACAGCTGCAGATAGGATTTAGTCATGAATGTTTTCATAAGATTGGATTTTAGGCAGTTACGTGTGTAACTCTTGCATAAAAACAGTTGGCTAAAAACAACAACAACAACACACAGTTGGTGTGTTTGTTGAAGGAAAAGCCACACAAATGCCCTTTACTTATTCTAAATACAGTATTCCAAACTCCATTGCCACAAGAATTAAGATTAAACTCGTACATGTACTGTAAATTAACAAAATCTGATGTGATAGTCTGCTTTGTTTATGTTTTTGTATTATGTTTACACATTGAAGCTGAATCTAAGTGAATATACTTCTCCACAATGCTGTAGGTCAAGTTAACATAACACTTTGGAAAGTCTTAAACACTTAGAAGTGTGACAGTTGGAATAACATTTAGTAGTTGAAATTTAATTGAAGTGTTGAATAGACCTAAATCAGGTTCAAATTAGATTAATTAATTGGAGAGCTGGAGCAACCTAGCTCATTGCTAACGGCTAACCGAGTGTGTTCTTCAAAGCAGGGAAGCGGTGGAAGTGCTACACAGTCCAAAGCGTCATGACCGGAATTCCCTTCAGTAGAGGCTTTCCAAATAAGGGGCGGTCGTTAATCGAGCGTTCAAAAAATTTGTGCCGTTAAAGACACTTTAAATTAACGTGATATTAACGCGATAATTTTGACACGCTTAGTTCCAATACTTTTGATCACTTAAAAAGTCGGTGGCTTTGTTTACAACTACCGGTATATGTAAATAGCATTAAAGCCGTAATTCTGAACTTTTGTCTCATATTTATCTTTGGATCTAAAATCGTAATATCTTAAGTATTGACCGTTTGCACCGACATCACGTGACTGCCCTGTGACGGACGGCGCAAGGAAATGATTGTTGAATGGAAGTGGACGTGACCCCTAGCGACTTAGTGACTTAGCGACTGTTATTTTACAAATTAAAAGTTATTATTGCCCATCGAGCCATGGAATCTACTACTTCAACCAAAGTCCGCCTGTCAGTTGAAGTTGCACATTTAGTCGGGACTCATAGAGCGCGATATTTACTTATGTTGGAGATCGCTAGTTTGAAAACGGCCCCTTACCTTCTGTCGCCTGCTGTTTTTACCAAGTTAATCAAATCGCCGACTTTACAGGAATTCACGGCGCACGACCTAAATCATTATGTAGTCAATGCCATCTCTCCTCCTTACCACGAGGCTGATTGAAAAGCTTCTCTGGGACGAGATGCTACGCTCACACCGGGGGACAATATACCTCGTAATGCAAAGGTAAAACTTGTGTATCATGCTAGCTGACTTATTTTTTACACAGTCCTTTCTATTTTGAAACGCTGTGATGATGTTATGTTACTATGTTTACTAGCATGGAACAAATGACTATCGTAGTCGTAAGCTATGCAGTCATTTCATGAATATGACTCTGGCTCTAGAGTGAAAAACTCCAAGCACAAAGACAAAATCCCGCATTATTAAACAGTCAAATGTACTTAATAGTTTTGAAGAAGCTGCATTTTAAAACTAAGCTGTGTGTTCGTGCAGTTGAAGTGGACGCTAACTGGCTCGTTAATGTGATTTGAAACACGCAATTTGACACCTTTGTTACAGTGTACGTTTACTAGTAAAATGTATGAACATTTATCTACTGCTAATTACAACATTTATCTGCTAACCTTGCAAAAAATTATCGCTGCAAATCCGTGAATACTTTGTGGCCTGCCCGTCCTTTCTGTTGTTTGCTGCTATCAATCGACATCTTGTGTCTTCATTAGTAGGTATGCGATAAAAAGCAACACTTGGTTGACTCCTTTGTCCCCTCTGTAAAACCGACCGCACAGCAAGATATGAACATTTTATAAGATAATTCATTAGATAAAGGACTTTACACTGTATGAGATTCAATGGTTACAATACAGGCAAGTGGCTCTTTTGCCGTCCAGTGTCCCCGAGTGGGCGTTCCCATGAGGGCTGTGACGTCACGTGCAAAAGGTCAAAATGACAAAAGCAAAGGATTCCAATACTTTTGAATTTGACTGTACAAGTACAAAAAAGTAGGCAATAGGTGAGGAGGCCTGTAGCACTCTGTATAATACACACAAACATTTAAAAATTATGTTGCTTGTACTGCACTGAAAAGGAAAAATAGACCTTATTTATAGAGTCTTTCTAATAAGACACTATATTTGTTGAGGGGTGAACCGGTGAGGACTCTTGGGACACGTGTCGTTGCACCAAAAAACAAAAGTCCAAAAATGTTAATTTCCATAAAATCCAATCCTTTTCCATTGATGTCAAAAGCACAACACGATCTTTTCCGTATACAAAAACAACCACGACAACGATCACGGTAAAAAAAAAAAACTGTTTGCCTCCAAGGTTCACACACACCTGCAGCTCATTACCTTGGGCTTGATTTAATTATTTCCTGGGGGCCCAATGCGCCACCATGCGGTCAAACCCAGGAGTCCCACGCAGAAATGGAAAAACAAAGAACACTGTAATATGCCTCCAACATTATTGATGCACTGAATAGTAACATTATTATTATTATTTTTTTTTCACTCGATGAAAGCAGGTAAATGTGTAAAATAAGTACTGGTATATGAAATGAAATACTGCAATGGCGAAAGTCTTCATTCCACCCAAACGGAGTTGGCAAATCAAAAACACACTAAACATCTAAGCATTAGAATAAGCCTTATAAACATGCAAGCTGCATCTTAATGGGCATATGGGAGTACTGACATGGATGCAGTTCACTTCCAAAAACGTTCTGGCATGCCATTTACGATCTGATAGTAGAACACAACAGGGCGCCATAAGTATTAGCCACCGGTATCGTCAATACTCAATACCTTGAAATAAGTCAGGTATCGGGCCGATACGATACCTGGTATCATAGCGCTAGCCCATCCTACTTTCTCCAGCCAATGCAGTTGATGTCTTACATGCTGCGAACATGGGATTACAGTTTCAGCGTCCCGATGCGCTCACATGGTCGTTGGAAGAGTTTAGTAACGTTATGCTGCCTTGTTAATAGACAATATGTTGTGCGAAACATATAGACTGTGCAATCATAAAGCAATATAAAATATCTCTTGTATGCTCAATGTGAAGGGAGCGCTCTTCATTTAGAAAACAATATATTGTTTGTTTTTTGGTTATGTAGTAATCATTTTACTTTCATTCTTCTTCTTATTTATTATTAATAATAATGATATAATTATTATTAATATCATGAACATTATTGTTATTAATTATGATTTGTTTTATGTTGCATCTCCTGTACAGCACTTTGTTGCAGCTGTGGTTGTTTAAGTGCTATAAATAAGGTTGAGTTGAGGCTGTGCTGTAAATCTGTAAGAATTGATCAGCAGCTCTGTGCTAAACCCATTAGCTTGGATACAACTGTGCTTTAGCTTAGCGCTTACTTGCCGATTTCGACAGACGCTCCAGCCACGACTCAGGACTCCCTGCTTCAGCGTTGCTCCAAGAAGTTTATTATTATATTTTGACCTATATATATATATATATATATATATTATATTTTTAATAATATAGAAAACAACTATGGACAAAATGGTCTTGATGTCCCAATTGTCAGCACAACGTTCGTTGTGAGCGAAGGTCAAACCGGCTTTTGCAATGGCCAACGACGTGTAGCGTGGTTGTTGTGCTTCTTCCTTTCGTCAGGGTATCAAATGCTTGATATCAATGTGGAATTCCAGAAACTGCTCTCGTGGTAAGCTCATTTGTTTTACTGTGTTCATAGACTTATAGATGGATAGTTCAACAGATACAGTAGATGTGTGATAGGGAGTTACACTCTAAAAAGAGAATGGTTGACCTACTTAATTGCATTGCTTCAAGTGGTGAATTAAATGAATCCAAACTTAATATATTAAGTTTAATGAACTTAATTAATTAAACGTAATATATTAACTTGGATTCACGTCATTCAATTGTGCATTAAGCAATTCAATTAAGTTGGTCAACAATTCTCTTTTTAGACTTGCTGAAAATGGGTCCAACTATTCTCTTTTTTGAGTGTACTGTATACACAATCCCCTTAAAGTGGGGGGAACAATTCCTTGATACAGACGCTCCCCTACTTACGAACATTCGAGTTACGAACAACGGTACATACGAACATTTCTGCGCGTACAGTATGTCGAAAAATGTTCGGAAAGAAATGCTGTAAGTTAGATTTTGTATTGCGCGTAGTGCTTCTTTCCGCCGCTAATACCGCCGATTGGCGCTGTGAGAGCTCATTGGAGGCTGAGCAGCGTGGCGAGGAGGAGGAGGAAGAAACGCCGGTCCCCATAAAGCAGGAAATAACTTTTGAAGCCGATTCCAGCGACCACGAAGAATCTCTCATGATATAAAATCCTCCTCTTCCTCCTCCTCCATCATCTCCTTAAGCATCGAGTACATCTTCCAAAAGTAAGTTAAACTTCATTTTATTTATCTTATTACGTACATGTACATACTGTGTGTGTGTGTCTCGCTCTCTCTCTCTAACATACGTAGTACAGTACAGTACTGTACGTATTCTCTCCATTTTATTAAAAGTTTTTTTCAGTACAAACCAATGCAGGTTACTTGTACAAGCCTTAAACATACTTATATAAACCTTCAATATACTTATATAGGCTTTAAACATAAATTATAATACAAAATATAGCACTGAAGCAACTTACGAACAAGTTCACCTTACGAACGATCGTCCGGAACGTAACTCGTTCGTAAGGTGGGGAGCGTCTGTATTTGCGGTTTTATTTGACAACAAAAAAGAGACAAGAGTATCAATATTTCAGCGTCCATTGTCGGGTATTGTTAAACTGGCCTAGTCACCAGGTTAAAATTTGATAGAGGAGAGTAAACCGGAAACAAAATCAATACCTTACTGCATACATCAACCAGGAAGATGAGCTTTGTATAGATCAGAAGTATTCTTTTATTTATTTAATTTATAGTATGTTAAATATTTATAATAACAGTGATGTTGGATGTGTTTGTTTGCAGTTGCACTATTTTGAGTTTTAACTTTGATTTGTGAGATCTGCACAATGCATGTTCTCAAAGTAACATTTTTGGTTCTTTTTTTAATCACTTTGCAGAAATACCACCGTTTTTTTTTTAACTGAAGTTTATATTACATCGTGAGATATATTTTCTTTTCACCGCGTGAAAGGATTCCATTTATTTATTTTTAGTGCCCCAATCTGGTTTAAAAAAAAATAAAAGAGTGAGATGCTTCTGGAAGGGCATCCATCTTAAAAAACTCACACAAGTTACTTAATGTGGCACATCCTGACAACAACACCCAAAAAGGTTCTAATACCGCAAATATACTTAAATAAAGGAATATACCGGTATATCTCATTGGTCTCATACTTTTAGTGGGAACTATTTTCCCAAATGAGGTCATCCTCCACATTCTTACCATGCATAAGTGACACCCTGTTGCTAAAAGAACAGTTGAGTGCTGTCACTGTGTTGCATGGAATGTGCTGGTCATGAGGATTGAGAACTTCCTTGTCATTCTTTACTCATACACCATCTCCACTGGATGCAGATGTTGGTCAAGTACACAGCTGGCGATCTATACAAATAATATAATTCATTACATTATTATAGTATACAGTATAATTAATATTATATATATATAATATACAGTATAATTAATATTATATATATATATAATGAGTAACTTGTACATGTACACTGTAAGATTTGTATGAAAATGTGCTCCCTTATTCACCCCCAAATTTTAATTCCCCCCCACTATTAATAATAGAAAAAAAAAATCTAATGAGAATGATAATATTAAAAACTCTGGCGTGGTCCTAAGCAACCCTTAACTCATTCACTCCCAGCCATTTTCACTGAAGCAACCCCCTTCGCTCCCGGCTGTTTTACTGGATTTTGACTGATGTTGCAAGGCCCACAGAATATTGTGTTGTATTGCTATAAAAACATGAAACCTACCAAAAGAAAGATTAGTCTCTCCTTTCATCCGTTTTGCAGCAATTAGCATGAGAATATAGCTAAGTTTCATCATTATTCAAAAATCTGTTTAGAACTGTGGGTAAATGAGCTTGTTTCCAAAATGGCCCTGGTTGATCTCTTATACTCTGCTGCCACCTACTGGCCGCTTTTGTAATTACTACATTGCTTCACCCGTTTTCTGCAGTTCTGAGGCTGCATCAAAGCCTTCTGTATGATATAGCATTAAAAAAAAAACTGTATAAACAGTTTGGGACATTTAAACCATTTAAAATGGAATGTATCTATATGTTTTTGGGATAAGACATTTCAAATGTTAAACAATGCAACATCAACTTTGCGATTCGTATATAACAACTAATCTAACTAATTACTACTGCTGGGGAAAAATCTGACCATTTAGGTACAGTCTGGAGTCCAGGGCTGTGTCGCCACAGCTCTGAAAAGCACAAATAACGAAGGATAGGTTCCTCCAAAATGAATAAGCCAAACCACAGCTATGCGGGGGGGGTCCACTACTGTTTACATTGGCATCTGATGCATAACTTAGCACTTAACACTGTTATATGAAATATTACCTAGTGACATTTGGTGGTAATGTCTTCATGTCTTGGAGAATGCATTATATTATTTAGGTGTATATGAAATGTTTAAAACAAAAAACAACACCACAATTGTAAATTGTTTCTATTGCACTTTTTGTGTGCGTGCATTTGTCAGTATTTATGGTTTGTTTCCCTTGCTCTCAGTTTTAAATGACTTATTACACTAAGTGGTGGCCTTACTTACACATTACAAACATAATAATGCGGATGGCACATGCAAACCACTTCGTCTGCCTCCAAGAGCTTAAATCCTGTAATAAGATTAGAAGACTTGCAGGAATCTGGGAGTGAGTTTGAGTTCTACAGGAGTTGGTATAGGAGTCAGTCTTTTCACTTTCACAGAACACAACACTCAATTTCTAATTGCTGTATTTTCCATCTGGGGCAACACATCATTTGTTTTGATTTGCATTATTATATTAACATCAATGTGTGTAGCGGCAATTATTATTATTATTATTATTTTTTTGTCAGTACGTCTGCATGAAGATTTCTACCAATGACAACAACAAAAGCACGATTTTGTGGTTGGAAAAAAAAGGCTTTAACTTCAATCATACTTGAGTCATTTTGATAACAAAAAATGTTGAAAAAAAGATGGTCAAGACTGTCAGAAAATGTTACTCCAAGCCTTACTGCACTTGCAACTGCCTTAGTTTACAAAAGCCTAAAAGTATAATGAACCAATGGATTATAAATATAGGTCAAATCATTTGTGTCTGGTCAACTAAAATTATTCAAATAGATATAACTTATAATGATTCAATTTTTTTCTTGTGGTTAACTTCTAACATTGTGTTTGCAGCTGATGATAGTGGTTGTGACTAGGGTGTGAATTGCGCAGTACCTGGCCATTCGATCCGTATCACGATTCGATGCCGATTAATCCCAATACAAATCTATAAATTGATTCCGATTATTTTTCTTTTTTTACTCAAATCTAGAAAATACTAATCAGTAAACTTGTACATGTACACTGTAAGATTTGTACGAAAATGTATTTATCTGAAACTTCAGGCTTATAACTGAGCTACTGTATTTAACAAACAGGTTGCAGTCTGTTTCATGCTTGAACAGCCCTGAAATAAAGTATTAAGGCTTAATGAATGTTCCATTAATAGAACATTCTTCCATGCTTAAAGTGTGAACCCTAATCCTAAGTAAGACTATTTCCATCAAAAACGTTTAAAAATCGATTCGGCTGCATATCGAATCCATTCGAGAATCGTGCACTGTAAGATCGCGATATATTGCCGAATCAATTTTTTTAAACACCCCTAGTTGTGACTGTAAGGACACGCCCATGTTTGTCATTTCATGGTGTGTTAGTGGTCGGTTCAATGGCAGCCGTTGTAGAGTCTGTGAGACGCTCTCTCTAAATATCAGGTAGTATGTGTGGCTGCATGACAGCTACATCTCGTTCATGTATTTTAGTGTAAACACACCGTCACTGTGACGTGTTACAGTACAGTAAAAGCCCAGATAGTTTGGGTGAACATCAAGCAGACACCTCATAAACTGCTACAAAACCAGTCATTGCTGAGATTGTGTTATTTTTGTCAAATGGAGATTAACTGGTGGGAGTGCTGCAATGTGATAGGTGCCATCTTTTGGCGAATGATATCATAACAACTTGAATCCGATATGGTATAGGCCACATGCAGTGGCGGCCCATTTGCCCATCCCTGCTCTACGCTGTCGCATCACATTGTTATGCCGCGCCTGGCACTCGAGCACAAACACTTCCTCGAGTGGTTGGTCCCTCTGATTTGAGGAGCTGCTTCAGCACGTTGATTTTGGGTATAACGCAGGAGACAAAGACATGTGCTTTGCTCAGTTCATTGTGACTTCACAGCCAGCAGTATTGAATGCTGCGGGACCCCACCCTCCTCCTGGAAGGCAGAGAGTCGCTGCTATGCAACAGTTTAGTGGTTGAAGTGTGTGTGGCAGGCAGTGGTTTTCATTTTGGCCAACATGTCTCTTGCCTTCCTCTCTAGTGCGAGTGTATGGGCAGTGGAACTTACAGTAGATCAGGAATCTGCAATCCTCCTTTTAACATTTGCTCCACTACCGCTCAGTACAAAGTGGACATGAGCTGTATCGTTGTCTCATTCAGGAAGCATTGTTACAATTTAGACCTGGTTGATTGACTCCCTTATGTGAGACCCTGACACAACATCTACAATGACTCCGTTTACATGCAGGCAATAACCCTTTTAAAACCCAAAGATTGACAATATTCGGGTTTTGTAAGGCCATATAAACAGGCGCAATAACCCAAATATGATCTTATTCGGGTTTTTAAAAACGAGCCCTTTTATACTCCTTTCATAATCGGAATTCTTGCTCGTATAAATGCGCTCGGAATACCTCGATCGATTGGGGCAATGTTTTTCGCTTTGCGCATGCTCACTATTTTCTTCTTCTTCTTCGCATCTTTGATTTGCAAGGCATCTTGGTCTATGCAGTCACAACTTGTATGTGCAGCTCCGTCCTACTTGCTAAAGGAGTCTCCCTTGAATGCCTTTATTTCTCCACTGCGTTGTCACGTTATTTAACGCCACAGTTTATGCGTATATACATATACAGTAAATACAAGTAGATAAGCCCGTGCTTCTGGCGTGTAACCCATCGGAAATACTCAAGCCCTTGTCAACAAACATGACGCTTGCAGCAAAGAACCACACTTCTGGAGCGAGGAGGGCTGGGCGATATGGCCAAAAAATAAAATCCTGATTTTTACAGACATTCAGGAAGATTACGATTTTAATCTAATAAACCCAACAAACACTTATTTAAATGTTTCATTTATTCAAAAATAATTCCTGTGCAAAATGTTCGGACAACAATAATGTATACTGATTCTCAATTAGTTTTGACATAAACTTAATAGTTTTTTTTCTTAAATGCCATAATTAAGTAGTTGGTAGCTATTATAAACATGTCTTGTAAAGCACCCATCCAGCATTCTACCACAAAAACATTTGAATGTAACACAACATGAGAACAACAGCTTTTAATAATAACCAAAAAGACAAAATTCGATTTCATGATTTAGAACATTTTCAACGATTCGATTTTTAAAATGATGATGTATCGAATTAATTTGATTTATTGCCCAGCCCTACAAGGAGGAAACCGACTACATTACTTTATTTAGCATGGTGAGTGACATAAATATAATGTATTTTATTGATAGTAAGTTAAAAGCGGACATGACGTTATTTATGCAATTACGTTGTCCCAACGGTTTATTCCGAATCGAGCACAAATGAGCATGTAAACGGGAGTAACTTTTTCCGCCATGCATTTAAACGTGTTACCTCGGTTGTTTCAGAAACTGGAATTCTGACCTTAACCCAAATATTGACTGCATGTAAAGGAAGTCAATGAAGTCCATCAAGCTCATGAGTGCTTTCGTGCACTCAGATAAGCAGTCGGTTGTGAAGGAAATCTACCCCACAACTAGCGTGTGTATATTTCACACATGAGCCGAGTAGGAAAATTCCTTCTACTTCTCATTTCATGTCTCCGCTCTGCCTTTGCCAGCCCAATGCTCTCCTTAGTAATGTCTATGATGAGTTTGGCCATGTCCTTTCATCAAAGTGCCTTGTTAGCGTGAATATCTTTTGGAATGTAAACAAAAGTGACGAGAACATGGTAAACTCGCGAGGTAGATCAAAAGGCCTTTATATAGCAGTCATGAACGCCACGTCTGAAGAATAGCGGCTGTCTCCCTCCTGTGCTTTTTTGGACTTAGCGGCAACTTGCTAGTTCGAAAGCTGCATCAGGAATGGATGAACGGAGCCAGGTTGCCAGTAATATTATAGCCCGCAAACATCTTTTGTGGTGCTGTTTGTAGAATCCCGCAGTTGATAATCTTCTTTGTGAAGGATCTTGTGTTTTTGTGTTTGCCTTGCGTGCGTGCGCTCCTTCATGGCCTCTCGCATGCGGGTCCTGCATCCTTGCTTACGTCTCCACTTACTGGGCCTCTTTTGTTTCCTTCCCCTCATATGATAATTAAATGAGAGATGGGGCCCCTGACAATGATTGCCGAGATTTTATGTGAGTTGGCATAATTAGTCATAACTGTCCAATCTCTGAGGGTTTTTGTAGTATTTGTTTTCAAACCTGCGCACATTGCACACAACAGCTGCAACTCATTCCGAACCCCGCAGCTCGGGGTCTGACCAGAACAAAGAGATCAGAATATAACTGCAGTCCTGAAGGCTTTACACTGGCTGCCAGTCAGTGGATTTTCAAATTCAATTCTCCCACTGGTCTATAACTCACTCAATGGTTTAGTTTCCTGCATACATCAAATAAAAAATGCTAATTGAATATAACCCCAGTAGGCCTCTGAGGTATGCAAACTTGGGTCAATTAGTGCAGCCCAAGTTTCAAAGCAAACTGGTGAAGAACGAGGCATTTAGCTGTTATGCTGCATACAAACGAAATACGTCGCTAATTGTCTTTTAAATCCAGGTTAAAACCCATGCTTTTTTTGTTGTCTTATAAGCATTTTTTTTTTTTTAAATATATACGATATATCCTATACAGTATTTTGGTTTTGTTTTTCTTTCATTTGCTTTTAAATTTCTTTAAATCTTTTTTTTTGCTATTCGGTTTAAATCTTGTCTATTGTGTTCTTTCAGTCATTTTAACAAGCTCCTTTTGTTCTTTTTGCTTTGTGAACTTAATTAGCTGATCTGTAAATGATTTTAAGTCATGTGCTTTTGGTTGTGAGAATCACATTGAGGTAGCTTGTGTATGAAATGTGCTATATATATATATATAAAGTTGCCTTGCCTACGCACCAGCCGCAGCTTCCATGTGCGCAGCTATCTTGTCATGTTATGTAAGCCAACTGTATTCCTTCTTCATTAGTTTGTGGCATGTTGGCTATTTGATTGTAATTATCATCTATGATTCAGCAATAGATCTTCACAGTAATACTGTAAATATTATTCATTCATTCATTCAAATCAGTATTTTTTTGGGGGGGGGGGGGTTAATTTATCAAGATTGCATTTTATGTAAATGACTAATCATGAAGCCTATAAATGGTTGGTTTCCTAGAGAGACGGTCTCCAATTGTTGCCTACCCCTAAGCCTGCTGAGTATGCATGGGACGAGAACGGGAGAGTAGAAAGATGAGCAGAGGAAGACAGACATGAAATGATAGCTTTGCAATGAGTAATTGTGAAAGAGGCATCAGTGACTTTGCTTTGTTGTCTGTGGAAAAGGTCAGCATAAAGAATTGATCAGATCCCCTCTGTCTCTTTGTGTGGGTCCAATTCAGCAGGAGAGAGTAAGTAAGGAAATGTTTCCACAGTAGACTTTTGACATATTTGTCAGTTTTAGTCTTAATGCTAAACTTAGGATGAATATATTTCATAATGTGACTCTTTGTCAACCCAAAGAATCTCTCATCTCATGCTAAATTGAATCAAAAGTTGTTTAGGTGAGCAATTTTATTGGATCCACTGTGTCAATAACCTCTGTCATTTGTACTGGCCTGGTCAAGGAAGTGTCTAGCTTCACTGTGGCCCTTTAGTCCCATCGTGAACCCGATACTTCCGTCTTCTATCTTTGTAATTGTCCTACCTGAACGGCTGACACACTGCACTGACACGGAGTTGGAGCACTTTCATTGCATTTTCCCCAAGGCCCGCTACTTTGAAATGATGGCATTGCCTTAATTTTGCTTCCCAAAATGTATGGTGCAGTACTGGTATGGTACTTTGTGCAGGCATCAAATTCTAGATGCACATAAAAGTAAAACAGAAACAAAAGTTTGTATCAGGAGAATGTTGTAAATGCATTCATCTGTTGAGGAAGGATAACCTCTCCTCTTTCGCCACAGTAAAGCAATGTTTCTAAATCTGCTATTATCAAAGCTATACAGCTACGTACATGTGAGAGTTGTGACAGGTCATGTACTAGTAGATGTACAGACTATATTTTGGTTGTGTGAACTATTGTCAATGTTTGTGTTTTTGACAGCTGTGGTTCCTTCTGACAACCAGCAGCACCTGGAGGAAGAGGGGGATCGAATTCAAACATCCAATTACAAGTGGCAGTCTCTCAATCCTTAAATCTGTGCTACTCTGTTATGAAACAGTACAGGTTTAACTCTGGTAAGAACTTTTTTTCCCCCCCATTATACACTCAATATATACCCAATATATAGAGAGAAATTTTAGATTCAGAATCTTTCAATTGACTGTAAGTTGAATGTTTATGTTAAGGCCAAGATACACCAATCCGACCTCATGCATGCGCCGTCTGATCAGTGTATAAATTACTGTCGTAAAGTCGGTTCAAGTTCAAGTAATACGTCTTGGGGTGTTTCCATTCCATGTTGAATCGGCGTCGGGGCATTTGATCACTGTGATTGGCTGTTAGCTAGCGAATCAGCGCACGGGGCAAGAAGAGGAAGTGCCTCTGCATTTGAACGTACAATGTCTGTCTGAACAGAAGATCGGGAAGATGACCTCGTCGTCTCTTTGGTTCAAGAGAGACCGGCATTGTATGATATTGTAACAAACTAAGTGTGTTGTGTGTTCCGGTGTTGCCATTTCTGTTTAGCACTCTTATGTCCGACTGTTAGTAAACGCAGCACGGGTCTCGCGGGAGGGGAGGGCTGTTACGTGCGGGTTAGTTGCGTGTGTTCTTAGCTTTTATGCTAGCCCCTCGTCAGTTGTGTTCTATTTTCCGGCATCGGCTACGGCCAACAGTAGTGTTTGTTAAGATAAATAAAAGGGTGACATCCCAACCAACGTTTGCTGGTGGCGTTCTTGCAAGACGTGACACTATTACTGTTCAAGGTATGCTGACAAAGGTTTGAAAGCCAAACCATGGCATGACATGGGGACGCGACTGGATATAGCAGGCAGGATTTATTTTATACTTGAGAAGTAAAAGTAAAAGTAACCGGTATGCTATGTTTACGTTTTTATATCCCACCCCCCCTAAAGAGGTTTCCGGTTGCCTTTAGGAATAATGACTACCGCCGCCGATGGTATGGAGTGGAATTTCTTCTCGCGCATGCGCTGAGGGTATGTAATAATCGGGGTCGGTGCGGTGTGTATTTACATCATTTTTCTATGTGACGTGCCTACGTCTGGACCGACGCCACAGGGGGGTAGGCGTCGGTCACATTTGGCTGACCTCTGATTGGTGTATCTAGGCCTTTAGGCATGCCATCATTGTATGACCTTGGATTTTTGCATCTTAAGCCTGGTTTGAACTCCTGCGTTTGCTCCGGCGTTAACGACCGCCGCACATCACGTGATTTGAGTCGAGAAGAGCGCCGTAGATGGTAGCTTTCCCCGGATAGTTTCCATGAAGGCAACTATGTTTGTAACCAACAACAACATAAATGTGTAAGCTAAGCACGTAGGGTGTTGTTGTGTTTTGGCGTGGTTACGGTTGCAAATTGGCATTAAATAATTGTTACTAGCTCGTCGCGTGACCCAATCACTTTTCAAACATTACAATATGCATTTGTATGATGCAAGCTCGAGGCATTATCAAGACACACAAACGGCAGCCAACTCTTTTTCTTTCTTTTTTCCCCCCTCCTTTTTTTTTCTTGTGTTGTTCCCTTGTTCCGGAAACAAAAAACGACTTCCGGAATTGGCCATGAAATGCAGATGAATCTCCATTCTGTGGCATTCAAGCCAATACCAGCCGTAGCTACACCCCCGACTTGGAGTGAAACTGCAGCACATTTTCAAAACGAGAGGTGGATTGCGCACAAGTATGAAGACAAACGCACGAGCGGCGTTCCGGCGTGACGATTGCACCGTCGCCTCCGGCGCGAGTATGAATAAGCCTTTAGTGAGGTCAGGGTGCATCGGTTTGCAAGTTCACAAGAGCTTTAAGTAACCTTCCAATACAAATTTCCTAGTTGCGGGTCTGAAGTCATTTTTCTGAAATGCAGCATACTTGCGACAGAGTTTTCTCATTTCACCAGGTATATTGGTAATCATCTTTTAAAATAACCTTTATTAGTCTCCCAATGGGGAAATTAGGTTTTTGTGCCTTTGTGCGTGCACGTCCGCCACTGCCTATTTGTCATGAGCCCCAACATACAAGCTCATCTGTAAAACTCAGTAGAGGTAATGTCATGGCTTGGGCTCGCATGGCTTCTTCCAGGATGGGCTCATTAATCAACAACACGGTTGGAGAGGCAACACAAACATAGAAATCTACTGAACTATTAGATACTATGCTTGAAAAATGTTATTGAGCCGAGAAGCAGAACAAAGCATGCCGAAGTCACGTTTTACCAAATTTTACCATGTGTGGGAGCTTGAGGCGCTCTGTTATGAATGTGTGTCCCATATCTATTCCTGATATTGTTGCTAGGTGCATGATGTCATTATTAACATCATTGCTAACCCTGTTTCATTCTTCCTTTTTGCTCTATTTCAGATAGTGAGGAGAACTGAAGGGGGCAAGGGTGTTGACTGACAGAGGGGGGGTTGGTTTTCGTTTACTCCCCATCCTCTGGTATTCATTCAGTGCTGTCCAAACGCAAATCCACATCACTGTGCGCAGGCACATAGACACACACAAAGACACACATGCACACACCACTTCTTGTCTCTTCCATTCTGTCTTTGAGCATGTTCTTGCTTGATGGATAGCTTGCTGGCTACAATAAACACTCTCGACCAGTAGAGCGCAGTTAAAGTAATTGGGCTTATTACTTTGAATGTAGCACAGAAGACTAAAAGCAAAGATTCTTTGAAAGCTTGAAAGCTCTTTGAAAATGCTACTGCAGAAATATTAGTCCATAGTTAGGTTCAAGTCTCACCGGTTCCTCGAGGTGATGGTGAGGGAAAGGATGTTTCTCTCTCTGTAGGTGGTCTCTTTTCCACTTTGCGTCTTCATGTTTTGGGGGTCCTTCAGTGCCCCCACCCTCTGTCAACCCCCCCGCTCCCGCTGCCACCACGGCCGGCCACTTCGTTGCCATGCCAACAGAGACCCTTGCTCCAGCTCTGCCAGATAGCAAGGCCACTGGCACTGCAACACCTTTCAGTTCCACTGTTCCACTCCGAATCCTTAACAAGGGCCCAGACTACTTCAGGAGACAGGTAATGAATGCTTCTTAACTTGGCACTCACTCAATCAGTGACTTCAATCAATATCTCATTTAAAATCATGAAAATGTAAAACCATGCAATCTAAAATGTTGCTTCAAATGAAAGCCTACCATAGTGTACCTAACCTGAAAAAAATATACCAAAAATGCGTTGCTAACTAATACTGGATGTAATAAATAAAGGAAGAGGAATAACGGAATCTGAGCCTGTTTGAGACGAAATGTCTTCTAAAACAACCACAATAATCCAGTTGCAATCGATTCAGTTTGCTGAGAATACAACGACCTTGATGAATGACAATATTCGTAGGCCGGTGATCTACGCCTCAAACACAATAACAGTATACCAATTTAATGTCAGTCTGGTTGGCACGGTGGCTGACTGGTTAGCACATCCGCCTCCCAGTGCAGAGGACGTGAGATCGAGTCCGGGCTTTGGCCTTCCAGGGTGAAGTTTACATGTTCTCCCCGTGCCTGCGTGGGTTTTCTCCGGGTACTCCGGTTTCCTCCCACATTCCAAAGACATGCATGGCAGGTTAATTGAACACTCCAAATTGTCCATAGGTGTGATTGTGAGTGTGGATGGTTGTTTGTCTCTGTGGGCCCTGCGATTGGCTGGCAACCAGTTCAGGGTGTACCCCGCCTACTGCCCGAAGCCAGCTGGGATAGGCTCCAGCGCCCCCCCCCCCCCCCCCCCCCCCCCCCCCCGCGACCCTTGTGAGGAAAAGCGGTTAAGAAAATGGATGGATGGATGTCAGTCTGCTAATTTAATGGCAATGGCGATGTGCTGTTTTACACCAGTGCAAAAAGATGCCTGAAAATTCTTATGGAGTTATGTCGTTGTTTTGTTTTTATTATTATTATTATTTATTTATTTTAACTTTTGACTTATGACGGTTAGATACTTTGCTATACTTAGCTGTAGCAAACAGCTCATTCATGTGACTAGACTGGGCTGGTATTTTTTAGGTAGTGTCCAGCAATACGTTTGTATTGTATGTATATGATTGCACGGGAATTAACACAAACTTATTGGACATCAGCCACTGTAGAAGCTTCTTCCATGAAGTTACTCTGCACTGACTCAAAAGAAAATATTTCACACAAACAAACAAACATAAAATGATCTTAGGCCAACGTATGCATTCTCTTTATTTGGTATCAAAAACTATTGGAGCACAAAATTTTAATTCTAAATGCTATAACGCCTAAAGGCTTACTTCTGTTTCTGGAACTGTATTACTGATATGTTTTCCTTGCTCAGTGTTAATGTTGTATTTACTTGTTTTAGGTTGAACCCAACCCAAAACGCCTCAGCGCTGTTGAGAGACTGGAAGCTGACAAAGCAAAGTATGTTAAGAGCCAAGAGGTTATCAACGCCAAGCAGGAACCAATCAAGCCGCCTATTCTGGCCAAGCCTGCTATTGTTCATAGCCTTCATTCAAAGAGATCTTCTGGAGTGTGTGGCGGAGTACACGGAGGCGGAGTACCTTTCAAACCTTCAAATAACAACGCCAAGTCGGACACATGTGCAACCAGTAGCGCCGGCAGCAAACGGGAGAATTTAAACCTGGAGATCCTCAAAAATCTCCTGAACTCATCGTCCTCTTCGGGAGCAGGCTCTGAAGGGCTCAGGGGTGGAGCTAAGAGTGCTGTGTTGATGAGGTCATCGGGGGCACTAACAAGGAGTTGGACACCTTCCAGGTAAAAGATCAAGCACTGATACAGTTTTGTGTTTTTATGGAGCCCTTTCGGGGGGGGAAATATTTCTCATTCTGAACTGCTCCCTGTTACTCTTAAATAAGATTTGAATAAATTAGTTTACTTTTCATTTAAATCCTTTTTTTTGTGTCAAAAGTTGTGCATGTAATTAGGGCTGGACGATTAACGATTTTTTTATCGTGAGTTTGATTTTGGCTTCTCTCTATCATTAAAACGTAATACGATTAATGTGCAGAATGCCGCTGTGCATTTACAAGTTCCCTACGTTGTAAAAGTACCCTGAATGCATCATTTACCTTTTAGCAAGCACGGAGCGAATCAGTGTGATTCTGCTGTCCCTAAGCGTCCTTTAAACTGTAAAACTAAACACACGGTAAGGAGAATTACATAAAGTGTGTATTGAAATGCAAAACATGCTTGGTTTTTAAAACGCTAGCCTGCTGCTAATGTTAAAGAGCATGGCGGGTCCCATTCAAATGCTAACATGAAGTTAGCATCAACTTTGAGAGTACAGTCATTTCTGCACTATAAGAAAAATAAGAAACTACTTTTCACTTGCATTCGACCCTGCGGCTAATACAAAGGTGCGGCTTATCCATCAGATCACAAGGGGGCGCACTATAAAAGAAGCGCAAGAGTGTCAGCCAGAGCAAAACAAACCAAGTGAGCCCAAATACAGTAGGAGAGACAGAACGAGAACGAGACAATTTGCGCCCTCATTATGGAAAAGAAAGTAGCGGGAACCTGGTGTGGTAACATTAAAACACTTGCTGCTTACAGTCGAGTGCGACTTATATGTGTAACAAACTCAAGTATTCCCCAAATTTAGCTAGCGCGGCTTATGGTCAAGTGCGCCTTATAGTCCAGAAATGACTGTCATTGTTCATTAAATAATGAATATTCACACACAAATTCTGTGGCAACACATACCCACAAGTAAGATAAGACTACTCAAAGGCACAAATTCTTCCCAATTTGTGGAAAACTAGTTATTTTAATAGAATTCTAGTCGCAACTTTCTTCTGTTCTCATTGTAAGGGTGTGTACCATGGATGCACGGCACCATACTGCCCCTAAGAGGCCAAAACAAGCAAAAACACCCAGTATTTGTTTTGCAATTACTGTTTCAGTATACATTTTAAGTTACTTTTTTTATTTGAACTTTTTTTAGTTTAAAGACTCACAGAAATTTATTTTACTCAAAATTCAAGGAAACAAATATATCCAATGACTTTTTTTTGTCTTACCAACACACATTTCCACATGACATACCACAAAATACAATCCCTGAGGTTCCCAGGTTAGCCCACTAAGTCCCCAGACTTGTGAAAATAACAAAATAAGAGACTAATGTAATGCTTAAATATGAAAATGCAAGAGGCTTGAATTTCATATTGAAGGCTATCTTATACTTGACAAAAAATATAAGTCGAACTATTTTTAAAGTCAACTTATCCAACTTCTTTCCCAGCCCTAACTGACCGATGTGTTTTACTTTCAAATTTGGGTTTTGCCAGTACTGACTAGCAGCATGCCTTTGGTGGTAGATTGGTCGTCTCTCAACCTGAATGTTGTCACCATGCTCAAGTAGGAGTGGGCGATACGACGACATTAGATCGTGTGACAAAATGCAGGGCGATGGAAAGCATTTCAGCTCAATTTGACCGTCTGCATTTTCTGCCACTGACTGAAAAAGACATCAATGCAGCCTGCCCCTATTTGACAGTGAATCAGTGTGGTCAAGTACCGCACACACATTTTCGCATTTCTCCAAAAAAAAATCCAAAAAACAAAGATCAGGTGAAAATCATATGCAAAAGTGTGCAAGGCGAGCATGAGGACAAGTTACGAACTTCCATCTGAAACGGCAGCGTCCCGCACACTACAATGAGAGGCAAGCTAATAACTAGCAGCAACAACAGCTCATACCAAAACAGCAGACCGTCACAGAAGCGTTCACTAAACTCACGCCGTATGACATTGGATCCGCGTTAAGAGCTGCCAAGTAGTAAGTTGTTGTCTTTTTCCGAAAACACCGTCATTCCTCACATGTACGCAAATTGTAGAGAAATAGTGGCGCAAAAAATACAAAATGTGCAGGTTTTTTGTTTGTTTTTACAAGGGACCTGTAGTGTTTGTGAAATGATCAGGCCAAGCGGCGAACTAACACCTTAATGCCAATTTGCAAAAGTTACCCGTCCATGCCAGAACATAACACACAAACATGCGTAGCTTAACTAGCAAAAAAAAAAAGTCAGTGTTGCATTCAAGGCCCATTCAGACCATTGGAAACTACATAACCTGCGATGCACTCGCAAGGGTTGTTAACTTGTTACAATATTGACCTTTATTTATAAAAGGTGCTTTGTACTTTGCTGCCATCAGCAGTTTGTTTTAACTTTGTGTTTACATGCTCCTCTCTACTCTCTCTCGTTTTTGTTTTTGTTTTTTACCATGACTTTATACCAGCCAAGTTGTGTGCACTTTAAGACGTTTGCTGTGCTGTTTTGAATACACTACTTGAAAACAGAACTCGTGACTTTTGTGATTGTTTTTACTGCTTCATAATTAATAGTTTTCTTTACAAAAAGTATTTATTGTTAGTGTTTATTCTCATAAGATAAGTGTAGCCTTACTAGCCTAGTATTTATTCAATACTACTCTAATTTAATCTCTATTTCATGTTAACTCATTCACTGCCATTGACGGCTATAGTCGTCATAAATTCATTTGAACTATTTCTATTAGTTTAACATTTTTTTCCACTTTTGTTAACAAGAAAACCTAGATTTTTTTTGGCCACATGTAGAACAGATACAATTTGTGATTAATCGTGAGTTAACTAGTGAAGTCATGCGATTAATTACGATTAAAATTTTTAATCACCTGACACCCCTAATTTTTAATAGTCTTTTTTATTTATAAATAAATAAAATAATTGTAATGATTTTTTTCCAATTTTTTATAAAAAAATTTGGGGGGAAAAGATTATTAACTCTTTCACTGCCAGACGTTTTCAGAAACGGGTTGTCCCCACTGCCAGCCGATTTAAGCATTTTGAGTGATCTTTCAAGGTTCACAGAAAATGTTGTGTTTGGACTATGGAAACACACATACTACCAAATGAAAGATTGGACTCTCGGCTTTCATCAGAAAAAAAAAGTTTGTTTCTACCTTATTCCGTTCTTCAGTAATCAACAATAGAAAATGGTTACTTTCACCGAAATTCTCTCTTTTGAAACAAAAAACGGAGAAAAAGAGCTTTTTGTGAAACGATGTTATTTCATGCACTCTAGTGAATTGTACACTTCTTTTTGTCCATGAATGATGCCACAAACACCTAAATAGTGCTTTACTTCTGTAAAACGCTTTCACCAACAATGAAAAAGTGTTTTTTGATTGCAAAATACGTTTATTTCCATTCAACAGTGTAACAATTTGACAAAACAATTTCGCAAACTATTTACAAATGTGTGCAACTGTGGTACCACTTACAATTATGTGGATGTTTCAAATACAGTTTTCCTTTTGTAACGCTCGCCTGCGTGCAAGGAGACGCCAGGACTCGCACAACACTTTACTTTCACTTTCGCTTTGTCCGTTTTGCGTGCAAACGTTACACTTTCTTGACGGCCTTTTTTTCCGGGGAATAAAAAGCAAGTAGCAGACTGTACACACTTCCTCCGATGAATATGCATTGGATTCGGGGCACTCTCCGTCGTCCGATCGAACGTCCGCCTGTGCGTGCTCGGTTGCGTTCCGCGTTACGACACCGTCATAGCCGCCGCGTCAGCGGTTCCAATTTCGCCGTCAAGCTCGGATTCACCTTCATCATCATCGAGGATCATCACCATCGTCGTCAATGTACTATTTTAGCGTTGGTCGATGCCTTTTGTCTTGTAAGTGTAGAGCTGCTTGCAAACGCTCGCCATTGCCCGTTCCCTCCTCCATCTAGCTCCATCTAACGTCTTCTACTGCCGCGTCAATGCTTTCCAACCACGGAGTCACCACCCTCATCTTCATCATCGATGATGATCATGTCATCAACAATGTGCTTTTTTAGCGATGCTTTTGGTCTTTGAAAAAAACGGCTCTGGCATTAGCTCCTCGCGACCGGCCGCCATTTTTCCTTTGTTTTCCATTCTGATCTCCTGCTCAACGCTCTAGCTCCGCCTCTACTGACGCCCACCCGATCTTGTCAAAAGAGAGTCATCGCTGCCCTCTAGGGGCCAAAAATAGTCATTAGGCTCAAAAAACCTGCTTAAAACTTTCAGGAGAGCTCCGCAAGCCTTCCCAGCACCCGTTTCAAAAAAAAAAAAAAAAATCATTGGATGACGTCTTTTGACGTCATTGGCAGTGAAGCGTAGGTTTTTACTTGACGTCTTTAAACGTCAGTGGCAGTGAAAGAGTTAAAAATTAGGGGCGTCAGGCGATTACCATTTTTAATCGTAGTTAATCGCATGACTTCGCTAGTTAACTCATGATTAATCAGAAATGTTACATCTGTTCTAATACAATAAAAACAATTCTAGGTTTTCATACTCTTAACAAAAGTGGGAAAAATGTTAAACTAATGAATTTTAGACGTCTATGGCAGTGAATGAGTTAATTTAAAAAATATATGTATTTTATAATAAAAAAAATTTGATGATATATATATATATTTTTTTCTCAAGAGTCCTTGAGCTTACAAATCCGGCAGTTGCTCCTGATGCTGTGTCTGTGAATGAGGAGACAGTGTTAAAGCGCTTTAATTTCCTTTAAGTGGGAAAAGCATAGTGCATATAAACGTACTGGCGATTCGCCCTTCCTTGTGTCTTTCTGTAACACCCGTTTTGTTTTGTTGCTCCTAGGATGCCATTAACCTACCGATCCACAATGGCTCTGAATGAGCAACCGCAAGACTCTGCTCCCAGTCCAAGCACCTCACATTCGCTGCGCTCCTTTTCCCATTCGTTGAAGGTCCCTCCAGGCAACACCGGTGGTCGGTGCAGTCCGCAGCTGGTAGGAAACCTCAATCTCAGCAGAGTGCTGGATGAAAGAGGAGGTGAAGGCGGCGTTCCGGAAAGATCGCGGTCTCCGCTACCCCCACTGCTGACTTCCCACTCCTCCTCCGACCTTCTGCGACTGTGCAACGGCAAACCTCTCCGCACCGCTCGATCGAGCAGCTCCTCAGCTCCGCCACTCCCGCCGAAACCCAACCCTGCTTTCCTACCGCCTCCTGCCCTCTCATTGTCACTACCTCCCCCGCGTCCAAATGTATCCCCGTCACCCTGCAACAACGCCGCCCTTCAGTCGCAGTCATGCGACGTTGCCGGAGAAGCCGCCAATCCTTCAACCGATACCAACCTGGAGTTAGAGCTCGGCTCCTCCGTAGCGCGTCGTTCCTCTCTACATAGGTCGAAATCAGACCTGTCGGACAGGTATGCCCGAGCTGGAGCTGACGTGGAACGTTTTTTTAACTATTGCGGCCTCGACCCCGAGGAGCTGGAGGCCGTCGGTCCAGAGAACTTTGCTCGGGCCAATTCAGACATTGTCAGCTTGAACTTCAGATCGGCTTCCATGATTTCCTCTGACTGCGACCAGTCACGGCGGTCGTCAAACGACGGCCTGTCGGATGGCGACGAGGGAGAAGACGAGGACGAAGAGGCCGGAGAGCGAGTTCCTTATGGCATCTCTGCTGTGGAGCGCAATGCGCGAGTCATTAAATGGTTGTACAGCATCAAACAGGCGCGGGAAACGCAGAAGGTCTCGCATGTCTAGCTGACGCCCTACAACGATGAAGATGTGATCGACCAAGTGCTCTCACTGGTCGAAGACTGCTTTTGAGGGTGACATGAACAGTTCCAAATTCCAGCAGGAAAAAAGAATAGAACCCAAACGCTCATCAAAATGGAGTTTTACAGGACATTTCTGAACATTAACTAGTTGATTAGAAAGTATTTTGGGACGCTGTACACTGACAGGAAATGTTTGAACGTTGGCTTGATCAACACGAACAATGCGAATGCCTCATGACAAAGAGCTACTGACCTATCATAGAGGACAATCCTTCAATTCACAATCTCACGTAAGCGCAGCTTGCGTTGAGTCCTCGGAGTCGTAATAACCCGATTGCCACTTCAGCTGTTAAAATAGGTCAAGTGATGTGCATGAAAGAGAGACGTTGCGCCAATCAAACTGAGAGAAAATAGGGATGGAAGTGTCGTGGCTACTTCAAAGATTTTACGTTCACACAAAATGACGTATTTCCGCTAAGAGTCGACTCTAATACACAAATACCGTATTTCCTCAAACCAGATTAACAAACTTTGTCAACTCTTCACTTGTAGAATACCAAATTACACTTTTATTGTCCACTGATTTTTGTAGCGTTCCAAATGAGTACTGTTGGTGCTTAAGCATTGTTAATAAACCAAGTCGTGAGAATTGGGTTTAAAAGAAATCAATAAAACACGACATACATGTCCGCGTGATCTTACAGCTGTGCCTTTGACTACTTGGCTCACAAATTGTTGTGGTAGGTACGTTAATCAAAACTAGGTGAGGAAAGAAGCAAACAAATAGGAACGGAGCCTGGAGAATAGATGGCCGCTACGTCTGGCCGTAGCATATATAAACAAAGCTGGCCACTGTTTGAGGAAACACGGTACTTAACAAATAAATGTTACCGCTCCACATGAGCAATTGTTTGTCATTTTTGTGAACTAGATCCCTCAAGTAGAAGCAGAGCCATCTACATCACCCTTGCTCATCCACATCAAAATGTTCTCTTGAGAAATGTTATTTGTCGCATTGTCAAGTGACCTCCCAAAGTCTGTCAAGCAGATGCACCATGTGACCAAATTGAGGTCATTGATATTTTTTTCTGTTTTTGAATGGAGAGCAAAACAGCATTTGTCTTAATGGGTAATGTCTAGGTTTCATTTAGCTCATTTAGATTTTGTTCTCAATAAAACGGCTTATCCCAGAGGAAGAAAAACCAACATGACAGCATACAATATTGTGCCACACACAGTTTCGCCGACGTTAGACCAATGAGTGCTTTTGCATATAAAATGTAACTTGATCTTCTTTATGTCATTAACATTTCACAGGCTAGTTTAGTTTGTTTTGTTGTTTTTATTCTGAATCAGCATTTCCTTTTCTTAACCACATGTTCAAAATACGTTCACAGATTCATTCTCATATCCATGGCGTTTGAATTATTCCACTGTCTTGCTTGGTTTTGGAAATGCTCCGCGAATCATGCTGAGGAGGCTTCAAAATGATTTTTACGAAGCAAGTGCTGCTTCTGATGACCTTCGTAGGTGGTTCGGGCAAACCCCTCAACCTGAAATTCAATGTTATGCTGGGAATGTCTGTCTGCTGAATGCAATTCAAGGTCATGCTCATGAGGTCTAACTGGTCGGCGGGAAATGAACGTTAATGCAATTAGTCAGTTGAATCATTGCGCGACATTCACGGTGACGCGGGAGACGTCATTTTGACACCTTAAGTTAAAGCAATATCAATAACATTTGTCTGTTATTGTTATTTGTCTAACCCTTCAGATTCAGTCTAGCATCTCTGATTTTTGCCTCTACGTCACTGTCTGTTAATCAAGGCTCCTAATTGTGCATGATTCCGATCCACCCTCAGTTGATGTCTGCACAATGCCATTTATACCACCACATGCTGCACATTGGGCCGTGTCACCTCCATTTTCATTCTCTGCTTTGGGGTGTCACATGAAAGCAATATGTCACTGGGTGACAGACAACTACCAAATGATGGAACCATCATTTATGCAAGAACCGGTAATGGAGAGCTTAACATGAGTCACAGTTGAGATTATTCGGTTTGTAGCAGAGTTAAGTGGCTTTGCAAACATGATTCTGAGCTGGAAAGTCGTCGTAGAGCTATAGTAGTTCCAGACGTCAAAAGTTTGTTACAAAAACAAGCATTTGTTTTTAGCTTCCAAGACCAACCCTTTATAACGGGCGTCCAACTCCTGTAGTATTTGAGCGCAAAGGAACTATTTCTCCTGCATTATAGAACAAGAAAGCTAGTCAAACTACCTTTCAAAGGTTCAACAAGTCTTCATCCATATGTTGCTGTTAAATACCCTTGTCCTGTCTTTCCAATGGAATTCAGAGAAAGAAAAAAAAGTCTTTCCCTGTCAGAATTAAGAAAACAATGGTGTATTGTTCTTGCAGTGTCATCATACTTTGCTATCAGCTCTGTCTGCAAAGTTTGTTTCATTGTTAGATTTGGATTTGCAAAGTTCTTATGTGGTACATTTTTATTTCTATGTGTAAATGATGTAAGAAAAAAAATGTATACGTGCTTTGGGGGCAGGGGAGGGTGGGATCAGTGTGTTGGGTTTCTGTTTTTTGTTTGTTCGATTTAAGGTTTGTATTATAGAAACAGCAGCATTGTTTGGTAATTGGCCTCAATGCAGAACTGTCTGATCTAACCTCGGCAGAAAGCTTTGTTGGCTGTGTTTTGCCATGGAGACGTTCCATTTTACTTGACTGAAGAATAAAAACTCATGTTTAGGTTCTCTTTTTTTTTTTTGCATTCTTCCAATAAATGGTTTTTTGCCATTGACTGAACTTCTTTTCTTCTTCTTTTTTGACCTATGCAATCTAATTCTTGGCTCAGCCTCAGGCCTGCCCGTTTGCAGTGGGCCCAATACTATGATCCCTCACTGATTTTGAGTAAATAGCTCACGTAACCTGGAAGCTATTTTTATTGACCTAAAATGCTAAATTAATAGAACCTATTAAGAGATGTGAAATGGAAAAACAAGAGGCGTATCATATTGCCGATCCACTTGTCTGAAACCTGCATGTCAGAGAACTGTTCTGACATTCGTTTTCGTAAATCCACTAGTGCCTTCTACTGGCGAAAAAAAAAATGCAGACATATAATCATGAACGGCCAACATTTACCATACAGAGTGAATACAGAAAGACATAGATAATTAACAGATTCACTTATTAACTCGATACAATTTTTTACAAACGTAACATATTAGGTTCCTAGAAACTTAAAATGCAGTTGTACAGGCGCAGTATAGGGACGCTGAAGTGATGTGTGCATGTAGTAAAAAATAAATTAAAAAAACGGGCAAGAAGTAATGTTAATTAATGTACACCACCTGATAGTTTTATAAACATGAAGCTTTCCCGAGGTTCAATTTATTCACATAAAAGTTTTCCTGGGAATTTGTGGGAAATGTACCACGTTAGGAATTTAATTGTAAATGTTCTCTCAAAAGGTGCATCCCAGAGTGCTACTCGGATTCGTCTGCATCATGTTTTCAGAACCATCAACAATGAAATGAAAGCAAAGCCCATCGGGCCCAAAAAAACAAACAACCTGAAATGTAAACCTGACTTTAGTCACAATTGACTCACAATGCTGAGATTATATACTCTGAATTGTCAATCCAGTCAGTGAAGTTCGTTCTTTGCGAGGCTCTCATTAGTCCATACAAGTGATTCTGGCGTAAAACGCATTGATAGCAATGTTTTCAGCGAAAACATAACATAATTTGACAGTAGCAATGGCAACGTAAAATGGCTGCCCTCTGACTTCAGAGTCCACAGTTACATCCGTGGTGGGACGTCAATAACCACGTGATCTGATGTGACGCCGCAGTCAGTTTGTTGCTATCCTTGATGATACGTCTTCTTTTATTTTAAAGTCGACTGATGGTAAGTAGTAACGTTTCGGAGGGGGTGTAAATGTTAGCGGATTTATTTTTTTCACGCCATAACTTTGCTATGAGAACAATTGTTTGTGATGCATTCACTGGAACTTCGTTGATCGACGTTAGCATTTACCCGCACCAAAATGTATAAACCAATTTGTCACACAATACTACTTTGCTGTTTGTAAGCGCGACCAAAAGAGCATAAATGTTGTACCACTGCTATGTTATGAATTTGCTTCACAGATCGATTGTTTGCTGTGTGGTTCCTGTATGAGCTAGTCTTCGTCGCTATGTCCATAATTGCGCAAAAGTCCAGTTTTTCGCCCTCTTGAGTTCGGAGGTCGGAATTACGATAGCCTGAAACTGACGCCTGCCCAATTACACTTAGTATATTATAGCTGCTGCCTGCTAGTGTTGGATGACAAGATAAAAACGCACAGGTACAAATAACACGAGGGAATGCTGAGAAAATACTCGATTTTTATGAGTTTAGTTACTTATCAAGAGGTTCAGATTTCTTTCAGTACAAATCGCTATGATACACAGTTCACTTCATGTTTGTGTTTAAATTTCACATAAATTTGCAATGAAATATATTTAAGTTTGTGGTCGTACCGTTCCAAAATGTTGAAAAACTCAAGGGGTATGAATACTTTTTCAAGCCGCTGTAGCTTAATCATAAAATAGCTCTTTATATAGCTTGTTTGTGAATATGTTGCTTTAATGCCACAATTAAGTAATTATTTACTATTGTAAACACATCTTATAAACCACCCATCCAGCATTCTCCCACTTGTGCAAAACTACAACTCACAAAAAATGAGATGCATATATACACAAATATTAAAGCTGAAAAGCTTGCAGTTAAAGCACATCTTGTTTCATTTCACATTGATTGTGGTGGTGTTTAAAGATTAGAATTCACATAGTTTGTCATTGCCGTATTTACCAAGTCATCCTATGAGTTATTCTTTCCGTGCAGAAATGAACTCGAGCCTGCAAGGGGAGGAGAACTTCCGTCAGTGCTGCCAGGTCCTCCTGAAACTGTCTGATGAGTTAAGAGATGGCTGGAGTTGGGAGCCCGTCCAGGTGAGGAATTGTTCACGGGTTACGCGGCATCGACAAAAACATGTCGACATGTGTAACTAGCGTGAGTTTCTGATTAGGGCTCAGAGGAGGGCTACATGAGAAAGACTGCTCTCAGGTCAGTCCTCATCAATTCCAGGGCTCCATGGAATTGTGACTTAGAGTGTGAACAGGTAAAAAAAAAATAAAAATTCTGAAGAGCTGGACAAAGTGGCTTGGGAGAGGGAATATTCATCTTCCCTTGTTAAATTTGCTGCACCCGTGTTCCAACCCTAGATTAGCATGGCAGAAAACAAATTGACGGATGGCTACACAAATTCTCATTTTCTCTCCAGGGTGCTGCAGCTGATGAAGTGGATGGCACCAATAACGACTTTCATCCTGAACGCGATGAAGATGCAGTATCCGGAAGCAGCAGTCATGTACTTCAGTATGAGTATCACATCCTGTATTCCTGCAGCTATATGACGCCCGTTCTCTATTTTAGAGCCTCCACTTTACGTGAGTTCTATTTCTTCCCTCTATGACCACCAGGCGGTGCTGTAAGCACTGAATAGCTCTGCTGGCACAAGCAGGTGTTGAATTAGGGCTTCATTTGTTTCCTTTCATCTGTATATCAGAGGGGAGGAGTCTTTCTCTGGATGAAGTGTGGAGTTGTGTTCATCCGAACTTCAGGTTGCGACTGCAGCACAGCCCGTTGACAACCATCACGCAGCAGGTAGTCGAAAGCTTTGTCATGGACTTCTACCGTCCGTGACGCTCAACTTGGGTGTTTATCAGCTGTTTACTTCTGTGTTTTTGTGTCTGTCTGTCAGGAGCATCCACTGCTTGGTCAGCCTTTCTTCATGCTCCATCCTTGTAAAACTGAAGAATTTATGAGACCAGTGCTGCAGTTACAAAAAGAGCAACACGGGTAAGATGGGGATTCATGTTTTCACATGTCAGTCAGGCCATATCCTCCTATGTGCAATAAGTAACAATTTTATAATTTTTCACAAATTGTTACTGTTGGTCAGTCCCTTCATGTGTAAGTTAATCTTCAAATTATTGGCCAATTTAAAGTATTCAAAATGGCTTCCTCTGTGTTAGTTTTTTTTTTTTTCCTGAAAAGTGATTCTTTTTTAGATCCACAGATTCCACCCACCACTGGCAATATAAAAATAATAATAAGCACTATATACATTATAGTCACATACTTTAATTTTATTTGTGTCTGTGTATGCACGTGTAGGAAGGTGAACTACATTTTGACATGGCTCAGCGTGGTAGGCCCCCTGGTGGGCTTGGATGTTTCCCTGAAGTACTCCACCCTGCAGCCTCATCCAACTGATCGTGACGCTACTCCGCGCTCCTCTTCGCCATCTTGACTGCGGAGGTCACAAAGAGCCAAATCCACTTGACATTACAGCACAATGTGCACTCGTTACACACCTAAGCCCTAGTTTTGCATCTGTCAGCTGCCATCGACCTCAAACTTTGAGAACCAAGAGGCAGTAAATGGTTAATTGTAACAGGTGTTAGGGCAAGATAGACCGAGGTGGAGAGAGGTCAGTTGCGGGCATGCTGTACATGGACAGGGACGGGCTCGACGCTTGAGGGCATCATTGAAGACCCCTGTCAGTCTAGGCCTTTGGCTGCTAAATGTACTGAGTGCGTCTGCATCACCAACCCAAATCTGGAAGAGGCTTCCACAGGAGAAGAGACTGATAACTAAAATATCTTTTCCTAACCCTTTCATCTATTTGTTAGTGTGTGTGTGTGTGGAGGAAGACAAATGTGCTGTGTCACTCCAATTCTGTGAGGTTTGATTCTGATGATATTGATACCAAATTGGTTAGCAAAACTGTGAAAATAAAGTCTTGTCAAGTCCGACTCTTTAACCGGATCTTTACCAAAGTATAATGGTTTCTTCCTCGGCTCATGTTCCACTGCTCTACAGTATCACGTTGTGGCTCTGTATTTTATGCACCATTCAAAGTATCTGTCCTACAAATTACCAATTAATGTCAGTCATTACTATAAAACCGATCCAACAAATGCTAAGCAGCCAATTTACCATATTTTAATTAATATTGAGACATTATCAAATAAAAGATTTTCCAATGAACTAAGTTTATAAAACCGATCCAACAAATGCTAAGAGCGTTGCTAATTATAGTATTTTGTCATAAACTCACCTGTTTTATAACAAATAGTTCATTGAAAACAATTAGGCTTTACCATATTTTAATTAATATTGAGACATTATCAAATAAAAGATTTTCCAATGATCTAAGTTTGCACACAACGTATCTATTTTACCCTGCAATGACTACAACCATTCTATATCCTATGCGCAATACCACAAGCAGTTGATTTTCATAGTGATCATGGGATAAATGGGCCCAATCGCCTATTTTTATTCATCATTGTTCCATCTTGCCATCTGGAATTGGAAGGCAAGGTCACGTTTATACACGGTAGGGCTGCTAGGGCACATTTGTAAAAGTAAAATTGTAAATGTAAATTTTGCATACATTTTCGAGGCAGTGCACTTCTTACCTATCCAGCACACGCAACTACAATATGTATGTATTTGCGCCGCCAGTAGTGGACTCTGGAAAGGAGCCGCATATTAAAATTGAAATAAGCACTTAACAGTGTGCGGTAATGATCAACAGATGGCGCTGTTTATCTGTTTAAGCAATCGTGGACAAATGCCTTGCTATAAGTTATAAAAATAAAAATAAACTACTCATCATGGCACAGTACCTGTAACCTATTGACAATTCCTAACATACGGTGAGCATTTCTGCTATTTCCACAATGCAACGCTTCATTTCCACAGTGTATTGCTTTTGCCCGTGATGGTATATAGTAGTCAAACAACATTTGATCACATTTTCAAATCAAAATAATCTTCACAAATTAAATTACAACGATCCCAAATCCAATGCTTTTCAATGAGCAGAGAGCATCGCTTCACCGAGGATAAATGTTGCATTCGAGGAAAGTGGGAAATAGGATGAATCCCACTCGAATTGTGTCGGTTCTGACCTCGAAGCAAGAGGTAAGTGTAAATGCAAGACATACTGTATGTTCAGGTGACACAACGTGATTTGGAAGGACTGCGTTAATCTGAACAACAAAGAATTTATCGGAGTGGATAAATCCGATTTAGTTCAAACCCTCCTTGAATGCATCATAAAATCGCCATTTTGATTTATGAGGTAATTTCGGAATTGTTAATATCAGATTTTCCCGGATGATCAGAATTGTCAATTGCTGATTGAATCCTTTACAATTGTTAAGTTAAATTTGATTTGTATTATTAAAGTTTAATATTTCTCTAAAGGGATTGGGGTACAAATAATGATAGTGATGTGTTTTTTTTAAACATGCTATTAAGCCAACTTGACAAAATGGTGTCAAGAGCTACTCAGTATTTTAAATAATATTTAAGAATCGCTCTTACAACAGTTACACTTGCATTTAGCCTTAAGACAACCACAATTTACACAAGGGCATTGATTATTTGCAATTTTATCGTGAATGGGGGGGAGGTTGAAAATGTTTTCCAATTTTGAAATGATAAATAAATAATATATTTCTGTTTAACAATAAGAAAACAGGGGCTGACAATTATTTTCATGAACTACTCAGCATCACAAGGACCTTTGTAAGACAGCAGCTATTCTTTAGAAAATGCAGTTGTCATCACATGTACTGTATTGCCAATATTTCCATTATTCTCCTCATCAGACTGTCTTTAGTGTGCATTCAACCACTATTCAGCCATCCATTTTCACACCAGGTTACTTTCAGATATCATCAGCCCTTCAGTTTGTAACAAGCTCCGGCAGCCCGCAGGAAACGCGTCTTTGACATCTTTGACCCAGCTCAAAGGATCTTCCTGCAGTCAGCAGGTTTCTCTCTACAGGACATTTGCAGATGATAGAACAAGCCCTTCAACTGACATAGTGCACTACAGACGGCACACCTCAGCATGCTCCTGAACCCCCAACTTCCTTTGCTACCCCCCTTTCTCACGTTGGCTCACTTTCATATGATCTTATCTCTCATTCAAAATCACAAAAATACCTTCCAGTAAGCTAATCACTTTTTGTCTCTCTCACCGTTTTTTCAGTCTCCTCTTATTTACCTTATTCAGGCGTCACTACAGGAAGTCATCCTATTGTACCTCTCCCCGTCCTCTGCATCACTTGTTCTAACTCCAGCTATCTGCAAGTCTACGGAAAGCCTAGCTCATAGCTCTTGTTACTTATGTGTGCCAAAGAGGTCTAATAAGTGTTTGTAAAGATGATTTAACATGGGAGTAAACATGCGCCTTGTCACAGTTTTTATTTTATTTTTAGCATATTGCAGGGATCAATTCAAAGATAAAGGGGAAGTAAAAAACAACAACACCCTGTTACAAAAAAAAAAAAAAAAGACAGTTCTATGCAGCCCCACTGGTCGAAATATGGTATTCTTAGTGGAATATGAGCTAAGCAGAAAAATCCAGCGTTTTTCTTAAATCAATATCAGAAGGCGGCCATTTTGCCACTTGCTGTTAAGTGAAAATGACATCACAGTTGCTCAAGTCTCAGGTAACAACCAATCACAGCTCAGCTTCAGAAAACAGGTGTGCTGTGATTGGCTGTTGCCTGACCTGAGCAATTGTTATGTCATTTTCAGTTGACAGCAAGTGAGATGGATAAAAATGGATGAATTTTGATACATAACTCATATTCCACAAATGTAATATTTATCAGAATTTCATGTAGTGAGGTCACATTATATTGTCAAGAAATGCTTATGGTTGACTTCCCCTTTAATATTTGCACACAAAAAAGAAGATGAAATATCTTGTCTTTGTAATATGTCTTCAATTGAATAAAATGTAAAAATGATTTACAATTCCAACAAATTATTTACCAGTGCAGTGATTGCCTTTTTGCAAGCCATTGCAATAATTCACACTTTAAGGCAGAAGGATCCATTCTTGTTCCCCACACTATATGAAAAGTGAGTTGCTTAATACTGTAATATGGAATAACCTCCTTAAGTACGTTTCTTTTAATTATAGGCTCACCTGGGACGCTATCAATGAGATTTACATCAGTGTAAGCAACATAACGCAAAACCCTTCCCAGATCAGCACTCCCCTTACTCCTCCATTCTCCCTCCTGGCCATCTGCCTCTTTCGACCACTGGACTTTACAGTCCATAATCAAATTAGGCCTCAACGAGTGAGATGTGAGGATTATATTTGAAAAAATCTGGTTCAATATACATTGCATGTAGCTTGTAGCTAATCAGCTTGTTTGCATTATGGAGAATAAGCTGTGTGCGCACACACATACTGTACGTAAGGCACATACTGTAAGGCATCTGCTGTGGGGATTCTTGGTAAGAAAAATGGTGAAACATATGCTGGCATCAAGGTCACATGGTTAGCGCCATGTGTAGTGTGTGTATGTGTATTTGCTGGTAGAAAATGTTTTTGGGTGGTCCAATGTCAATGTGGGTGGGCCATCATTTGCCCTGGTTTGTTGTATCATTGTCTTGTATTTTGTGAGACTGCATGGGTTATTTATTTATTTCTAGCTATTCAACATATAATATTGTATACTATTTTATTGAAGAAATAAAAATGTATGACTCAAAACGTAATGTGCCCAAAATATTTTAAGAGGACCAGTTTCAGTTTTCATCATCCCATGCAGACAAGTCCAATAAAAACACACATTGGTTCGCTTTTCAAAGACGGGCACATGCGGGAGTCCACAACCAGCAGGAAATTGCAATCAAGCGCTTTGAGTTTGATGGTCCTAATTGATTCAGGGTCTGTCATTGGAAGCGTCTTTCCTCCCAGGTATATTGATCTGCAGGAACCATTGTCTGAGTTCATCATCCAGTTGAACGATAAGGCATCGGTCAGGCTTTCTGACCTTGATCTGAGAGAGCGGCAGCAGTAAACATGGGAAGCAACTTTTTTGAAAATCAGAGCGTCTTGGGTACTGGTTAATCTTTAATAATGTAAGTTATATATTAAAAATGGTTACTTTTATAGAACTAATTAAGGCCACCATTAACTCATTCACTGCCATTGACGGCTATAAACTATTTCTATTAGTTTCACATTTTCCCCCCATTTTTGTTAACAAGAGTATGAAAACCTAGAATATTTTTTATTGCACATTTAGAACAGATATGAAATTTGTGATTAAGCGCGAGCTAACTAGTGAAGTCATGCGATTAATTACGATTAAAAAATAATAATTGCCTGATGCCCCAATTTTTATAATCTTTTCTTCTTTTTAAAAAAAAAATCATTCACTGACATTGATGGTTATAAAGGTCAAAAATTCATTTTAACTATTTCTTTTAGTTTAACATTTTTTCCCCACTTTTGTTAACAAGAGTATGAAAACCTAGATTTTTTTTTTATTGTTTATTTAGAACCAATATGAAATTTGTGATTAATCGTGAGTTAACTAGTGAAGTCATGCGATCAATTACGATTAAAACATTTTAATCGCCTCTTGCCCCTAATTTTTAATAATCTTTAAAAATAAATTATGGCAGTGAATGAGTTAAAGTGTTAACCTTTATAAAGTGTTAAAAAAAAGTAACTCCGTAACAACATTTTATTTACTTTTCATGACAGGTGACTTCTGCTCAGTTTGCGGCCAAATTTAGAGGACAATCACTGCCCAAAACAGACAAAGACCGACTGTTACGTAGTTTTACTTTAATAAGTTGCCCGAAGGCTCATTGGAGAAATCAACAATAATTTAGAATACCATATTAGTTATACAGTACGTCTTTGACGTATCATCTCCCTGCTCAAGTTACCAAAACTATTTACATTTGAAGAAATCAAACTCATTTCCTGTTACTCAAGGGCAGGGATAGGCAAGCAGTCCTGCATGTTTTTGATGTCTCCCTCCTCGAACAAAGGTGAGAGGCTCCTACAGAACGTAATGATGAGCTGATGATTCGAAACACCTGTGTTGGAGGCAGGAGGCACCGAAAACATGCCGGACTGCGGCTCTCTATAGGACCGAACTTGCCTATCCCTGCTTTAGGGGGAGGCATCTGATTATTTTGTAGTTCGTACCTGCTGTGTTTTGCTCTTCTTTTTTGACTGATGGTTCTGTTCACTGTCTCATTGAAGTGCCCTTCATATGCCTGCCTAAGCAAACATACACACTCATGCACGTACACACGCCCTTTCACAACAAATAGTCAGAGGCCCGCTTGGTCCTAAGAGACACCCAGAGAGTAGCAGCTGCTGTCCACACACACACACACATGCACACACATACACACACATACACACACACACAGTTCTGACATGCTTGTTTGCCATTTGTAAGGGTTGGTAAACATTGATACGCCTCCCTTCACACAACTGGTATCCTGTGATATGAGCCTCAAGGATTTAATTATTCAATGTTTTTCATTCTATTTATTAATGGTGGTGAGGCAATTGGTGTAAAGGATGTCCAAGGATGTCCAGATAGATGTGTAGCTTGCTACATGACCTCACGCTCATCACCAGAAACACAGTGGACACCGCCTTCTTTTGGACATTGAACATGAATAATTAACACAAAATTTAAAAAAAAATACAAATAAAAAATAGATATTATCGTCATGGCTCTGCTCTCAGTGTGGTGTGTGCTTGTTTGTTTGTTTTTTCAGTCTCTGATTAAGCAGAGGGGCGTGTCCTCCTGCACCGCACCTGTTTCCTATTCCTAATCAACGCTTTATAAGGACTGGAACTGCCCGCGCTCCTCATCGGAGTATTGACCTTGTTACGTCCTCGTCCAAGTGCATTATTCAGATCTCGTGTTTCCTAGGGATGGCAGAAATGGAACATTGAAACAATCAAATCATTTGAAACGGTGGATTCACAAAAAGATTCGATCTTTTGGAATGTTTGAAACATCTCCCCACAGCGACATCTGGTGGCCAGTTGTAAAATATTACAATCAAACAGTCGATCAGTGTTGCCAGCTCCCCAGTAAGGAAAGTAACTATTGGCTGTCTGTCATCACCTAATTTACACAACTGGCAATTGGCCTATACTGTAATTGTAATGGACGCCATAAGAGAGAGAAATAATATCATGGGGAAAAAAACAGAATAACCCCCACAAGTACAAATGAGCTTTTTGTTGCTGATAATTGGTTTGTTTTTAATTTTAGAAAAGGCACTTGCTGAAACAATGGGAAGTTTGGAGACATAATGGAACGCGAAAGGCAACTGTCACGACATCCTGATTCTGAGACAGATTTAGGAACGCCATTCGAATCACAAATTCGGCCAGGGTTCCGGTACGCACCAAAACGCAGGTTCAATTTTGCCATCACCAGTATCCCCGCGTTGAGTCCTTTTTCTCTGTAGTGTTTTGTTTCCTCAGCTTTACGCTTGAGTGATTTGATTGATCTCCACGTGTAGTTTTTCCCACATCGCCTTTAGCTCGTTTGTATTTGTTATTCTGTTTATTCGCGTTGTGCGGTTTTATAGCCCTCGGGTGCATTTTTGTTACTTTCTTTCCTTGCAGCTTTAGCAAGCGACTTTTGTTAATATTTTTTCTCCTGGCTTCGTCCAGCGCTTTGTGTTGTCATTCCTCGCTGTGTAAGAATACATTTGTCAATCTTACCCTTTGTGTCTCTGCGTTTGTGGGATCCACTGTCCGGTTTACCCGGAAATCATTACAATAATATCGTGTAGCTGGTGATGAGGCCCTGACATTTGGTGCAAGCTTTTGGTAAAGGTTCAAAAATAATTTACATTATTAAAACTGAATCCCGTTACTACTATCCAGCCATCCATTTTCATAACAGCTTATCCTGACTAGAGTTGTGGGGGTCTAGGCCAGCTGAAAGACAAACAATGTTTACATACTTAAAGGGACATTCAGTGATCCCTAGCACCATCTAGTGGTGAACTAATAATTCATTAATTTAAAAAAACTTTATGTCAATAGTATGCAAAAAAATATGTTGTGCCCGGGCGGTATTGCATCGAGTGTCGGACCCAATGGGTCAACCGCAGCTTACCTTCCTCAGCTGGTGCCTGCAGGTGGTTGTAACGAACTCCCGTGATTCGGGCCTGTCACTTTTTTACTAGCTCCTCCCGCTAGCTGCTCACGTTAGCCACTTCAGCCTATGGCTCCGACTAACTCCCACTAGCCGCTCTTGTTAGCTGGCTGGTCCGGCTAATCCCGGCTAGCGCGGTCTTTCGCCGTCGTGAAGCTGCCAAGCCGAGATGCTCGTTTGCTCACGCAAAATAAGAATTGGCGGTAGGCTTGCGGAATGTGGTCTCTCTGAGCCACCATAGTGTGCGTGCTCCTGCGTGCTTCTAATGCTATTTGTTGACCTCTAGATGGTGCTTGGGAGCACTAAATGTCCCTTTAATTTTGAACTCTTAAAAAGAAAGAAAGAAAGATCAATTGATACAAGTCAGTACACCATGGCATTATGGGAAATAAATGTTTATTAGCATTTATGAGGTATATGCCACGGAGGAGGCAGGACTTCCGACTTCCTGGTTTTTACACATCAGCTTTGTTTTCGTTTCCTGTTTGCGACATGTGGGCCGTGTCCCAGTTCTTGCGCTTCCGCCTTTGTGCCCCTCGGTTGCGCGTTCCCGTCGACGGGCGCGAGTGTGTAGTGTGTCTGTCTGTTGTCCGAAGCATTTCAGAGAGTTGAGACGTTGTTGGTTGTGGGGTGCTGGGGTGGGGGTGCGAGTGTTGGAACCATCAGTGGCCGGAAACGACGCTGATGTGTGAAACCCGGAAGTCAGAAGTCCGTGACATCCACCGCATTGTCCTCAATTACGTTTGAACATATTTGTGGCTAGCTGATGTTAGCAATGAACCTGATGAGTCTGCTGTAGCTACTGCCAGGCTAGATGCTGTATCGTCTCAAACTGGCATGGCATAACTCACTAACTATAGACAGTCTACTACGGAGACACGCTGGTGATTTTTTATTTTTAAACTCTGTCCACTTATTTCATGTAAATTCTGGTATACTGTATTCTTGTTTCTGTCTTACTTGCATCCCCCTTGTTGTCACTTGTCCATCTTTTTTAATAGGTCTACGTTGTGCATTTAAAAATACAACAAACATGTTATGCCTTTAAAGCCCAAGTCTCACATGGTATGCTGACATGATGACATTGATAGTATGACGACGTCATGCATTAGGATTTTGTGCGACTTTTGAAGTATGTAAGCTAACGATTTTTATAATGTATGTAGGCCTACACACCAACACACTAACCCCACCCCCCTCTCTCTCTCTCTCTCTCTCTCTCTCTCTCTCTCTCGCTCTTCTCTCCCGCACACACATGGACACACAGAATGAAATTTTCCAGTACGGAGATGATAAGAGTGTGGCAGATTATTGCGACAGTGGGTGAATGAAGATGTTGGGCTGCTCAGCCATGGTACACTTTCGACTGCTGACAGCAGCATACACCAGACAAGAGCAACCAGACTGGAATGCCATGGGTACAGTGTGTAAATGCATGGAATACACAAAGCAGAATCTGCGGAATGTTTGGTATGTTGGCTAAAGTGACTGTATTTACCTTTAAAACAGTGCACAGTGTAGTCAAAGAATGAATAAGGAAATGAAATGAGATTATCATCTCATTATCAGTGTACTCGTCTCTGACCGGAAAGTCATGACAGGTTATCGTCATCAGGTGAAAAATATCTCTACACGGTGACGTCTGTCAACTTCTTTATACTGTATCAAGAATCATGAGTTTGAGGTCTTCATTAACTCATTCACTGCCATTGACGGCTATTGATGTAAAAAATTCATTAGTTTCACTTTTTTTCCCCACTTTTGTTAACAAGAGTGTGACAACCTAGAATTTTTTTTTTATTGTGCATTGACAACGGATATAAAAATTTTGATTAATCGTGAGTTAACTATTGATGTCATGTGATTAATTACTATTAAAAAAATTAATCGTCTGACACCCCTCATTTTTAATAATCTTTACTTTTCTTTTCTTTTATTAGGGGTGTCAGGCGATTATTTTTTTTAAAATTGTAATTAATCACATGACTTCACTAGTTAACTCAAGATTAATCACAAATTTTATATCTGTTCTAAATGTACAATACTTTTTTTTCCTAATTTATAGCCGTCAATGGCAGTGAATGAGTTAATCAAAACCCCATGAGTCCTCTGCACAGCAGATTCTTAACACACAATTAGTGGATTTACAGAAAGAGCAGACAAAAATGATTTGTGGGCTCGTGTACTGAAATTTGCAACTGTCCAAAGAAACTTGGAAATTGTCAATGAAAAGTACATCGTGATTATCTTTGAAGAATGCAGAGCCTTTTGTTTGTGCCTCTTTGTGCCTTAATCCTCTCTTTTAAATTCCAGTCAGAGGATCCTAAACTAACTAAACATCAATGGGCTGGCGTGGATTTGAAAGTCATGTTATGGGCTCAAACAGGAACGGTGGCACGTAATCTTGTGTTTAATCCCATGGAAACACACTGGAGCAACTGCTGAAGATGTGATTAATTCTTTACGTGGAAAACAAACACTTCATCAGTACGGACACACTACAAACACAGCATACGTTATGGTAAAAAAATTAATAACTTACTTTATTTACGCCCATCCATTTTCGATATCATCAGGGTCCCTCAGGTAACTGAGATTAGATTACTGTACAAAGCTAAAGGGTTATCTAAATATATATTTTTATAAACGCTCAATATAACTTGTGCAGAAGATTTTTGGTGATGCAGTTGTGATCTTATAACTTTTTTTGCTTAAAATTTGAATAAGAGACGAGGTGCTAGACAGTGTTTTAGTAACAACAACAAAAACAATAACATGAGGCTGTGCTCATAATTGGTGGAAGAATCAAACATGTGCAATATAGCCTAGCAGTGGATCTAACCTGACAGCCAATCTTCCTAAACGCTTTGGATTCCAAATTACAGCCATGCTACTGAACGTCAAGGTTAATTCCCTCACACGGCGTAATGAAATGATTCCATATGACACCTCCAATTGGTGACTTTGGAGGTGTGCCCACCAGACGAGTTGGCTGTCACGCTGGCTTTAAAGCAGCAGGGTAAATTCATCAGAGAGAATATTCACTTTAATCTATTAAAAAACAGGTCTGTAGTACTGTATATTCTTTGATTGTTATTGTGATACAACAATTGCAATGAATTCAATATTTTCATATACATTTGTTTTATGAAATAATACAACTGTAGCTCACCAGCTGTCATGTTTATGTGGCAAACAATCCGCCATTTCCCCCCTCCCGCCTTCCATGCTCCACCAGTTTATTACCCCCTTTACCCCTTACCATCCCCCCAAAAAACATCCAAATATGTTCCCTCTTCCTCCTCCTCCGCCTTCTACGCCCCACACACCCATCATCAACCCCATGTCCTTTGTGTTCAATAGCATCAGGGAAAAAAATGTCACTCGCAGCCAGCATACACCCCCCCCCACACACACCTACCTCCCACCCCCTTTCCCCATCATTACGCCTGCATCTCCCTTTTCCTCTTCACATTTGTGGTTGGTCACGTTGGTAGCCAGGTAAAGTTGAAGTTTCCGTAGCCCAGGTTGGCACCACTGACAGGCAATGAATGCTGCAAAATGATTTCTACATTACTGGTGCACTCGTGGCCTACACGTGGCCCCTTGAGGTAAAAAGGCTCAGAACTTAGGTATAAACCTCAATTGAGGTGGGACGTGTAAAATGTCAATTAATCCTCTTCAGTTTATATTTAATAGAATATAAACACATTTAATGTTGAAACTGAGAACTCAAGTTTTGTTTTTTTTTGCAATTATTTCTTCCTTGACGTAGGGCTTGAGTTGCTCAACGGTCTGAGGTCTGCAATGTCCTATTTTGCCTTTCATAAAGAGCCGCACATTATCAATAGGACACAGGTCTGGACTGGCCCATCTGCCCGTGCCATGGGCGCTAACATGCCCCCATGACATCACAGATGCTGCCTTTTGAACGTTGTGCTGATAACAACACATTGTCCATGATTTCCGTAACAATTAAAAATGTGGATGCACAGATGCAGAATCTGGCTATAAGGTTGTCTACAAGAAAAATCAAGAAGCTTTTAATGTCATAACAACAGCAGTATAGACAGACAGACAGACAGACAGACAGCAGTTCAAGATAAACAACAATGTGACTGGCACCACTGATCCAGTCTACTTCTAAATTGATCAATATATTGTTTACCCCCCATACTAGTATAAAAAAAGAATGACTATAGGGTTGCTTAAAAACAAACTAGGGAAAACAATTACCTTGTCACCTTGACATAGAGTACGTCAATATTTCTTTCAATGAGGCAGACTTTATCAGCGCTGGCCTTTAGTGAAAAACGAGTGAAAAGCTCTGCTGTCAATGATAGCTGTCATGCAGATACACAAAGCACACTCGGTTTTCAAGGTCACACAAGAAAGCAACCGCACTAAAATGTTCAGTACAATTTAAAATCAAACATTAGACGTGTAAATGGAGTAACTTAGTATTGTATTATTGCGCAGCTATTAAGCTGTAATCAATATATGAAAATACATACATCTAGTGTAAGATTCAAGATGTTTTTACTTGTCATATGCACAATAAAAACACTTTAAAAAAATATATAAAAAAAGCTAGTATAGGGAGACCGGGGCTGGTTGTATCACTTTTTATACTTCTATATATTTCTTGGAATCAATACTTCATATATAAACAAAATGTATACCAGATGAAAGACCAAAGTCTCAGGTATATTTTTTGTATTCATGTCATTTTCCTATTTTGCGTCAGTGCACAGTTATATGCCATTAAATAGAGGGAGTGAACATGTGACATGTTGCCCCATGAATGGGTAAGTTGTCACACTCTATGGGGTAAGATGTCACACTGGATTTTGCGATTAATAAAACAGGGACAAAATTATCCGTTTTCTCCTATTTTTGTTTTTGTTTTTACAGCCAGAAAAATTGTTTGTCATCGATCTTGAAAAACTTTAAAACTTTAAACATAAAATATTATGAAAATAAAGTCCTTAGGAACTGCTGGCATGTACTGTAGGTCATAGCTATCGGCCTCAAATGCCTGTTTTGCTTCCCATAAACTGGAAATTTGAGATTAAATTGAATTTCAAAAAATAAAGCATTTTGGTTAATGGATTGAAGGGCCATCATGAAACTTAAACCAGTCCTACCATGTGGGCATACTGCAGCGCCATCAACAACTGGAAAATCAATTTTTAAACAATGAAACAAAACAAATTCCCTCACTCTTAAGGCTCATCATCTGAATCTGGAATATGTAAACCGAGTCACCAGAGGTGCATTTTTCATTGGCCTGTTCTTTGCACATGTGACAACAAACCCCAATATGTCTGAATCTCTCCTCTAACGATTGTACAAGATTTGCTGCCAGAATTTTCAAGTTTCAAAATATATGAAGTGGATTTTTTTTTTTACTTTGGGTTGTGCAAAGCAGATAACTGACACTCATCTCAGCTCACAATGTGCCATTCCCTTCTCAGACAGTACACAACCCCTGACCATTTATACAAAGAAACCTAGTATTCCACTTTTTCGTTCCGCCCTCTGGTGGAGAAGAAAATTGCAATGTGACAACTTACCCTTACCTTACCTACAACTAGCCCCGGTCTCCCCTACATAGTAGATACACACACACACGCATATATATATATATATATATATATATATATATATACAGTATATGTATATGTGATACTGTAGCATCTGCAATGCTTGAACTATTTTGAGGCAATAATGAGGTTTTCCTGAACCAGTCTGGGCCTTTGTGAAAGCAGTTTGAAAACGTTTTTTGTTTGTTTACAGTTTAGCGAAACGGATGGGATTCAACGATAGGTTTCAAGAAATGTTACTTCACAGAGGAAACCTGTACGTTAACATCCAAACTGAACAGCGTAATCGCCAGAATCCCACAGTCATTTGAAAGCCGTTTGATCAGTATGAGAATGACAAGGGAAACAATTCCATGTTGACCTTTTACGAGACTACAACACAAATGATAAGCATGTGTATGGGCGGTATTGAGTGCAAAAGGTTGCAGTTGCCCTACATGAGAACAAGGTCATGCGAACATAAAAGCATGAGGCAGTGTATCCATTGACAAATGGATAAACATGCTTACGTGAGGTCAAACGCAGGGAATGTCAAGGTAATGCAATGTCCAAATAACACTCCAAACAATATAGTACATAAACCCCAATCGTGTTTTGGGAATTCTGTTTTGCATGTATGTTCATATTCTTCGGAGGATCAACATGAGGAGTATTTGCAGGTTTTGCTGTTAGCCAACTGCATATCATTTATACAAGTGTAGTGCTTAACAATAAGCACAGTGCATGTATTAAACCATGACCCAATATAAGGTTTATGACACAGAGCTGTCTTTAATTGACAGCGATGGTAATTGCAAAAAAAAAAGAAAAAGAAGAAAGTTTTTTGTTCCTGTAATGTTAATACATTTTAGAAGCTGTGTATAAGTGTGTAGAAGCTCTTTAAATGAAATGAAATTCAGTGTTTTCATAAAAAAGTATTATTTTTTTATTTGTGTAGAAATGAGTTCTGAATTGTGAATTTAATGCTTGATTAGCAACGTTGCGATAGTGTGTGTAACAAGTAACAAGGTATTTCACAAAAGTGAGTAGGCCTGGCTGGCTAAATTTTTCACATTTAATTGTATCCTTTCATGGGACAACATTAAAGAAATGGCACTTTGACGCAAGGAAAATAAACAGTGGACAGTTTATATAACATCCATCCATCCACCGCTTATTCCTCACCAGGGTCGCGGGGTGCTGGAGCCTGTCCCAGCTGGCTTCGGGCAGTAGGCGGGGTACACTATGAACTGGTTGCTAGCCAATCACAGAGTTTATATAACAGTGTAGATTTATTGTTACTGCAAACATATCTGAAAATAAATAAATAAATAAAAACTGCTGTTAATAGCTTAACTATGGACCAAGGGGTGCCTTTGGCTGCATCGTATGCACGGCCCTTAATGTACCTACCGAACAAAAAAAATTATCAGAATTTTGTATTTATTTATTTTTAATATTTATAGGTAGTGCCCGTGCGCATACCCTCAATTCTCAAACAGTGGCTACGTTGGTTTTGGGATTGATCCGAGGGCTGGTCCATGTAGGATTATTATTATTATTTTTCAAACTAACTCACCTTTAAATGGGGACTGAAAACCAGGCCAAATAATAATAATAATAATAATAATAATAATAATAATAATAATAATAATAATAATAATAATAATTTACTTTGTTTAACCAGGTAAGGCAATTGGGAACAGTTTCCCATTTACATAAAAAAATAATATATGGTTTGCTTTTATTGTAATATAATATACTGTACATTTTTTATTGTAATATACTGTACATTTTAAAAACATTACTGCTGTTTAATGTTAAGTTAAATTGAGGGGGTGGCAAGACAAACAATATATCTTACATGACATCAAAAGCTACCAGAGTTTATTATCGTTCACACAAAGATGTGGTTGAAGTCTTTCCATGTTGAATGTGATTGGTTGACCGGCTCCTGTTTAACTTAACGTGGCTACACCGCAGTCAAACACGTTACGACAGTGGAGTCGATGACAACCAGTCAAACAGGAAATAAAGTAAGTATTGTGAGGGTTGGTGGATTTGCCTTCAAAATAAACTATTACATTTTGTTTTGTTGCAATGAAATGTACTAGTACCATAAACTATTTCTTTAAAGAGTGTACATTTGAGTTGCGTTATAGACGTGGTATTTTATACGGTATTTTAAAACAACTAAAATTGTTCAGTTTTCACAATTCGTTTTGTTTGAACGTTTTCCGGAAGTCACGCAGTGGTAAAGGTGAATGGATGAAACTTGAGACGATCGATATTTGTTTTGGCAGTTCGCGTGAAGTCCAAAAACAGGTAAAAGCCGAAAACGCAATCTATGACAGTTCTTCGTTGTTGTTCTATCATCACATTTATTTGATCACGTACAACTCTTTTAGTCCGCTGTGAGCTGATTTTCGCTCTCTTTGCCCGGTAAGTCACACTGTCAAAGAGCAACACGCCAAACTCCAATGCAACTTAATAAAAGTTTGACTTCATATTATGGTCAGGAGTGGAGATTTAGGAGACGAAGCGTAAAACCACTATGCGTCAAGCCTAATAGAGCTGGCTTTAATTCGGCATTTGCGAAGCGATGTTTTAATAGCTCCCGCGACCCTTGTGAGGACAAGCGCTTAAGAAAATGGTTGGAAGGATGGATGATTTAATAGCCGTGGTAAAATTATTTATTTCAACCATTTCGTTGTTGTCAACAGGTTGTAAATATCCATGTTCATTTATCATTTTCTTCAACCTTGGTCCTTTTCAGTTCGATTTAAGGACGTAGTGCCCATCCATATGGATGTTGTGTTGGCTTCATATTTGCAAACCGATTTGTTTTGTACTAAATAAAACAATAAACCCAATATAATCAAATAAATTAAATTAGCTTACACCTATGTTCACGTGCCAGGTAGGTAGGTAGAACAAAACAAATACCCAACTTATTCTCTGTTCTCTCTGTTTCCTGTAATTGTTGGCGATGCACACTGAATAAAAGTATTGTCTCAACACTTTAACACACTCTCTCTCTCTAGATTAACAATTACAATATGGGCCGATGGATTCTTTGGATGACTGTGATGTTTGTCTTCATCTGCTGCTGCCGGGCAAAGAGGGATAATATGTTATACTGTTCTGGTAAGTCACCTGTACAGTGATAATATTATTTAGTGGGACACTATAATACTCAACTGCAAATGTATTTAATGTGATCTGATTGATTAACATAAACCACACAACATTTTAGTAACATTCAGATAGCTTCTGCAAATGTATAGGATTTGTAACTTTTTTTGTGTGTGTGTAAGGAATTTCAAAATAATTTTCAATAAAAAAAAGTTATCTGGTCCATACTCATAGCCCGACGATCACCATCATCAGCTGTTGAGGAATGTGCCTTTTTCAAATTGTAAATTGTCACAAAAGTGTATGTAGAGAAGAACTACTGTTGAATTAAACTAAAATAAAACTACTGATACTTTGATGACACTGGTTGTATGATTAGTGGAGAGGTTTAAAGCAAGTCCATTTCATGGACCCCACTTTTAAAATAATGTGAGTTACACTCACATTTTTTTCCTGGCAACAGAATTCCATCCTATTACTAAATGCAACCTGTGTTTTCCAGCTTGCCGTGCAATCGTAGATGAATTAAATCACTCAATCGACCAGGTGGACCCAAAGAAAACCATTAATGTTGGCAGCTTTAGACTCAATGCAGACGGAACCATGAAAGACAAAAAGGTAAAATACACTGATGCATACAGTGGTTACAAGCGTCCATCCATTTTGTATGCCACACTAGTGTCATGGGTCCTGTTGGAGACAGGTATTTTGTGTCTCCAAAAAATAAGGGAGATAGGATAGGATGTCTATGAATGGCGTTTGCAGAAGGTGAAAAAGAGCACACACACATATTGGATGACACTGCTTGGGTGATATGCAATTGTGTGACCAGAGATCTCTGTAATAAATCAACCTTGCAAGGACCCTCTTCACAAGAATCTCATCTTTGATTTATTTGAACACGCAAAAGATTACAAGAATAAAGGTAATCTTTCAGTCCCAACTGACCTTGGGCAAGTGAAGGGCAACACTTTGACCTGGTTGCCAGCAGGCCACATACTGTAGATAAACAACCATTCACACTCATTCTCACCTATGGACAATAAAGACTTAGCCTAAGAAATATGTTTTTTTAACATGCGGGAGGAAGTTGGAATGCCTGTAGAGCAAAAGAGGAGCAACTTTGTGATTATGAAGAGCACTTTTTTTGCAGGTTTATTCCGTAGACCAATAAAGACAATATAAAACGGGGTAGTTGTAGCACTGCGGCTATCGATTAGACACTGTGATGTCATTTTCAGTTAACAGCAAGTGGGACTAAAACCGATGGATTTTTCTGCTTAATTCATATTCCTCCAGCCCAATCAAAACACCGTGCTTAGACTGGAGTGGGCCTACAGAACATTTTGTAAAATTTTTTACTTGACTTCTTTTTTAACCTTCTTATTTTGTGAAAAGAGTATGCATACCACAGTTTGGTAATACTCTTTGCTTGAGTGTTTTTTCAAACCATAAGAAAACATATTCTTGGGAAACAGTTGTCTCATTCGGTCAATATCAGATCTGAGACCGTGATGCGGTCCTGTTTTACAAGCAGAATTGATCTTGTGTGTGTGTGTGTGTGTGTGTGTGTGTGTAAATGTGTGTGTGTGAAAAGGCTGAATATTGGACCCCAAAACAGACAATGAGAGAATCAAATGAGAGCAATTAAACAAGGCTTTATTGAACCAAGGACTCATTAGAAATCAAGCAACAACCAAAAAAGGACACATGGGAAAGTACGACACATTTGTGAATGTGAAAAATACAGAATCGGTAGTAGTAACAAACCAAAGTAGATGGAGAGAGCCACAAGTCAGAATAGCAACTGAATCACTACTACGCAAGTCATAAACCAACTGAAGCTTGCACAAGAAGAACAGCATCTGAACTGCACAAGTCACGACATATAGAATAACTAGGAAAAGTACTGAAGAAATAATCTATACGAAACAAGTTTAGAAGGGACGAAGAAGCACGATAAGCAGAAAACGACCTCCCTATGCTAGTGTGGGTATTGAAAATTTTGAAATTTTCTAAAATGGCTGGCAGTGAATGTGAGAATCAGGCTCATTGCCATGAAGATCAGGTGTGTGCCGAATGCTACGTCCAGCCACATTACTCAGGCAACTGAGGAAATAAAAAACAATTAGATCATGTGCGTGCATGTGAGAGAGAATGATATAGTGATATTGTGTTAGCACTAGTGCTGTCAAAGTTAAAGCGTTAACTGATTGATTAATCACAAAAAATTATCGCATTAGTCATGAATTAACGCAGATTAATCGCACTATTAATTTTTACCACAGATTGTCCTTTAGCATGACAGTGGATGATAATTACATGCATTAAAGTAAAGCATTTAATAAATGTTTGCGTATCACATTTAGAATATTTGTTTGGGGTCATTATTTTTTCCATTTTAAATTATGCAAGTAAATAACTGATTAGAAAAAGAGGAGGATGAGCGTGTGCAGTGGATCCAAAAATGTTGAAGACGTCCTCATAACATTACATGTCAAAAGAATTAACACATAACCGGTGCGCTTCAAATTTGGTGGGAATTTTTTGGGGGATAAAAAACCTTTTTTTATTAAGTGATTACTTGTGATTAATCAAAATTCTAAAATGTGATTAATCTGATTTAAAAAAATGAATCGTTTGACAGCTCTAGTTAGCACACCAGGACTACAGATTCAGATTATTGTTGCCGGCCTAATGAGGTCGCGTCCCACTGGAGCATGGATATCTTTTATTCCCCAAGGATCAGGCTATGATAAGGTGTCCAGCTAGTATTGATTTCCCAGGATTAGTTGCTGTTAGACTGGCAGTGATATCTGCATTGATTAGTTAGAGCAAGTGAGAAAAGGGGGAAGACTGCAAAAAAAATTTTCTCCATTTTTACTACTATTACTGTATTAAGACATCAGATGCAGCACAAATAATTTGGTATAGGTCTTTACATGAAATTTATAAGATCAGGCCCAAAAGAGGACTGATGCCTGACGGAGGTTATTTTATTGCCAAGCAGTCGTGAATTATCCTGGCAAAAGGGCTGTTTAGTTTATGTTTGTCCGAAAATTTGGTGCTCTGTACTGATAATACAGTTTCGCATTGGTCATTCTTCTATGATTTTGGCTAGAGGTGATCAAAAACAGATTTGCAATGCAAGTGCATCGAACTGAATCGTTATACACTAAAATATATCAAGATTCATTTCAAATCGTCTTTCATTGTAGATGTAAGAGGAGAGAAATAATTGACAGTATTGACAAGTTCATTCATGTATGTGAAATGACAAGAAATTCATTGCATCATATACGCTCTTGAACTAAACCATACCATATCGAGTCCTAAACACACCGAATCAAACCAAAATGAATTGTTCCACTTTAAAAATAAACAGTCAGAATTGTATCACACGCCATTTATCGAAATACGTATTGATTCGTCTTTTATTGGAGAGATGCACACTCCTAATTTTGTCCTCATACAGCACAAAAAGGATATGAACTGAAATGATCAAAAGATGATTACTTTCAGTCTCAATCTATGAGGTTTTCACTTTTAACCATTTATGAATTAAAGCCATTTGATGTTGAGTATCTCAGTTTTATGTGGCTCAATAATGTTATGTAGTCAACTGACATAATGTACACTACCCTTCAACAAGTATTAGAACAGTAAGGCCAATTCCTTTTTCGTTCCCCTTTTTTCTGTCAAACGACTAAATATGAATATGAGACAAAAGAGAACAGTAAAACAGAGCATTATAATGGAACAGATTTTTCTATCAGCAAAAATAGTGGAAAAGACTTGAAATTGAATACGAGTGAATAAGAACTAATCATATTGTGGAAAATGTACCTTTTGTATACAAATATTTGGGTCCTTGGAATGCCTGCCCACACATCAAGCGTGAAATTACAGTAATCAACCAAGTAAATCTTAGCTCCATGTTTTTGAAAACTTGTCCAGGAGGGAGCAGTTCTGCAAGTCCAACCTGCTTTTCCTAACAATGGGGCTAATTTGCTCAATATCACCCCCACACAGTGCATCTCCATCTTGTAATTTTTCCAGTTACATATCAAAAGAACCATTTTGATGCTCCTGATGGAGCACGGTCATGTGAAATCCAAGCATTAGGCAGAGAGCAGTGTCCCCGTTAGCTAGCAGTTTTACAAGCATTAGCTTCTTTACAAATGTTACAGTAAAATAGATTATATCAGTTATATATTAATCTGATTATTTTTTTGTTTTTTTTTCCCCAAAGCAGTAGCCACAGATGCCAAACTCTGGCTGTTGGACACTCGAGGGTCCTAGGGTGCCACCCCACTGAATTTCTTTCCTAAATATTTAAAACATTGATGATAAAATGAGAATATTTTGAATATAAGGGTCTTCATGTGCCAAACAAAATTGAAATATTCATATACCGGTGTTTAAATTCTTCACTTAATTCCCGTTAAAATGATATATAATGCATGGACATACCTTAAAAAATGACAATGTTACAGCAATTTTAATGTTGGCAGGTTGAAATCCCTAGTTTTAAAGTTTTGGTCCTTGCATCTTTCAAGTGTCCATAGCATCCAGTACCTTAGGTAAAAGATATTATTAACCTGAAATTTTCAGGAACTGTTAAAATATCAGTGGAAAGTCAATTCCAATCTCAGGCCATCGTCCGAGATTTGAGCCCTTTAAAACTTTAGGAAGTTTGACCTCTCAACAGTTGACATCAGCCTCAACTTTGAATATCACATTAAGCTTAAAATTCATCTTTGGGGGCATCAGCCCAAGTTTGGTTATTTTATTGTTGCTCCTTGTGGTATTTTCTTGCTTAAATTAAAAGATTATTTGTCATTTGATGTGGCCTGTGGGAAATTTATGGATGTTACAGTATGTCTCAAATACAAGAAAATTTAAATGTTTTGATGGTTCAACAGTTTTTTTAAAATTGTTTTTTGTTGTTGTTGATGTTATTTTTTCCTCAATGTAATACATAAGAGCACAAGTCAGAAACGGGATGTCGCCAGTGCCAGCCGATTTAAGCATTTTGACTGATCTTTCAAGGTCCACAGAAAATGTTGTGTTTGGACTATGGAAACACACATACTACCAAATGAAAGATTGAACACTCATCTTTCATCAGAAAAAAAAGTTTGTTTCTACCTTATTCCGTTTTTCAGTAATCAACAATAGAAAATGGTTAGTTTCACCGAAATGCTCTGTTTTGAAACAAAAAGCGGAGAAAAAGAGCTTTTTGTGAAACGATGTTATTTCATGCACTCTAGTGAATTGTACACTTCTTTTTGTCCATGAATGATGCCACAAACACCTAAATAGTGCTTTACTTCTGTAAAACGCTTTCACCAACAATGAAAAAGTGTTTTTTCATAGCAAAATACGTTTATTTCCATTCAACAGTGTAACAATTTGACAAAACAATTTCGCCAACTATTTACAAATGTGTGCAACTGTGGTACTATTAACAATTATGTGGATGTTTCAAATACAGTTTTTCTTTTTGTAACACTCCCCTGCGTGCAAGGAGACGGAGCAGGATTTGCACAACAGATACGTTTCACTTCGATAGTCCGTTTCGTGTCGTTACACTTTCTTGACGGCCTTTTTTTCCGGGGAGTAGCAAGTAGCAGACTGTACCCACTCCAACGATGAATATGCATTGGACTCGGGGTACTCTTCGTCGTCCGATTGAACGTCCGCCTGTGCAGAAGTGCTCGGTTGTGCTCCGCGTTTTCCGGTGACCTTTATGACGTCGTCATAGCCGCCGCGTCAACGCTTGCAACTTCAGCGTCAACCTCGGAGTCACCATCATCATCATCGATGATGATCATCGTCATCATCAATGTGCTCTTTAGCGTTGGTCGATGCCTTTCGTCTTTGAAAAAAATTCCCAAGTGTGAGCTGCTTGCAACCGGTCGCCATTGTTCGCTTCTTCAGCCATCTAGCTCCGCCTCACGTTTTCTACTGCCGCGTCAACGCTTCCAACCTCGGAGTCACCATCATCATCATCGATGATCTGCTACTTGCTATTCCCCGGAAAAAAAGGCCGTCAAGAAAGTGTAACGTCTGCACGCAAAACGGACAATCGAAGTGAAACGTATCTGTTGTGCAAATCCTGCTCCGTCTCCTTGCACGCAGGGCAGTGTTACAAAAAGAAAAACTGTATTTGAAACATCCACATAATTGTAAATAGTACCACAGTTGCACACATTTGTAAATAGTTTGCGAAATTGTTTTGTCAAATTGTTACACTTGAATGGAAATAAACGTATTTTGCCATCCAAAAACACTTTTTCATTGTTGGTGGTGGTGTATTACAGAAGTAAAGCACTGTTTAGGTGTTTGTGGCATCATTCATGGACAAAAAGAAGTATAGAATTCACTAGAGTGCATGAAATAACATCGTTTCACAAAAAGCTCTTTTTCTCCACTTTTTGTTTCAAAACAGAGAATTTCGGTGAAAGTAACCATTTTCTATAGTTGATTACTGAAGAACGGAATAAGGTAGAAACAAACTTTTTTTTCTGATGAAAGATGAGAGTCCAATCTTTCATTGGTAGTATGTGTGTTTCCATAGTCCAAACACAACATTTTCTGTGGATCTTGAAAGATCAGTCAAAATGCTTAAATCAGCTGGCACTGGCGACATCCCGTTTCTGAAAACGTCTGGCAGTCAAAGAGTTAAAGGAGCATACAATTTGTGGTGATATTCCTTGTGGTGATAGCCCTTTTTTGCACTTCAGGGCCACCATACCAGCCAGGCAGTAATGCTAACACTAGCTGCTAGCCACTAACGTCGGAGACTTGCGGCGTAACATATAATTACAACGTAATTAACTTGCGGTTTCTTAGCATCCTAAATTAGCGATTAAATATACTTTTGGGATGGCGTTGTGAAAATGTTGGTGGAAAATATGTACGCCAACACGTCGAAAAAGGAAGACAAGCTGGTGGTCATGTCGCCGCGCAGGCCGACTACAAAGTAAAAGCCCACCAAGCAAATTGCATTGGCATGAATGTATTGTTTGGTAAAGCTTTATTTTTTAAGTTAGCCTTGATGTAGGCGGCGTGTTATGTTGAGTATGTTTCCAGCTTCATTGACATGTCTGAATGACGGGGTAAATCCATTATGTGCTTTGCGCTGCTGTGCCGTCCCTTCCTTTCTCCGTAGTGAAATGTGCAGTGTATAGTCTTCATTCACATTAAAGTAGAAATAGATTCGTCAAAGAAAGAGATTCCGGGATTGAAGATGATCTCGATTTGGATTACAAACCTTCGCCGCAGTGTTTACCGATGACGGTGCGCTTCTACTATACAACAAAGTAGGATGCTGTGTTATGCCGTGCGTCTTCGTGCCGAATGGTCACATTATGGTGTATGTCAACTTTTATTGCTATGTCCATTTATATCAATCACTTGCAGGGTTTTTCCTGGCTCAAATTGAGGCAGAGGTGGTATCATCCTGACCTGGTATCGATGCCAATACCAGTCTTATTTTAAGGTATCGGCACTCACGGCGGTGATCGATACCACTATTGGGCGCCCTCCTGCCGCCGTTTTACAATCAGGGACAAAAAATTTGAAATTATATAAATACAAAGTTGCCATTAACTTCATGCAATTTTAAGGGGAAATTATGTATTGGGATGTATAGGTCTTTCTTTAAAATCATCTGTAATTTATGGGTGGGGAATTTTATTTACTAGTGGTATCGGTATTTGGTATCAGTAGCAGTGACTTCTCAAGAGGTCGGGAAAAAAAAGTGGTATCAAACATCTCTAATCCTGATCATGCGCCAGGACGTGCATGTATTCTGTAAATTCAACTGACTCGCTTCCATTTTTTACAGGCAACATATAACAATTCTATGTTTCAATAATAATAAGAATAATAGTTTCAATAAGAATATGACTATTATCATGTTAAAGCATACATTCATTATCAGTCACTCAGGCTGGAGGTGGTGAGCAAATTAGGTGGAGGTGGCCAAAAAACCCTGACTTGTGAAGTGACGTTTGAGTCGAGGAACTTGGGGTTATTCAAGGCAGGTTTCCGAAACGCGTTGCTAGCTAAAGTCGGCTAATGAACATGTTGGCTAACAATGCAATTGTCCTAATAATTGCGTATTTTCATACACTTCAGAAGTGTTTCCCACAGATTTGAAATCTACTTGAGTGGGTGGATTCGGGTGGGTGGACTCTGGGGGGTGGACTCTGGGGGGTGTTCCCAGTCCTGCTACTTGCGTCTCCTCTAACCTCATGATCCACAAGTGAGTGACGGCGAACTAATGTTACATGCGTTATATCTGGTCGTGACACGTTGTTTTTTTTATTGAATTTTCTTGAAATCTACTTGGGTGGTGCCCAGTTTACTTGGGTGGCCCGCCCAAGTATTAACGTGGTGTGGGAAACGCTGATTCTACTACAATTTTAACTTTTGTGCTGCTGGGAAGTGAAAATATACCTCAAGGAGGCTATTTTGGGAGAAATCTCCAAATCGTCATTTTTGAACTCGTGCTCTATTATGGTCAATTATGCGAGTTGTTACTCAGTGACATGCGGACCATTTTGCCAGAGCAGGTCACATATGTATATCTGTTTTTAGATGATCAGGATAAATGATATATAATTAACGATGAGTAAAGTTGTTCCATTCATCTCTGTTGTTTAATTTAAAATCTTTACACATCGGCCCTCGTTACAAGTTGGACATGTGCAGTAACTCCTTTGTTACTGATGTTAGGGTTACTACTCTTGTTTGGAGAGTATTATGAAATTTGATTTGATAAATTCCCAGGTCTGGAAAAGTAAGAAAAATAAAAATGATGGCATGAAAAAACTCCATTCTGATTGGCTCAGAAAATGACATCCGTGTACATTATCAGCTGACAATATTTACCATACAAACGTCCCTAGTAGTTACATTGTTCCAAACTAATGTGCAGCACTTTGCGCAAACATTAAAAGTAAACATGAAATACTCTTGAGGGCAGTAATTAGAGAATTGAAAACACTAATGAGTGATAGGATGTTTTGGACATCATATGCGGTAGTAGCCTTAATTTAAATTTTGAAAAAGTTTATCATGGTTTATCGTTGAACTGTTTTTATTTCTTATTATATCAATATAGCGACTGTGGCTGTAATTGAAGAATGGTAGATAGTCAGTATTTCTGTGATATCTCTTAAATTGAAGCTAGGAGTCTACATGTCATTACATGTCTTGATTGCTTTATTTCAAATTCATTGAAGTGATGTGTTTAAAGGCATAACATTTGTAATCTGGGTTTCAAACTGGAAAAAAAACCTGGTCAACCTTGATTTAGATAACTATTGCTGGTCAAAATATTCACCTAAAACTTAACTCGAAGCATATGCAATTTAAAAAAAAATTGCCATGTGAGCATTCGATTCATAAACTTTTTCCCAGATTTTGCGATAGCGGGGAGAAGAATTGCTGAATTGTTCACCATTCCAGTCACCAGGGAAGACCAGTTTAGGATGAGCTCCTCCTCTGCCCTTTGCTGACACAATCCTCCACCTGTCGTTTAGTCAATCAAATGTTACTGAACCACAGAAGAAGGCAAACCTTGATCCCATGCCCTCGCAGCTCCCTCCTTTTCAGCAGCTTTTGACCTAGTGTGAATCAGAGAGGGAGGGATGTCACAGCTTAGATGCCATCAGCGAGAAGGATTTGCTGGTTTTAAGTCTCTGCTCTTTGGCCTCTTCACAGTAGGACTTCCTGGGGGCATGGGGCTGCTCGGTGACACAAAAGTTAAACCTGCCTGCTGTAACAATGACACATTTAAGATTTCCAAAGACATTGAACTTAGTTTGAAGGCAAGCTGATCTCATAGCGACCGGTGGGAAGTCATGCATTGAGAATGAGAGGATGGACAATGGTGTGCTTACACAGTGACACATAATATCATGGCCCAGAAATGTGACTGAGGAATAGGGAGTCAAGCCGTTTTCTGTTTCCTAATGAATGAAGGGATGATAGATACCTCAGATTGCAAACCCTTCACCAAAAAGCAGAAATGGCTATATAAAGATTTCAGACCCTTTTATTATACGCTCACATTTTCAATAATCACGCTAATGTATTTTATATTTGTACAAAGTGAGGCCGTTTTTCAACCTCATAAAGGTGGGCTACCATTTCCATGGACCCTCTTGCACAAGGGTGTCAAACTTGTTTTTGTTGCGGGCCACATCGTAGTTTGGGTTTCCTTGGGAGGGCTGTTTTGATTGTGAACCCAAATAAATGTATGATCGCCTCATATTACATTGACACAACAAAATGATGAATAACTAGTTTTGAAAGCAGAGGCCAGTAAAAACTGGGCGGTTGGTAACCAAAACTGTTTGCAATATGTCAATGTTTTTAAAAGTGAAAACAATTAGCAACTTCTGTAATTTAACTAGAAACGCAAAGTTTACACACATAATTTGCTTTGGCGGGCCGGTCCTGGCTCCCAGGCCTTGAGTTTGACACCAGTGCTGTAATGTCTAAAAATTGTAAGCATCAATTATGACTAGTGCTGTCAAACGATTATTATTTTTTTTAAACTAATTAATCACACAATTTTCCATAGTTTATCATGATTAATCACGATTAATCAAATGTTTATACTTATGCTTCTACTTTTTCTTCAAAGCTTGTAAGAGATATTTACTTGAGTAAAATCTTGGAATGATGGTAAAATCATTAAATAGAAAGTGTATTTACATTTAAAGACTGTTGTAATAGCATTCTTTGAGCCTTGAATAGAATACTTCTCCTGTAAAAATACAACTATTAAACAAAACGATCAAAATGGACTCAAAGGAACAATTCTTAGAACTTCTCGCTTACAGGTTACAGCAGCATTGCTTTGCGAGGCATTGTGTTGTATGTTAGCTCTCCAACAAGCATCAAGCATGTTAATCAGAAAGTAGAACTACCTATAAGTCCATTTTTATTCGTCTACCCGCCAGTGACTCAACCAAGTTTGGCTGCAAACTGAGTTAACTGAAACTTTTGCTTTAATAAATTTAAATTGCTCTCCAGAGTTAACGCTTTAATTTTGACAGCCCTAATTATGACATTACACAGTAGTTGTCATGCAATGACCTCATTGATGACCTTCCATCCAGATCATGCATACGTTTCTTGGAAAAGGTACACGTGCACTTTCACTTTCGATTTGTTGTGTTATTGACTTTAGTTATTTGTATTAAATACACATTTATTTCATTCAGGGAATTCATTTTATTTTATCAGCACTATTAACTGGATGGGGAAAGATGGGGAAGGGGCGGCATCCCATTCAAATTTTGCTTAGGGCCCCAATTTGGGCAGGGGTGGCCCTGCAGATTCAGCACCGATCGGCCTGTGGATCTCCCGCTCCATTCTTCCCGGTGAGCAAACTCCTCAACTTGGGGCAAGATCTCATTCCCGACCTGGAGAGGGCACTCCACCCTTTTCTGACCAAGGACCATGGGCACATATTTGGAGGTGCTGATTCTCATCTCAGCCACTTCACACCCCTCTAGTGAAATTGCATCTTAATGAAGTCAGTAGAACTACATTGTCTGCAACAAGCAGGGACGCAGAACTGAGGCCACCAAACTAGACCCCCTCCACACCTCGGCTGTGTCTAGAAATTCTGTCCGTATAGGTTATGTACAGAATCAGTAACAAAATGCAGCCTTGGCGAAGTCCAATCCTCACTATGTTGCACCTGAATCTGAGATTGTACTTTCCAACACCCTCTGTTCCCTCTTCTTAAAAAGGAAAACCACCACGCCGGTCTTTCCAATCCAACATCCAGAGCCTTGAGGAGCTCCGGCTGGAATTGCATCCCAAAGAAGAAACTGAATTGTTTTTCATTGATATTCTTTGAACTGTTAGCAATGAACAAACATGGAGCTATGGAATCAAACACTTTAGGAGCTCACTTATAAACTTTTGAGTCCAGCTTGACACAAATGGTCTGTCTTACATGGTCATTCTTCAATGTTTTTAATTAAAGGGGAAGTCAACATTAACTCATTCACTCTCAGACAACAATCCCCTTGGCTCCCGGCTGTTTTACTGTATTTTGACTGATTTTGCAAGGCCCGCAGAATATTGTGTTCTATTGCTATAAAAACATGGAACGTACCAAAAGAAAGATTAGAGTCTCTTCTTTCATCAGAAGAAAAGTATATTTCTATCTATTTCCGTTTTGCAGCAATTATTATTAGAATCTAGCTAAGTTTCATCATTATTCACAAATCTGTTTAAAACTGTGGGGAAAAAGAGCTTTTTTGCAACATGGCCCTGGTTGATCTTTTATACTGTGCTGCCACCTGCTGGTCGTGTTTTTTACCTACCATTACTTTAAGCGTCTTCTTCTGGTCAGAGGCTGCATCAAAGCCTTCTGTATGCTCTAGCAAGAAAGAAAAACACTTAAAAAATGTATGCAGTAAATATGTTTTTGGGACCATGGCAATATTTAAAATAGAACATTTTTATGCGTTTTGGGGAGCAAATGAGTTAAACATTTCTTGACGATAATATGTTATACGTGACCTCACTAGTCTAAGCATGACATTCTGATTAATATTACATTTGTAGATAATGATTAATATTACATTTGTAGATAATGAATTATGTGGCAAAATCCAGCCATTTTTATCCATCTCAGGGGGCGGCCATTTTGCCACTTGCTGTCGACTGAAGATGACATCACAGTTGCTTAGGGTTCAGGCAACGACCAATCACAGCTCACCTGTTTTCTGAAGCTGAGCTGTGATTGGTTGTTACCTGAGACCTGAGCAACTGTGATGTCATTTGTCACTCGACAACAAGTGACAAAATGGCCGCCTTCTGATATTGATAAAAACTGCTGGATTTTGCTGCTTAACTCATAGTCCAGTTACGCAATATTAACCAGATTACCATATTTAGATTAGTGGGGCTACATATTAGAACATATTATTGTCAAGAATTTTTGGGGGGGTTGACTTCCCCTTTAACATTTCACGTTTATGTACAATGCTTTAGATCTACTATCATACATCTCATCTTTCTTCAAAATTGTGTTTTTATTTTTTCCATTCATTACATTATCCTGCATGCTCCCCTGATTCCTATAATAAGCAAGGCAAACTGTTTTATATTTAAAATCCAACTCCCTTTGTTAGTCAAGGAAATAAATTAACTGTTTTAACTCCCCTAGTGAAAAATATCCTCAAGTGTCACACCATTGCTTTATTCATGCACTGCATATGTCGCAGCTGTCCTCCAATCTTCTTCTGAAATGCTGACATAAAATAGCTGTAGGCTATATTTGAGAGCTTTTCAAAGATTGAATATAAATTACAGCAGCAACTAAATTACACATCACCCAATGGGCATGATGAAGTTCTGCCATCAAACCTTTTTACTCTACTGTTTGAATTTGCATAGCCAACTGCATTTCATTTTATTTCCCCATCCATCTGCTTTGGAGTCAATAATATTATTTTTTCAAATGGTCTTCATTGGCCCATTTTAGCAGGACAATGAAAGTGAAAGGCCCCCATCCACAGCAGTGTAATAATGGCGCCCTGTCCAATGGGAATTGAATGGAGGATAGCATCCCTGAGAAGCCTATTCTCTGGCCCAACCGATTGCCCCCGATGCACCCCCCTCCACCTCATTCTTCAAACAACGCAGTGACTGACAGCTCCTTTTCACAGGGCTGCAACTGGCAAGGAAGGGCTTTAATTCTAAACCATTTTGTAGCATGGCATGATAATGACTCAGACACAAGCCCAAGGGCTGCAATGGACCGACATGGTTTTGTTGTGTCATTGGACAGCGAGAAAAAAAAAAAAAATCTTCTTTTTTTCCAGATGATATTAATGGGTTAGAAGAATAGTCTTGTGAATTAATTGCTCAACAGTAGATGAAGATATGATAAATAGCTTCACATTTTATATGCAATGTTGACAATAATTGGCATGGTCTTGTAGAATTGCGTCTCACTGTTACAAAGTATTTTTGCTGTGCATAATTTCACAGAGAGCATTAGCCAAACAATTTTCACTCTTTTACTTTTGCTAATAATCAGAAAGTGACACGATCCTGTAGTGAAAATTGAACAATTTAACAAAAGTACATTTTAATCAATACAGATGAACAAGCATTGTTTATATGAGGAGAAAAAAAAAGTTATTGCATGCAGATAATGATTGACAGATGACCCTCATCGTCATGGGCTGGTGTGACCTACATCCTTCATTGCTCGCCCTTCAGCCTTTGCCCTCGTGCTGTAACATTCTGTTGTTCCGCCAACTTCCTTCCTCCTGAGCACAACGTTGTCAAGCTCAAGGGATCTTCTTCTGAATGAGTCACATTTCTTCTGAATGAAACGCATAAGGAAGAGGTGGGGTTGACCTTAAGAACGGGGGATTAGTGATTGCTTTAAGGGTTTTGGTATTGCCATTGCAAGTAGAAGTATGAAGTGAAACAATCAATTCTGAGGCCAATGAACATTTTTACAGTTTTAATTCATTTTTGAACGTCGCCTTATTCGCTTCCATCGTCCCTGACAATCCCTCGTTACCACAGTAACAGTTGTCAACTTTTGACACAAAAAAAAAAAGACAAGGAGGATTTCCTCTGTTTGATCATTGGAGGATGGCGCAGGGGATATGTGGGACACAAAAGCAGATGAAAAAGTGTGGGCTTTTTTTTTTTCACCCTGTACTTGGCTTCTGTTGAGGCCTCCTGTCTTTTCCGTCTCCTTTGACGACCGTCCTCCAAAAGAAATGCACCCCTCTGTGTTTTTTCCCAGAACTGGTCAGTTGTACAAAAAAAAGGCACCCCTCTCTTTTGCCCTTTTCATTGCCCTGTCCCCACCTCTCACTCCTCCATGCATCAGTACAGATCCCCGGATACGGGTGTCCTTCCGGGGCTGGTCAGGGCGTTGCACCTGTCTTGACCCGTCTAGACATGGCTGCTCTCTGTTTTGTCTTCCAAGGGGGCGCAGGAAAAAGAGCGTGGGGTTCGGATGGAGCGGTGGGGAGTTATTGGCACAGGTTAAAAGTCAGAGTTGCAGGGTGAGGTTTGTTAGTGAGGGTGAAGAAAACAAGGCAGAAATAGGAGGTCACACTGCTGACCTACAGAGTCTTGTGGCGTAACACAGCTGACACAAGGGCACTCGAAAGGGCTTTGGAGGTTTTAAAGAGTTTTTTTTTCTCTCTTCTTCATTAGTTTGTTTTTCAGTTGCCATTTTTTTGACGCAGGATGTCTTTTTTCTGTTATTGTTGTGAAAGTTTTGTACTTTTTGCGTGAGGAAATCATGTGACAAAAACGATGGCATGTTTAAGGAAGCATAATCTCAGTCTCCCCTTTTCGTGTCCCAGGTACCTCTGGCTCGCTCTGAAACTCACCTCAGCGAGCTCTTGGATGGCGTCTGCAGTTCCATGAGTGACTATGCCCTCTACGTGGATCCTGACACGCATAAAAAACAATACATGAGGTTTGCGCCTAGGAGCACTGGCTTCACTGGAGACTTCCCTGACTTTAAAAACTTCCAGTTCGATGGACCTGAAGCTCCCAGTGCCTTGAAGTTCGCAGTGAGTGCAAAAGCTGTACACCTCTTTGTAGACTTTTTAGTGAGTCCATCTCAGACATAGAGACCGATTTGAAGAAATTAGGTTGATAGAGTACTGTAGTTTATTACTATGGGTAATTTGCTTAGAACAATTAAACTATATGTCCAAAGGTGCTCAATTAAGGTACTATTCAGTACAAAGGTAAACCCCATGATTCATAGCATACAAAAAATTAGATGTCCATATTATGTGTGTCTCTATTAATTTTTTCCTTTTTATCCTGGTTAAAATTGGTCTTTTGCATTTACACAATCTGACATGGCAGGTTGCTCATTGGCCTTGTTTTATCATTTGTTTACTACTTACTAATTGTTAATACTGTAATATACAACAAAAAAAAGAGACCAAAGTATTTCTCCTATGAGCAAGTACTAATTTGATGGTACAAGGAAATACTTGCTTTTCAATAGAAGAATCCCTGCAAAGTTTTATTGATAGGTTACATTCTGCTTTTACCAAGCAAATTATTGAAATTATTTCATCTTAATCCCACTTTCTGTATCTTTTCACAAACTTCATATTTCTCATAGCCTTCTTCACAGAAAAGGCCTCAAATAACATAGCAGATACTGTACATAAAATAACAACAACAATCTGTTCGCTATTATCGCAGTGTCTCAGTGTTTATCTGATCAGTTTATGTCATTAAATTTATTGTGCAGTGGCAGTCTGGTGATTTCTAATCATGGATATGTGTTCAAGAACGAGGGCTCTACTTAAATACAGTATTATGCCATCATGGAAAGAAGTGTCATTAAGTCTGCTTTTGGATGTTGTACAAATTCTTGATAAGTAGGCTAAATGCTAACATAAGATTAAACTTAATCCAAAATCTGTCATGTTGTTTTAGGGCCGATAATCTGTCTTTACGAAAAATTATGCAAAAGAACACGTTAAGCATTTCAGGTTTATACTCACAATCAAATACAATGCACCTTTACTGTACAAGCAAAGTAGTGAAAAGAACCAAAATCATGGATACGCTGGACTTTCAACTCAATTCAAATGAGAACTGAAGTCAGGGCAAAAACTGGTCCGTAAATGATAAAGTCGTTTTTCGCACCTCGCCGACAGCCAGAGCTGGTGCTTAACAGCACGGAAATACCTCATTTTAAGCCCAAACAGGTTTCAAAGAGTCTTGTAAAGCTCTTTATTCAAATCCGCTGACACTTTGTTGATTCTAATTCAATTGCTTGTTAAAAATGTTCATAATTACAAAAGCTATACCAAAAATAAACTGTTGAATCAGATTGATAAATGTAATGTCAATGTTGTGACTTTGGGCTTGTCCCGTCAGGCGTCGCCACAGTGTGTCACTGGCATGATTTGTTTGGCACCGTTTTGCTGCCGGATGTTCTTCCTGACGCGACCTACCTACTTCTCATCCGGGCTTGTGGCACTGACCGCAAATCAAACCTGTGCCATTTGCATGAAAGGCAGCAGCATGCGCCACTACACAACCAACGCGTGCAGAATAAAATATTTCGGTGAATCAGAACAGCCAAAATGGCCGAACAGTTGGGCAAGCAGTGGGGGGAAAATGGCCACATCCCTGCAAACAGCGCTCCTCCATTGTGTAAAAAAAAAAAAAAAAAATCAACAATACTGTGTGTGTATGTATACGCATGGGCAAATTGCTCTACTTTGACCTCCAAGCCAAGTCTTTCTTCTCTTATGTTTTTTCTTTTCTCTCAGTGTGAAGTCATGGTAGAGGAGCTAGAAGATGATATCATCGCTCTTTTCAGCCAGAACACAGACGATGCGCGCAAGGAGTTATGCAACAATGTCTCAGGTACCACAACTCCTTTACCACATGTATGACTCAGCTTTTTGTTTATCCGTCCATCAGGGCAATCCATCACTATTTACCTCAAGTGGATATTTGGTTTTACGTTAACATGTAGACGCACAAATAAAATAGCTGGATGTATGGATCTAAACATGATTAGGAGGGCTAACCACATTTGAAATCATTTCTCTCGATATTCATGATGCGATTTCACCATAGAGTGCTAGCGCCGCTCCACAATGTGTATATACTGTTTCATCATAAAACGTTGAACATTTTAGATGAATTCGTAACCATCCACCTTTTTAAACATGCAATTTTACCTATATGAAATCTTATTGAGCTATTTTATGACTAAATAAAGAAAATAAATGAGCATAAACTCACAACGCTGTTATCTTGCAATTGTGGCATCCCAAATCAAACTTTAGTATTTATTTATGTGATATCTATACATAGTAATTCATCAATTTATTAGCGAACATTAATCCTTTTTTTCTGCTTTTTGTTTCAGACTACTGTAATGATGCTACTAACAGAAACGATGAGCTATAGTTTGGGTTTTTTTTTAGGTTTAAAAGAGTGTGACCAACTTTGTTTCAATGAAATAGAAAATAAGACCTTGTTTGTTTTTAAATAGGATGTTTTGACAAATAAATACATATTTGGTCAACATTTGCCTGAGGTTTATAATTGACACTCTTGCACACACAGCTCAGTGCTACACTATATATTTTAATATAAAGTTATATGACGAGTGTGTATATTCACTTTAATATGCGGTGGAAGCCTTTTGGCGGTAGAATAAAATGTAAAAGAGGTGACTTGGTACACTAAATTGATTCTAATAATAATGGATTTAAATAGTGAGTGTTATTGTGAATTTATTTATTTCATTTTGGTACCGTAATCCAAAAATATCATGTATTAGTCTCTTTAACATAAAATGAGACAAATATTTATTTTTTTGTCGCGCATACTAATTTATGAATCCTTTTTAAAAGATAGCTCGCAGAAATGTGAGGAAAGTTATTTTGTACGAGGAAGAAAACAAATTTTAAATGTAAAAAAATGTACATGCACTATTTTTGTTCAAACATGTATTATCTTCCATAATTATTTATTTCGATATCTGTGTTGTCTGTGTATGTCAGTTCAGATGACAGTCAACAGTTTATGGAGCTGTATGACTCCGCAATGTGACATAGAGTACTGTGTGCATAGCATGTGATACGATGGCTTGTCTTCCCTTTTCATTATTTTTCACTAATCCTTTTCTCACTTTTTTTACTATCACTCTTTTAATGTGGAAATGTCAACTTTTTCCCCTTTCAATTTTAACCCTAATTTTTGTTCCTTTGCTTGTTGTTTCTTTTTATTTTGTTTTTGCTCTTGTTACCCACTGCCAAAAAAGATATTTCTGTTACTGTTTGTTTTTATGAAAGTCTTCCCATATTTACGATATTTCACAGATTACATATAAGGAATTTAATTTCAAACATCAATGCTATTATTATTATTATTATTATTATTATTATTATTATTTTACAAAAGTTTTTTTTTTCAAATCATGGCATTATTCATCAATTTTATGAACAAAATATTAGCACTAAGAATTGTCAAACGTGATTTAAAAAATTGCTCTTGGCTTCTTTGGTGTCGTGTGCAATGCTAGTAGTATGATGGTAATTCCTTCAGGTTTTGTTACTGCTGCATCATGGAGTGGTGCAGTCTTGGCCTACTTTATTTGCATTGACTTGTATTTGCAGTACTACAGCACAAGACAATGTAGTGTGTGTCTGATTGGGTATTGAAATTTAAAATGAAAAAAAGTGTGTGTGTGTGTGGGGGGGGGGGGTCATTTACTTGTGTCGACATCTTGGCCATCTCTTTAGTGGACGGTTGTAGGTTTGAGCTACGGTTCTCTGTCTGAGCAAGCTATAGTTTCTTTAGCTGTGTGTGAGTCGTCAGTTTAGTTTCCTTTCATGCATGGCAACATAGGCAGTTTATCATTATATGAACATGGTAATGACACAATAAAACAAATCAAAACACTTTCAATAACTTAAATGTACATTCCCTTTAGCATAAACCCCAGGACTGCCCTTCAAATGCATTTTTTTTCTTTTACAAATTCTGATAGTTGAAATTAGATTTGGGCAGCCAGAAACCCAAGTAGGGGTGGAAGATACAACTCTGCCCAGCCATTGCTATACATGCTTATGAGATTATATGGTGCACAATTGATATAGCAACTCAAAGTCTAATTATTGTCAAATTGATTTCTCTGTATTATTCATTCCATATTTTACCATTTTATTGGGCCTAATTTACAAAGATCCTAAAAATCAGATGCTAAATTGTATGCATGCAGTTTGAGCGGGCTTTCAAAAATGTTTACAAGGGCAGAAAAGTTCTCCCTGTGACTATTTTGGGCCTGCTTTGCATGTTGGTTTGCACTTGTCATTCAAACGTGATATTCGGATGCAAAGCTCCTCCCACAAACCACAAAATGAAATTAGCAGCAATTAAGCATCTGTTTGCATTCACAATCCGATTTGGGCCTGTTTTTGCATGCACAAATCTATAATAGTTGTGCCTCTGTTGAATTATAATATTATATCTAATAACTGAAAGTCCCAAAAGCAATAAGCAACTGCAAGCTTGTAACAATGGCAACCCCTAACGAGATTAGCATGGATGCTATAATAGTTTTATCAGAACGGTGTAGCATTTCTTTAGAGAAAGAAAGAAAAACACACACTCAAGATTTTAATTTGTATTTTATGAAAAGGATGTTTTTACTCTCGACTAACTTGTCAAGAGAAACTGTTGCAGACTGGTATGTGTACTACATTTTTCCTTATGTCTTCTTCATTGATGCACTTTTATTTAGCAGTTAGTTTTTTGCTCACATACCGTTGATACAATAAATACATAACATGTCAAAGCTGACGCAATGTCTAATTGCTGTCCCGTTTGTTGTCAGTGCACTGATGCTCGTACGTGGACATTTGTTTTAAAAAACAAAAACAAAAAAAAAACCTGTCCAAGCACCACGCTAGTTAAATCCCTCCTTGTGCCTTGAGCTTGAAGTACAGTGGCCTCGAAAGGGTATTTTGGCAAAAAAATTGACTGTCAAAGTTGACCTTGTTATATGAATTAGTTTTACGTGGTCAGCAAAGTCAGTGATGGAAAATGATGTGCATTGTTTACTAACTTATGAGACTTTGTCTCAGGTCTCATTAACTAAAGCATCCAGTTTAAAAACGTGTTGTCAAAAACTCTTGGAAGTTATCTGGAATGGTGTTCATTCCATTACAGGGCTTCAGACTCCAGACCAGGAAAATGCACACATAGGATTCCTCTTTTTAATGAATGATTTAGAATTTTTTTGACAAGTAAATAAATAAGCCTGAAAGGCATTTTTGATGGGGGACTTAGAGACAGAGAGCTAATGCTGCTATTATGTTTACACTTCTGGATACTCTCTTATTGTGAAGTTACGTCACCGGAACTAGTCCTGTAAAAAGTGACAGCCTGTCATTTAATGAATAAAACAGGAAAAATCAAAGGAGTGAGAACGTGAAGTCTGGGACCAATAGATATCATCTCTTTGCTGCACGGAGATGTTTGCCAGGCCTTCACATGCAGCTTGTTTGTGAGACCCTTTTCAATTTTGTCCTCTGTAAAGAAAAGAAAAGGAAACGCTGCTGTGCTGGCTTGAGATCAGACCACTGACTCTGCCATTGCATAATGTTCATTTTCTATGCATTCAATTGGAGTTACTTCCTCACTTAAAGTGAAAGTGATTACATAAAGAATATTAGAGCAAAAAACAACAACACATAGTTTACAAAACTGTTGTACTTATAATAACACTTAAATGGTAGACGTTTGGGGGGGGGGGGGGCATACATTCAGTATATTCACGAGGGATAAGGCCCAAGTTCTGCCATGAGTAGTGAAAAAAAATTGATTGACACTCCCCAAAAGCTTTACAATTTAAACCATAAATATTAGGGGTGTCAAAATGAGTGTGTTAATTTTGATTTAATTTAAAGTTCCTTTTTTAACGCACAATTAACTCATTCACTGCCATAAATTCTTCTCTTTTTTTTTAAAGATCATTAAAAATTAGGGACAGGAGGCAATTTTTTTTTGTTTATTGTAATTAATCGCATGACTTCACTAGTTAACTCACGATTAATCACAAATTTTATATCAGTTCTAAATGTACGATAACTCTTGGTAACAAAAATGGGAAAAAAATGTTAAATAGAAATAGTTCAAAAGAAATTTGGACGTTTATAGCCGTCAATGGCAGTGAATGAATAAAATGAAAAAAGATAACAAATTCGGGGCATCAGGCGATTACAGTTTTTAATCGTAATTAATCGCATGACTTCACTAGTTAACTCGCAATTAATCACAAATTTCATATCTGTTCTAAATGTAAAAAAAAAATCTAGGTTTTCATACTCTTGTTAACAAAAGTGGAAAAAAAAAGTTAAACTAATAGAAATAGTTCAAATTAATTTTTGACGTTTATAGTCGTCAATGGCAGTGAATGAGTTAATGACTGCCCCTTACTTTGGAAAGGATGTACTAGGAGAATTCCAGTCGCAACGCAGAAGACACGTCCACATCAAAATTTAGCAGTAATACATATAATAATAATGCATTTATTTGTGGAGACTGGGGTCAAGTTGTATTTTACAATTTTAAAAATGTGCACAGTTTCACAAGTTACTTCATGTTAAAAATTAGATAGCTCTTAATATGAAAAGAAAACTGCACTGAGCTGTCACTGTCTTGTGACAAATGCAACAATGCCATCTAGTGGCAGAAAAATGACCTCAACACAAATCAATATCACACTCGTACATCTTTTTAATTAATTATGAAATTACTGTATCAATGGCTAAAAGCTGCAGCCATACTTCTATTTTCCACTTTTATGTTAACAAGAGTATGAAAACGTATTGTACATTTTTGTACATTTAGAACAGATGTAAAATTTGCGATTAATCATGACTTAACTATTGAAGTCATGCGATTACTTACGATTACAAATTTTAATCACCTGACACCCCTAATAAATATACAACAAACTATTATCCAAAAACAAACTAAAACTTTAAACTCATTTTACAACAATACTATAAATGGCTTATTGATGGCTGATTAATAATATTATATTATTGTATATATTTGCACTCTAATATGAGGCAGTATGAATAGTCTTTATTGTGGAAATACACACAACACGAAAGAAAATATGACGTCTACACAACCCTGTTCAAATGTCAGGTCTCTTGTGGCTTAAAAGAAAATAAGACCAAGATAACCCATTTCAAAACTTGCCCAACCATAAATTTGAACAATTGAGAAAAAAAAAGAAGTATTTTTGAGCCGGTAAGTAAAAAATAAATAACTGTGTGCCACCCTCTCCCAACTGGGATGGGCTGTGTTCAGAATCAACCAATCACATTCATACGCATGCTTGATTGGGAGTCAAAACACAATTTCAAGTGCTTCTGATTAACCCCAATTAAAGTTCATATGTATTTAATATTTAGTACTTTTCTTGACTGACGCCTTTCAACAAGAGATCCCTCTGATGCTATGGAAGCTGTCTGCGAACCTTGGCATGTACCGTAAAAATGTCATGAAAGCCAATTAGAACAGCAGACCTTTGTTTGGGGTTAATTGGTAGCAGGTATGCGCTGATTCCCATTCAACTTGACTTTGAATGTGACAGGTTAATTCTGACTGTATCCCGTTATAAGAGGGTGTGCTCACTTGTGTAACCACATTATCCACCACTCCTGATTTTTTATTTTTTTTTATTGAGTTCAATGGGCTGTAGATCACATTAAATGTGAGTTAACTCATTTTTGATATGAAAAAATGGTTGAACAAGGGAGGTTAGACTTTTTATATTTCCTGTATAGGCTATTAGGCTAAAAATAATACAAAAAGTATGGAAAATTGTATGACATCTTATCATCAAAACTCAACAGAAGTCAACATAACTCGAAAACATAAATAATAACACATTACAAGGGTTGTTATTAGACCCCACAAAGTTCCATGGAAGTCTTGTGCAGTCTTTACGCAGTTAAACCAACAAACTTGTCTCCCATCCAATATTATGATCGTGACTCTTCATCCCAAGTAAGGACTAGTGCAAGGACGGCCTTTTTGGTTTCCGGCTTGCGCTCCACTCTCATGAGCCTCCCTCCCGCCTTGCTGCTTAAGTTTCCTCTCTATCCTGTAATTAAAGTCACGGTAGGACCCATGCAAACTCTTTGTGTAGCTGCCTGTCTGGAAATGTTAGCGAGCTCAGCTTCCACACATGACAGATCAAGGGTTACAAAAGTGCTGACAAAGGGTGACAGACACTCCTCACGGCTATTGTTGCTCATTTCCCACAATGGGTATCTTGGAATGATCCCATATTTAGGTACTGTCAGGGTTTATGCGAGAGTTCCTATCAAAGCAGAACTATTCCATATGAGCAAAGACGTACTTTCATAAGTGAGCTGAATAACTATACTTGGTCTTTGACTATGACTGTTGCACTGCTTTACATGTAAGCCACTGTTTTAGCAAGTGTAAACAGGAAGTAGGCCAACTTTTTTTTTTTTACTTGGTTGAAGTACGACGGTGTATTAAAGCCACGTATTAATACAAATTTGCGAGAGAAAAAAACTCTGAAACTTACGAGATATACACATAGCGTACTACTCGGATGTTTGTGCCAATACTTTTTGGTTGGGTTTTTCAAATAAGGAGATATGAATTGCTTTAACAGAGATTAACCATATCATGTTAAGCATTCGCACTTTGAAGCGTTGGATACTGCCAGACACCTCGCTTTGCGAAGGTCCACACCCGGACGATCGAGCATTTAAGTTAATTTGTTAAAATGTATATTTACTTGTTACATTTGTGTTTCCAGAATTATTATTTACACATTCATACATCATAGTAATTTTTTTGGTACAAGTATCTAAGTTGGTGTGTTGAATCTGCTGCTCTTCGTCATTCACTTGCATTTACCTATCGAATGCTAGCATCTGATTGGATAGTGTTAGTCAGCTGATAGGGGATCAGGAAGCGTATGACAAATAAAGTTTCAATTAAAAAGAAATCCATCTCCATCCTCCCTTTTTATTTTGTTAACAGTGTTCCATTAACCACCAAGGAATCCTTACGTTAGCCCTTGGTGGACAAAAGCCAATACCTCATCCAGACTATAGCTACGCTACATGTTTTTCTTGCAAGTTTCTGAGTTTTTTTCTCACAAATTTTATACTTTATTAAGCTTAAAAAAAAATTCTCGCGCAAATTTTTCCACTTTATGAAGTGGCAAATTTGTGAGTTTTTTCTCTCAGAATATTACCCTCCTTCTAAAAAAATATATCTTTATACGTCGTAGTTGAAGCAAGGCTCGAGAAATAAACTATGGATTTTGGGGCAAATTATTTTGTGCTTTTTTGTTTTCATGTTGTTGGGAATGCTGGCTTGTTCCATCGTACATTGTACTCAAGCAAGAAAAACTTTGATCGGAAAATAGTTTTATACCAATTGCTGATTTCTAAAGAAAATACTAAATCTTGTCTTCCGTACATACATGAGTGTTTTGTACCCCCACTGTTTGTTACATAAAGAAAACACCATGTGAGTCATTAATCGTGAAAACAATAATTGAAGCTTTTAGTGACTTGCTTTATAAATTCACCCCAATTTCACTTAGACCCGCCACTCTTGGTGAATAGAAAAAAAACTCTTAGTGAGACAAAGTGTGATTTTGTATCCTTATGGTATAAAGTTTGGTCACTGAGCTGTGGCATTAACTTGTATTCTAACAAGATTAAAATATATTTGTCCTGGAGATTAGCATAGTTAAGTCTCCCCTTTTTTGGCTTTTGGGGCGGCTGCAGCAGGCTTTGATCAGTGTAGCGCAGCAAGGCCCAGGCTTGGCCTGGCCATCCAAAGGCTGGGTGTGAAATTGGTCTGATGTCATCCCCCATTCTCCATCTTTTCCAGCTTTCAGGGCCGTAATTATGTTTCCGCCACAAAGCCCCCGGCCCCTTCATTCCATATTTCAGGTTTGACTAGGAAGCGTTTTGGAGAACTATGGCTAAATTACTCAGTGGGGGAAGGGGAACTTGATGGGTCATCTTTTGTCTGTCAGAGACACGGGGGGACATCACCACTTGTATATGTACTTTTCTTTTCTCTGTTTGTCTGCCATTTGCCACTTGCTGAAGGAGAGGCATTTAGCACGAGTGAAAGGACATGAACTTTGTTACGAGAAAACTGAACTATTACACATTCAGAAGTGTTTCTCTATACATCTTGAGAGGAACGGGTTAAGGCAAATTGACAGATATCACATAATCACAGAAACATTGACTTGGACGTGGATAAAAAGAAATATAGCAATCGACAATATTTGTAGCTTAGTATTAATGTGTATACTTTTAGTTTTATTCAATGTTGTCAATGTTTCTTAATAGTTAAATGCTAACTAAAAGTTGAGGAGAAACAAAAAAGTTAATCGACAAATAGAAAATATGTTTATACTGTATATTCATACATTTATATCTGTTTATATGTTTGCATGTTTATACTGTATATGTTTATACATTTATATACGTTTATATGTTTTCTATAAAGTGTTGCTTTAAAACGGCAGGTGAAACTGCTTCCCTTATCACAAATGGGTATGTGCATTTCACATGTTACTTGCATAATTTGGATTTTCCCTTTTGCCTTTTTGCCCTACGATAACAAAACAAACTTTTATCCCTTGACCGTTTTTTTTTTTTTTGCCTTCTAAAAGTATTTCCCTAACTTTCACTGGCTTGAGTCTACAATGATGCATGTGTTGCAAGGCATTAGCATTGAATGCATTTATGTAACATGTGAAATGATCTCATTTGAGGATCCAGGGTGAGAGCAAGTGCATCTCATTTAGCTGCAGGAAGCATTTGAATATGAAATAATCCCCACAGTCGGAACCACTAAGGAGATTGATGTCCTTTTCTGGCCAATCTTGGCAGCAGCTCAGGCACCTGCTGCTATTTGCATGGACACCCAAAGTATTTTGACCTTCATCCAGGTTCTCTGCCGATATGACTCCCCACACCCTCCAGCCCTTCAACTGACAAGCACAGACTGCGCACAGAGACTCTGTTCACCGCCTTCCCCCTTTCCCAGTCCCGAGTCAAGAGCTCAGCTCATCAAGTCAGCCAGCGTTGGGGTGTTACTTCCATATACAAGACAGCTAATAAAAGAAAATGCAGATGAAGTTCTCCAGCAGCCATTCATAGAATTCAAGGAAAAGCTTCTGCTGAGGAGTCAAAGATAACTGGCTCTTGGACAAACTTTAGATCTTTTTTTAAATATGTTTTGCTTTTCTTTTTTTTTAATTGTCTGCTATTTCACCACCACATTCAAGTAAAATGCAATTCAATAAATATTTATTTTTTCAAGCCAACATGGCATATTTTATTACATAGTTTTTTTGTGTGACACACTAATGCTACAAAGGTACTTGAAGGATTCTTAAAAATCAAATACATAATACATAAATACTGATGGCTCAATGCCATCAAACATTTTTTTAGTGTGCAAGAAGTCATTTAATATTTACTCAAAATCAAATACATTATTACTCATGACTTTATCATGAACCTTTATCATGATAGTTTTAAGTTCTATTAATTTCTTGCCCTGAGTTTTCACAGGAGCTCCCTTTTTAGTTCAGGGGGGAAAATAAGCTTATATTCTACTGACATATTTCCACTTGATTTATGTAAAGGTTATTTATGTATGTATTTATTTGTTTGTTTATTTATTTATTATCTGCCACTCTGGAAATATTCAAATATGCATTATACTGTATCTGCACCCTTGAAGACATACTATGTATTTCTAAAAGTTTTCCCTTTGAGGCCAAAAGGTGCACCTGGTAGTGCAATTTTCCTCTGTCCATCTTTGCCTTCATTGTTATGCAAATTGATTTCCAGATGACAGACTTGAAGCAACTCGATTTACTGCTAAATACAAACCTCCATATTTTTGTTCGTTTGTTGTATTTTTCTGATTTCAAATAAAATCCCAACAATCACTTTGCACTGTTTTTATTTACCTTCACATCATCATTTAAAAAAATCGTTTACATAGGACCATGTAAAAGAGAACTTAAACTGACTGAGGAGCAAATGGCTGATTTCATTCGGGGTTTTTTCCCCCTTTTTTGTCAAACTCCCATTTGCCGTATAGAAAAAGCAAGCCCTCTCTCTTCAAAACACTGCAACATATTTCAGCTTATATTTACATCATTTTAAGGCAAATAAGTTGACTTGCCAGACAACTTTCTCGATCAGTCGAGAAAAATAGAGAGGGAAAAAAACATTCACAGCATAGTAAGACCACCATTTGGTTTCGATGTCCATTAAGTCTACCCAGCAAAAGGCCTAGATTTTGCATTTAAACACACACGCACACATGCAAACACACTCACACACACACACACACATGTTATTGCAGGAAAAAAATAACTTATGTAAACGCGAGTCAACATGGCTGTTTTATTATAAATACGAATATATTGTTTATTTGTTTTGTTTTTCTAAAATTAATAGTAACATGTTGCTTGAACATTAGTGGATGCAAGTAAATATATCGTAATATAGTTCCATAAATTTCGGCGCCAAGACAACACGTTGCATTTAAATAACAGCCATCCCTGAACGCATGCATGAAGCTCAGCTATAATGAGACTTTTTAAAGGGATTTGAGACAATGTGGGCTCAATTTCAGCTGCTGGTGATGACCTTTCTCCTTTAAAAGAATGGACGAAATCAAAAGTCTGACTTGTTAACGTTGCTCATTCAAAGGAGAGGCGGTTCTGTCCTACAGCATGTGATTTCGATGACAATTCGGACATGGGGAGTTTCAACTCTGTTCACCAGACTGCTTAGAAAATAGAAAAATAGAATCAAGAGTAAAACTCGTGCGTGCGTGCATGCGTGCGGGTGCCGGCGCATGCGCGCGCTCACACTCGAGTGTATACGTTCCAAAAATGTGTGGTTTCCAAACTTCGATATAGGGCATCGGGCACCCATAAAAGGCTGTAAATTCTGAGCTAAACAAGCAGACCTGCATGTTAACTGCACTGCACTATAGCAAACAAAAGACACTAACGGCTAAAGACAAAAGCAGAAAATAATCAATTCAGAAAAGACAAAACACATTTCGTAAATTTCAGATAGCCACCAGAATGCAGAAAAAAATCTTTGGACTTCAGCATATATATATATATATATTTTTTATCATCACTAGTGTGAATCAGGCTACAAGAGGTTCGTTAAAACTGAGCGCGGGACACGCGTCTTTGTCCATGCAGGCCACTTAATTGTCTCATCCAGGCGGTCCACATCGGTGTCTCTCAGCTCCAATTGGCTCTTGGTTTACTTTTTAGGCCTATACGTATTTAAAAAAAAAAAAAAAAAAAAAAAAAAAAAACATCCAATGCCTTGTGACCAAGGCATTTAAATAAAGTGGCTTAAATTAATTAAATCAACCTAGTTATAAGTTCAGAATTATGAAATGACGACATACAAAACATATTTGCTCATTATATTCCATTGTGAAATACAATGTGGCACATATTGAAATTGCATTCTGTCACTGTTTCATTCATCAACAGCCCTGAGGACACATATAGCCTGCACGCGCGCACTTCACACACAAACACACATTTTACTCATCTAAAAGTCGTCTCTATTTTAAATAGGAATGCTGGTGTTGACGTGATTTTTATTGCATGGTTGAGCGAGAGATCCATCGTCTCATCCGGGCTAATCGCTGTCCGACTTGGCGTCCTTGGGCGAGGTGTGGTTGTACAGTCCCTGCGCCATCAGATGCAGCGCCAGTGAGTTTTTATTCCCTGTGGCCTTTTTGATTTTGGCCCTTTTGTTCTGAAACCAGATTTTGATCTGTGATTCGTTGAGGCCAAGTTCCCGGGCCAGGTCCTGCCTCCGCTGCTCGGTCAGGTAGCGGTTGCTCTGGAACTCGCTCTTGAGTCGGTGGAGCTGCTCGACGGTGAAGGCGGTCCTGGGTCGCTTGTCTTCTTTCGTCGGGGTCCGAGCCCTCTTTGGCTTGCGGGATCTGGGCCCTTGGGTGGCGTGGGAGTGGAGGGAGAGAAATGTGATTAAATTAATATTTGACATTAAATGTTTGCCTCAAGTAAGCATTTGACGATCTACTCTATTTGTGTTTTTAATAGGGTGAGATGCCAAAATTGCGAATTTGTTGTAAAGGACTTTGATAGTTAACTTGTTGGGTGATTTTAGTGAATTTGGGTAATTAGTTCTCTTTCTTTCAATTAGTCATCTGTAGGCTTATAGCGACCCACAAATGCCATCTGCAAATGATCGAATGTCACTTTTCATTATCATTAGTTACATGCATGCCATGCATCTTGAGTCACGTGAAACCCGATGATCCTGTAAGATGGACACTGTTGGGTTAAAAAAAAAAAAAAAGCTAAATAATTTTATTTCAGGAATAAAAGTAAGGATATTGAGTGATACAAGGTGTCTGCAAGTCCTCCAGACTCACTGCAGCTCACAGTGAAGCCTGCAGGAGGAGGAGGAGCAGGGGTGCGGATGGGGGTGGGGCCAGACTGGGATGGAGGAGGGGGAGAAGGCGCCTCTTTCCCTCTGTTCCCCAACTATATTGCATTTTCATTTTATTTCCTAAAAAACACACAGATCAACTCATCTTTTTTGACAAAGTGATATCTGGGGGCAATCAGGATAATAAATAAACGAAAATCCAATTAGCGTGTTTTTGTGTAGTTTAGATCCAAAGTGCCCAACATTTTTTGGCCTTAATTGTTTAAAATCAGAAGTCTGGAGGCTCATTATAGACCGCAAATCATGCATGCTTAGTTTGACAGCATTTATCTTTGGGAGAATAAATGTAGACCATTTAGAATCACGTTTAAAATATAATGCGTTTGTGTGACGTGACGTCAGTAGTTATTTCCATTCGGCTCTTTTGGTCGGCCGAATGCAGCCCCTTCCCCTTTTAAAGGCCCATTGTGGTGATTTCCATAAGCTTCATGAAAACTTTTCTGGCTCCAAACAACAATAGGACTGCATGCTAACATTTCAGATGCTTTTGGGTCTCACTCTGACCTTGTATGACGATTTAGGAGTTGTTTTTTAACACCACTATATATGTTTATTGGGGGGGGGGGGGGGGGGTTCAACGGGATTTCGCATAAATAAATATATTACACCCACACACAAAAATTTATTTTTTAAATATTGGGTTTGACTGTCAAAAGATTGAGGAATTCGAAAATCTACAGGCCTATTTCTTTCACATGTTTTGCAAGCGAACATAGCTTCAAAAACATTTTGGTTCAGGCACGCATGCACCTATATGGACAAATTCGTAAAAAAAATATATATATATGTACAAAGTCGTAGATTTATTAAAAATGACATTAATCTCAAATTAATATGTGCATGTTTTCGTTTTTTGCAATTTTGTAGCCTGCGTTTCGCATCTAATCCATCTTTTTAGGACTCAACACCCTCACTTTTTAGACACCCTCCATTGTCAAAAATATGCTAATAGAATATTAACAAAGAAGAGTCGGGAACAATGGCGTTAAACTTGGTTTTACTTCACTTTTATATATTTGTACTGAAGTTTTTCGAAGTATATTGTATATGCAACTTTATTTTCAGGAAACTACTACACAAAACCGTCGAATTTTTATTTATTTATGAGAAATTCCACTCCAAATTGGGCCATTGTTATAATAGTTTCTCTTGATTTTTGAAAACATAGCTCGGTGTAAATAAAATCAAACAAAAAAGATAGAGAGAAGAGTGAACTATTCGAATGTTGTTGTATTAAAAACAAAACAAAAAAAATCAAATTAGACTATTAAAAGTAGGGTCTGGTGGTACAATAATTGGTTTGCCAATTGTTACAAGTGGGTACATTGCTCAGAGAATTTAAAACAAACAATTCATAACTTTTTATGCTATTTTTTCGAGAAGTCAAACTTTTTCCAAAGTTTTTTCTCGGAAATTATACTATTGCAGTTGATTATTACAACGGATTGTTTGAATGGAATCTCCGCCTTTTCTCACATTGCACTTTATTTAGGATCATCCCCCCCCCCCCCCTCTCTTAGAGTCTCTTAAAAAGAATAGATGAATATTTTTGCACCAACCTGACGACGGACGGTCCGAGTAGCGGGTACAATAAACCCAGGCTGGCCACAGCATCTGTTTGCCCCCATCAGATGCTGAGCTGGCCTGTGGGCTGCTGCAGCGGTTCTCGTCGTCTCCTCGGACCTTGTCACTTTCTTCACCGCCTAGCTCACCCTTCCGGGTGAGAATGTCCGGATGGTTGTCGTCGGATGATCGAGAGTCATCCTCGGCTCGTCCCTGTACGTCAGGGGTGCCAATTTTGGGCCCGTTTCGCATCTCATCTCTTCTTGTGATCCCCTCGTGGATCAGAATGCCACTTTTCCTCTTCCGACCAAAATCTGGCCTTAAAATGTTGTCAATGTAAAAGTTGGTGATCCTGTGGGACTGCTGGTTTCCAGGTGGCAGGATGAGAGGCAGTATGGCTCTATTGGACTCCTCACCGGAGTCCTCCGGGCGCTCCGGGTCTCGACGAGCGTTTTCTTCCATGTTGATTAAGCTTGATGCCCCTCAGAACTTTTTCAACAAAGTAGAATTCCAATCTAACGATGCGCCTCGTTGGCTATCTTGTCAAGATGCTAAAGAAAAGACTACAAAAAATGTTTTTTAATAGAGTACAATGAACGGTATAAAAAGGCGCCGTTTTTTTACTGAGAAAAATCATAGTTCAGTTTCAGGTAATAATCGGCTCCTCATTGTTTGCCCTGTTGAGCGATTTCAAATTAATAAAAAATGATTTTTGTTTTGTTTTGAAGAGTTTCCCCTGATCCCTGCGCACATTTTTTGATGCTCTCAGCAGTAAAGCGTCCTCAATCAGACACGACGCTCAAATACTTTCACGAAGGATTTGCTTCTCATTTCTGATTGGCTGAGAGTCGTTGTACTACGGCGCTTTGGACACGTGCCTCGGACCAATCGAGATGCAGAGATCATGTCACGTGATGTCACCGGAATTCCTTGGAGGGAGAATTGGTCCACCCCGTAATTGTGCTACGTTCAAGTTAAACAAAAAATGTCAGAAAAGCCGATGAAATATCTACAAATGATAATTGGAAAATAAAAAGCACCGTTGTTCATTATAACAAATTGTAATAAAGAAATAAATGGATGAATTGATAAAAAAAAAACATCTTATAATCGATTTTTTTTCTAGACATAGCCTAATATTGTAGTAACTATTAATTTTAATGATTTGTGTTTAATGTTCATGTAACATATTTATGTGTAGGCTATTGTTTAAATATTCAATTTTGTTCTTAAGGACTAGCTTATCAGCCCTTGTGTTGTTAATGTTATCTTCAATATGTCATGAAGAACAACACGTGTAAATTCATGTATCACAATTCGAATATGAAAAAAATAACAATAGGCTACACTTCCACTCAAATTTGTATTATTTATTATTAGTCACTAAAAATAAATAAAAATAAAGTGCATGCATGGCTAAACATGCAGGAAATACGTTATATAAGAAAAATAGGTGACATTCGTTTAATTTTTCTCATGCATATTTTCAATACTCACATTCTCCCATAGAGCCTGAACGCAACATGGGTCGGCTAACTGTCTTCAGTCTTAGCATTTGGACTTACAACGTGAATGATGGCAACAGCTCAGACTGAGTCTTCATACAACATAAATAAAACATGATCGTGGATCACGTGACCAAACCCGTCATCATCGCAGTCAGGGGCCCGCCTGCATGGCCAGTTCAGCCCCCGCCTCCTTTCCTCCAATCCCATCTCTCACACGCACACGCACACGCACGCACACACACACACGCACACACGCTCTTAATGCTGGGGAGCAGCGAACTCAAATGACGTAATAATTTCTCTATAGATTGTGAGTGTTAAAAAAAAAGAGTGAAATATGCAAATTACATCTATCTATCTATAGATTCTGAGTGTTAAAAAAAGAGTGAAATATGCAAATTACATCTATCTATCTATCTATCTATCTATCTATCTATCTATCTATCTATCTATCTATCTATCTATCTATCTATCTATCTATCTATCTATCTATCTATCCCGTGTTTTCCTTGTTTTTCCTTTCGAGGAAAGGTGAATGGAACGTACAGGTGAAATCAAATTAAGCAACCGTAACCATAATTCTAAAACTGTGCTATTAGTTTCTTCATTTGCGTATTTCAATGTGCATTTAAAAGAATGAACGCACAAGCAATGGTGCAGCGAGCTATGCGAGGCCCTCGCCTTTCTCTTAGCGGCAGGCAGCACCTGCCAAATGTGGGCTTCTCGTCTGACGCTCGCCTGCACTGCATGCACCAAACAGGGCACATGTCCACAATATCTGCACGGCGCGTATAGTCATCATCTAATTCAAATGTATAGGCGATACCAGTTAGCCTAGTTCATGGCGCGTAACATAAATCGGCGCTAAAAATAAAATAATTAAATGAAAATAGACATAATAAAAAGATGCCAAAACTGCATGACCCACAACAAAACCTCGATATTATGTGATGTGCTTCACCCCAGTCTACAGGATTTGAATTGGAAAATAAAATAAAATGGCCAAATTAACTTTAAGTTTGTCATGAATTGATACTAAACGTCATATACGATGCAGCCAGACTCGAAAACGACCCTAAAATACCGAATTGTATGTGAAGTTAGTGACTTGTATTGTATAATAATGATAATAGGTTAGATAGCCTAATAATTTTTGACGGTTCAGAATGAATGTAAACGGAATTTTCGAGTTTGGTTTATGTTGTCACGATAGGAAGACGCATTAAATCATCACGTTTTTATGTCAATGCAGCCTTAAATCTGCAGCTGTTTTTTTTTTTAGATAGGCTATTATTTTCTTCTTCTTATTATTATTATTATTATTATTATCATTTATTATTATTTTTTTGCACTTCATGCAGCCTTATTGTACGGCAATATAGTGACAACACATCCACTTATAGCCTATGTAGGCTACTGAAGAACCGTGCGGGAAAAAATGATGAAACAATTATTCATTCATTCATTTATAGTTCACTAAATTTGATCCATTTACCTATGATATCTATTTACACCCCCCATTAAGCTAGAGTTTATTTGCAACCAAAAAAACTCACGTCTAACGTCACTTTTGGTTAAGTCTTCAAAATAAAAAGATTCAACTGTGAATTTGTCATCCGTTTCAGAAAGCAAAATGAGAAATAGGCTACATGAAATTTTACATATTGTCACATTGTTACATATTATCACTTCAAACCTAAGCTTATGCAACTTCAAGTCGTAATGTATTTTGTCTTATACAGTATAGGCTATATATCACTTTTAACTATTTACTTTTGTTATTTTAGCTAATACAGATATTCTTCAACATTTCAATCAGAGTTGAAAGGTTGAAGAATGATCAAATCAGAAAAAATATCTGAAATATGACTTCATTTGGTTTGTGCTGCAATCACTATCATCAAATCATAAAGGATGATCCACAAGTTAATAAGCTTGTACACAATGTAAATGAAAGCTGCTTTGTCCATTGTAAAGTCTGACAAATTGTGCTCTGTAATACGCATTCATCTTTCTCCTTTTCTCTGAAATGTCAAAATATGTCTGTGTTATCAGTTCCTGCATTTGAAAACATTAATCAATAGTCACAATGTTCAAGAAGTTAACATTTAGGTAATGTAACATTTTGCAAAGAAAAATAAATAAACAAACAAACAAATAAATAAATTCATATCGTCTGAAGACTTTGGGACAATACATTTATTTGCATCACTCATAATCATATAGTTATTTTCAAATTTGTGGTCAAATACTTATTGTATAAGAATAACACAAAGCCTCAATGTTTTTGGTTTGATCACGTAGTATAGCATCACTAAATAATTTTTTTTGCATACATTGTTTTATATATCCCAAAGAGTTGTGATGAGATCAATTGATGCAGTTCCATAAAAACCTGAACCAATTACAAGTATATAGTAAGCTTTTGATAATACAGTACCTGTAACAAAATGTACAGTGTATTTTCTGAGAAGACCTGCTCAAGTGCCCCGACATCACCCTGATCCAAAACACAATGTCTAACATCATTTCCATCAATTAGACTTTGCTTGATGTGCAGCTCTGAAGATAAGAGTTGGGCTTTGTGATACGCTGAATGCGGCTGTCTCCTGCATTGTGTAGGTGCCCAGATGTGAGATGAGTCGAGAGACAAAGCAGAGGTCAGCCAGTACCATCAGCTTCCTGTCTGCTTTACAAAACCTCCCAGAAAGGGAGGAGGGACGAGAGGGACTCCGGGGTTAGGGGACACTTCCTATTCCACTCTGTGCGCTCTGTTTACACAGGGACGGGGAATTAGTGAAAGGCCGTGCAATAATCGCACACACTCTAACACATTATAGTAAGGAAATGGAGATGGTTGAACTGTGACCTCTGTTCGGTGGCGTCATGCAAAAAGTCATCAAGACAACAGATTCTTGTGTATGTACAGTGTGATTGATTGTCCTGTTTGAGGGACAAAAAAAATCAAAATCTATGTCTCAGGCGTTACCTTAAATCAGCGCTCTTCAGTTCAAAGGGTACTAAAGGTCACTGAAATAGATTGCGACTCTAGCTAAATAATAATAATACAAATTAACAATTTGTGGCTGTGATTAACAAATAATCATGGACAAGCTACACTTTTCTATACCACTGCAAACTAACGTCTAACAAATTGTTGAATACCTCTCTGACAATGTTAACCTTCCTGTTTTGTTGTGGGTCAAACTGACCCATTTGAAAGTTAAAATAAATGGTGAAAGTACTTTTTCGGTATGTATAATCAGTATATTCATTGAAAATGGTATTCATATGCATTTTTTAAATGGCTTTCTTTCTTTCTTTATTGTTCACTCTGAAGCATGATGATTGGGATAGTTAACAAAGGAGTTATTATTAGATTAAACAAAATGATTGTCAACATTTTAAACATGTCTGAAACTTTTGTTTAATTAAGCTAACCAACCCAGTGATATTGTTGCTATTCCTGAAGAAGAAGAAAATGTACCACAAGAGTTCAAATGCAGCATTATCTTTGTTTGTGAGCAGGAATGCAAACAAACAAAAAAAGATTGCTTCTGATTTTTTCGGATGGATAGCATCCAGAGAAAAAAATACATGGGTTGAAATGAAATATTGGCTTTGTTGGTGAGCAGGATTGCACACAATAAAAGAGTTTATGACACTTTTGGATAATAAAACACACCCTCGGGTCAAAGTGACCCAGGGACATTTTTTTGCAATATCTGAGAAATAAACATAATGGACAGATTTAAACAAGTAATGTATTTAGGTCATGATTCTGACAAGTTTGAATGACTAAACACGCCCCAGGTCAAAGTGACCCAAGGACATTAGCCTATTGATGTTCTTGTCTAGCAAACATAACAGGAGGGTTAATCAATGGTTAATTGTTTTATGTAGGATCTCAGGTTGTACATGTGCTCATTATATCCTATGGTAAACTTAAAAAAAAACAAAAGTAAATGTAGATCAATATTTATCATTTTCAGAAGTGTGGAAATCATCAGACTGATATCAGTAGCTACATAATGTTAGCTCAATGTTGCTTTTTTCATATTAAATCCATCCATCCATAATTGCAATTAATTAGATTGTAGAGGAGTACCTACTGTTGCATCCAGAGTGTTTACAACTCCATTCTCAAAAAAAAACCAAAAAAAACAACCAAGATTGAACCCTTCCCTGAAGACACTCGTCCTCCTGTGTCTGCTTTTCCATCCAGCATCACTCGGCGCATGTGTTTGAGTCCGGAGCGTTGACAGCATGTTCAAAAGGCCGTGAGTAGGCTTGTTACTATCAGTTACCGCTTTAATCCCCCTGATCACCATGCCGTGGATAAACCTGGTGTGAAAGCAGCCCACAGGCCCGACCGATGGGCCTCCCTGGCTCCGGCGGAGCTTGGCAGCCCGGGCTGATGCTCGGTCCTGCATGAGTTCACAGCAGTCATGGGTGACAAAGGGAGGTTTTGCTCCACTGCTTTTTCAAATTTAAAAGCTCTCTCAAAGTTTCTCCTTCGAGGAGAAAGGATGCATCACAGAGAGTGATTCCTGAAGCTTTGTGTTATTTTGAAGTTGGCACACCAAGACGCCAAAACTGAGGTGAAAACGCCATCAAATATTGTAGTGGGAATGTGACATCCGTCATGACACTATATTTGTTGACTTGCATTAAGGAAAACCAAACACTTTAAAATGACTACCTTTGACTTTTTCAATTTAGATGAATATAACTAGACTAGTTGATTGTAAATCAAATTCCTCGCGCATCTTTCACTTCATTGGTCAAACAGGAACCAGAGCCGTGCCAGAAGTACACTCATCTTTAGACTAGCTAAAAGCAGGTCTAAGTTGTGGTGCTGGTGGTGCAATGTGATTTTGGCAGATTTGAGGTGCAGGCAGACAGATTCGGAGCGCCGCCAATGTGTGTGGTGGACGTCATAATATTTCAGTCATAAATATGTCAATACCGTCCATCAAACTCTCTGAATCATTGCAGAAATCAATTCATTAACCATATTATCATTATTGTCACTTTTATTGTATTTATAACATCTCTGTGGGAATATTTTTGGTTCACTCTTCCTTGCTGCTTTCATTTAACAACACTGGAGGGCTATTTATTACAAACTGATTATTTCAAGGTGTTTCAATCAGATTTAAGTCCAGACTTTGACAAGGCCACTTCAAAAACGTTTTTTTTTTAAGGCCATTCAGAAATTGGCATGCTAGTGTCTCCTGGATCGTTTGTCCTTCTGCAGAACCCACGCACACTTCAACTTGAGGTCACAAACTGAATATCCACCCTCAGGATTTTCTGATGACGAGGTAGGGAATCCAGGTACTGAATTGGCAGAGCAGCCCCAGACCATCACACTACCAGCACCACGTTTGGCTGGAATGCCTTAACCGGTTCTTGCCTTGGAACTCTGCCATGGATGTCATCTTTGCACAGTCTCGTCCTTATTGTTGAAGCGAGGGCGGCCTGCAGTTCTTCAGATCTTGTCCTGGGCTTCTTTGTAACCTCCAGGATGAGACGTTACTGTGATTTTGGGAGTTTGGCTGGTCCATGTTTTCTCAGATTATGGATAATGGCTCCCTTCATGGTTCACTGATGTCCTAAAGCTTTAGGAATGGCTTTGTAACCCCTTTTCAGACTGACAGATGTCAGTTTCTTTTAATTGTCATCTGTTCTTGTATTTCTTTGGATCTATTGGCCAATTTTTATTTTGTCACACAGGTTCTATTTAAGTGATTTGTATCTGTAATAAATATACAAAACTTGATGTAATGTATGTACAGTACAGTAATGTAGAAATAACTTGTTCATGATATTGTTATATGGTAGTGTGTGCAGAACTTTGGGGGGATCACAAATGTATTCTATTTGGGGAATAAGACTGTCACAAGTGGAAGGTGATGTAAATAGTTTCCAGAAGGATTGTAATGTGTCAGTCTTTAAAAAATACAGGATGGATCTATTTTGATTACAAAAGTCTTAATCAAGCGCTTGATGCATTGAATAAGAAATTGTGCAGTTATTAAAAGTAATTCAAATCGGCATTCAAGCAGTTTAGTCTTTTTTCACTGCCTCATAAGTATTTGATATACACAATATATTGTGACATAATAGCAAATAAAGGCATGGTGGAGATAAAACGTGACCTTGGCCTGTGACCACCAGCACTTCATATGTTCTCTTTCACCGCAAGCAATCATCTATGGACAATTATTCAATTCAGGTTCAAGTTTGAAATGCCCTAATTAAAAGTGTGTTGCTTGGTCTTTTTTTAATCGGATGGTGCTGATTTAATCTTGCTGGAAGTAAGTACTACTCCCTGTAACACCCAGGGGAAGTTGGCTGTCAGACAATTTAAGGCTTCTTTTGTCCTGTTTTGGCTCTTGGGGGTCACGGTCTCTTTTTAAATTAAAACACTGGGAGGAAAATTTCCCTTACTCCATGATGTTGACTTCTTTTTCAAAAATATATTATGTTTAATGTGCTCATTTCCATAAAGACTTGGCTCAGTTTTCTAAATGCATCCCTGTTGTGAGGTTGCACTGTCTGCCAGTCAGCTCTCTCTGTCCATAGCATTTGGATTTTCAGTCCAGTTAGTGTTGTATTTAAATGACATATTTTTTTCTTTTTCTTTTTGCGGAGGGTATAGCACAACATTTCTTTAATTACTCACCTACAAGGTATAAGCATTTTTATGATGCAATTTTGTCATTTATATTTGGGGGGTTGGAGTCCAAACATATGGAAATGTTTGGAAAAAGTGGAGTATAACTATCTTACTTAATGTAATTTCTCACTAAGACGTAAGTCATTCAATATCATACTTTGGTCATAATAATAAAAAAAAAAATTGTCATAGTGACCCATAAAGAAAACAATGTATGTTGAAATTCAGTCTGAGACAATTATTGCAATACATTGCATATTTTACTTCTGTGTGTAAATTATATTACTGAGTTAGTAATTAAATTACTTCATAATAAAAGCAACTTGTTACCAGGCAAAGTAACTATTTTCACTACTTAATAAAATGTTTTATGTCATAAAAAATGTATTTAAAAAAATATATATTATTATTATTATATTTTTATACAAGTAATTCAAATTACATATAATAATAATAATAATAATAATAATAAGTGATGATGTATATTCTACCACTGCCAATTACTACAGCAATCAGAATAATAATACAAATAAAATAAATATTGGATAGATGATGATTTGTGGCACATATGTCATCTATAGGTAATTTGTAGACAGTCCTAGCCAGTCCCTTCAGGATTTTCCGGGCATTTTTTATGATTGTTGCGGGCTAAAATAATCAATAATCAATAATAGATCAAATAAATTGCCAATGCTATTAAAATATACAGCGCTTAATGCTATCATGGCCAAAATCATAGTCATAACTCCTACTATATTTACTCCTCAGAATCATCAGCTTCCACTTGATCTCTCTGAAAAACATATACTTTTGTAAACTTTCAAATATGAGAGTATAGTGATATATCTTCAGTTTATAATTGTACAAATGTAAAGACGTATTTAATGATTGATTTATGTCAGAAAACTGCCCAACTCTAGGCTTAACATGCATCGTTCACATTCAAATGTCACTCCATGGCCTCCATGAGTGTGAACATATTTCTTTCAAATACAATTGTTGACGTTATTAATTACACTAAGTGAGCGTGTCTTTATGACTTACCGGTATCTTTATCGCTATTGTGGTGCTTGTGGAGTCGCAATATGGCTCTTGGTGGATAATGATTGTCAACAAATCGCTTCTCATGGTCATCTGTAATTGTTATTTTTGATTACTGTCACTCTTGTCAAAGTTGTCAAACCAGTTCCAGGCGAGGACGTGGACTCTTTGCTAAAATGCTAAAATATACTAAGCCTTAAGGTCCAGAAGGAAGGATGACATGTCCGCCACGTCGTGACACGCTTCCTGTGGTACCTCCAAAATAAAAGTCACTATACATTTCAGCTGTCAAGACACTTTTATTGTGACGAAGTCCGACAACAACAGTGCCTCTAACTGTGTGCAAATGACATTTTCAGAGCTCGTCACCGCACAATGTCTTGTAAGCTTACTTTGAGCCTTGAATCTAATAAATAAATTGTAACGCAACACATTTCTCATACAATAACGATAACAGCGTTTTAAATAATTAGTTAGATTAGTCCATTTATGAAGAAAAAAAACGGAGTTACCTAACGTCGTTAGTTTATACGCCGTTATTCCCAACACTGGCGGTGAAGAAACCAATAGGTTAAAACTATCATGTGTTTGGCGGCGTGAATTAATGGTAGAGTGGTTGTCTCACAACTCTGAGATTGTCGGTTCAATCTCAGGCCGTTGTGACTGTGTAAAAGTATCCATGAGAAAGATGTTGAACCCCCAGTTACTTTTGATGCTGTGTCATTAGTAGGTGAATGAGCAGTCAAAATGTAAAGCGTTTTGAGGGCCTTGTAAGGTTTAGGAACTATATAAATCAAGTACATGACAGTAAGATACAATTTTATCTTGAATTGTTGTTTTTATTTTGAGCATGTAACAAAAAACTAATAATAATCAAGTCATATAAACAAGTCAGTTTTCATAAAGAAATTACATGCAAACTGTACTTACTGCAATTATACAATACTTCCAAAATATGTTGGTATAAATAACATTAGAACTAGATATGAAAACTACATAATTATAAAATAGTTATATAAAATAACTGGATACATAACATTCTGTAAACATTATAGGTTAAGCATAATCACAACTTTCATGTTATATTTATCTCATATTTTTCTCCAAACAACATATTATATTTTGTTTAACTCTTTGACCGCCAAAAACGTTTAATGACGTATGCTGAAATCCTAATGAATGCCGCCAATAACGTCAATTGACGTCAACTACGTTTTTTTTCTCAATGAGCAGTGCAATGTCTTGTGCAGCACTGCCTTGCCGTTCCAAAAGAGCCACTAACTATGGCCAGCAGATGGCAGCATTGTATCTCTTTTCAATGGGCTCCCGGTGTATGGAATTACAATGTAACATGACGCGGATGGATGACGTGAGTGATCAAAGCCTTTGTCACATTAAATCTAATCCACAGAGCGTCACTAAACAAAAAATATTAGTGTCAAAGTCACTGTTGTGCAGAAAATGTGTCTTTTCACAAAAAGCTCGTTTTCTCCTTATCTTTTCAATTTTCTCTCAATGTCACTCAAATTATCTATTTTCAAATGGTAATTACTAAAGAACGGAATAAGGTAGAAACATATATTTTTTTCTAATGAAAGAATGGAACACAATTTTCTATTTGGTACCCACCATGTATATATATGTAGTCAAAACACACAATATTCTGTTTGCCTTGAAAGATAAGTTAAAATACTCTAAATCGGCTGGCACTGTCGGGGTTGTTTTTTGGATAATGTTTGGCAGTCAAAGAGTTAAAAAGCAATATTATATTTCTGTCTACACTATTATCTATCCATACCATTAGAGGTAGATGCAGTACAATGTAGACCTACATATGTGACCCGTTTTAGTTGGGGTGTTCAAATCTCCTCTGAGTTGTGTAATCATGACAAGATATGTGACTTTTTATTGTCTCGTCGTTTACTTCCTGCACAAACACGACGAGCACCGGTCAATCTACAAGACCTAATCGGCAGTTTCAGCACACTTAGAGTAAATTTTAACATGAGCATTATTGCCTAAGTAGCTCGTAGCAAGTGCACAGCGAGTGCCAACTCAACAACGTACCCATACCTGCCGTATGTAAGAGAAGGGCTCTGTTGAGCCATTACATGTAAACAAGTGGAATCACTCCAATAACAAGATAACACTTTTACACATATCTCCACATTATAAAGCTTTTCTCAATTTCTGTACTTATTGAAGAAGATGATGTATTTATATTAGTTTTGAAACTGTCTTATGTTTAGGCTGTTACTGTACTTCTACACTTAACTTATTCCCCGATTTAACTCCATAGATGCTGATCCAAAAGCTCTTTTTGGTTTCATTATTTTATTCAAAAATAGGTTTTAAAAAAAGAAGAGTTATATTACCAACATTTTGTTTTTTAGAATAAAAGCTGCAATAAATTGTACAATGGTGCATGTTACCATTACTGGTATTGTTTGTACATGGTAGTCTACATATTTGTAAAAAACAAAATATTTTGTAGGTTTAAAACTAAATTTCTTTTAGCAGTTTTGCACATCAGTTTATTTTGGATTCTATGAAAGTTTAATCGGAGTTACAACTCATCATATATCTATGAAGATAGAATCTGAATTTACGTGGGTACCAATAATAATACTACTACAGGTGTAACACACCTTAATTAATATGCAACATGTTGTCAGATGTAAGAGTGACATCTCTATCAATGTTCCAGCATTACAGTTGGGGAGGTGACATGATGACAGATTAAACATCCTAAAGTAAGACGGTAATGATAGGTGATGTGTCTAAAGGATAATGTCTCCATTTCACACCTACAAAGTCAACAGGTGATCTATATCATTAATGTGGCTGAGAGAGAGCTTATCCAATTATTGCTCTCAATTGGCTGTGGCTCACTTTGTCAGTCAAGGTTTTATAGAACTGTCCCCTCTATAATTCAATGTGTCTCACTCCTAAATGTGCTATCATGGCTATTGGCTTGAGACTAATGTATTAGGTAATTAACTAAAGCATCAATTTGTCAATGAAATGACAAGATTGAAAATGAACAGTCAGTCAGTTTAAAGCATGCATTATTTTTTGTGTGAAGCTATCAAATGATACTGTGTTATGCAAGTGGTAATTTTAAAGCAGACCCAAACCCAAAGTTTCTTTCTTTTTTGCAAGAATATGTTGTATGTGCCAGCACTAGTCAAAACATGGTTGCCTACTCTGGTTAATATTGCATTTGTGGAATAAGCATGACAGTTTTTCTCCATAGGTTTGGCACATTTCTTGAAACTGAGATGACATTTTCAAAACTGCAAGCTCATTTGGCCAAACAGACTTACATTTGTGCATAACCTTTCAGTTCATTAGCAAAAGCACATATCTAGCCCAAAACTGCTCACACATGCTTCACTCCAAGTTCCTTTTCCAAACAAAGAGTCGGTACTGTCACAACTGCAAAGATCCTTCTCAATTGCTTTGGCTCATCTGCATTCACTTAATTATTTTGCCAAAAGTAACTTGGATGATTTTGCACAACACCATGGATCATCTGCAAAAGCTCACATTTCTCCCAAAACAGCTAACCTACAGTATGTGTCAAAATCAAATTTCTATGTCATACAAGTAGTCAGTGCCCCAAAATGCATCGTCCCTTTGGTATTCTGTGAGCACCACAAGTCAAAATTATTAGATGTTTTGTCACTACAGCAGAGGTACCGCTAACAAAATACACTTATATATAAAACTGAGGGGAAAAAAGGATTTTACAAGAGCAGTTTTCAAAGTTTGCGATTTGACATACTCCACTCACATTCAAGGGAATTGCAACACTTTTTTATTGGCACAAAGTAACTTACACATTAGAGTGCAACAAAAGAAAGTGTAAGCCGAAATCTGTATATTCATGAAAAACTAATAACTAAAATTATACCTGGCGCACAGAACCAACTACTGTAACACTTTCACTACACAGTAAATTCTGTCGAGTAAATTTGACTCTATTTAGAGTGGGACCAAATAGACTCAGTTTTAGAGTAATATTTACACTTGGAAGAGTGTAAAATAAAGAAGTGAAAAATAAAGAAGTAAAAGTCACTCAAGGGTTGAGGAACAAACTCACGACCTTCAGCTTGGGAGACAGACAATCGACGCCCTATGCAACAGAGCTCCCGCTGTGTGTTACTGTAGTAAGTATATCGCTCGTGTCAGCTGGAATCTTCATAACTCCGAGACCAAAAACATCTTGGAGCTAAGCAAACAGTAGAAGTGGCGTAGCTCTGGCGGTACTGCGGCCGTCCACCAACCTGAAAGTTCCTCAACCCTTCAGTGCCTTTTATTTTTTTGGTCAAGTCGTTATTTTTCTCTCTTCCAAGTGTACATATTACTCTAACCTGAGTCTATTTGGTCCCATTCAAAAGAGAGTCAAATTTACTCTAAATAGAGTCAAATTACTTAATAAATTAAGGGCCACTAGAAAATGGACAGTGGGCCACAAATGGCTCCCAGGTCATAGATTGGACACCACCAACCTGGAGAATATTTTTGCAGTAATAAAATGGGCATACCCATTTTTTCAAGCTAGATAAGAACCCTTTGCAAAATGAAGTCTCGAGTCTATCATGATGTCATGATGTGATGAAGTCCAGTCATCAAATCAAATCAAGTCCTCAGTTAACTAAAATTGATGGAAGAAAACTTCAAAATGAATGACAATCTCCTTCCCCTTAATACGACAATGAATTAATTCTATTTCAATGTAGTGTACAGTAAGGAGTTAAATAACCTCGCCTCACCTCACTGGGGAGGAAAGGGTTACGACTAAATAAGACCAAATATATTAGCCCGCATTGTATAGGGGTGTCGAGTTTCAATAAGAAAATTACTCATGATCTCGATAGCCACTAAATGTTTTTTTTTTACTGGTCAGGTTGAATAATGTATGTCCATAACGCTTTCTATATTGAATTGGTGTGCTGAAAATAAAACAAAAAAGACATTTAGATTTCATTCCTCTGTTTTAAACACCCCCTTCATTTGAGAATGATGTAGTCCATGGCGCGCTCAGCGATTTGGCGCTAGAGTAGCTCGGGTCTACTGCTCTACAGCAGCCGCAGTAACGTATAGTTTTTATCAGTATCGCCTTGGGGGGGTGTAAATGTTTTATCACATGACCTTAATGGACAGTCATGTCTGAGGAGGAAAGTAAGGTTGTTGACGAACTTTTTAAAGATGTCAAATTCTACGTGGTTGGGGACATTGACCCAAAGGTGAGGCTGTCTGAGGTTAGCTTCTCTTAGCTAGCCTTATAGCATGCTAACTCATTAGCACCATTGATTCTCAATGGGTTTTGTTGCACAAGCTAACTAGCTGGCTAACAGGCTGTCAAGCTACGCTTGAAATTGCGCGCTTGCTCGAGCGAACATTTGATTCAGTGGCGACACTGCGACTCTTTCTATCACCGCATATCGGTAAAGTTATGTGCTCGCTAATATCGGATCACGTTAAGACCTTTGCTGTTAGCAACGTTTTATCTACTCAGATCTCAAGTGTACTGTACTGACTTGAGTTTTCTAGTTGCTTATTAGGTTAGCTACTAGGTAATCGCGCCGGTTTATAAATCTATTGTGTCGCGGTGTAACATTATTGTTAGGTGGCTTTCCTGTACATATCGAATCACTAATAGCGACTGTATTGTGTTGAGCCACGTTTAACTACCAAATAACTTTGACATGTTGAACTGTGTTCATTTGCATCAACCTGTGACTCTCAACATTTTACTCAATCGAGCGTCCACCGTATTGTACTTCCTGTCAAATACTGAGCCGTTGTCTCGCTATCTGAAATACACTAATTGTTTTATAAATCTGAAGTCAGTTGTCAAAATGTAAATATGCACGAATTATGTTTTGGTGGGAATTATGATGACATAAGGACGTCATGTGGGCGTGACCTAATGCCATACTTGTGAATGGAGTATTTTATACGCAAATCATCATGGACTGACTGGTGCGTTGTTGTTTTTGGACGTTTGCACGCCCGATATTTTAGGTGGTGCAGCTGTTGAAAGACGGCAAAGGCAAAGAGGTCTCCTACAATGCTCTGGCTACGCATATTATTGCAGAGGACGGGGACAACCCAGAGGTGGGGGAATCTCGTGAGGTTTTTGATCTGCCTGTGGTCAAGGTAAGAACTCATTTAGTATAGCAGTCAGAGTAAGTGTAGAAGTGTAAATGTGGCTATCCAAAGTATCTTCTTCTAAAAAAAAAATAATCTTCAGCCTGCTCTGCAAAGAAAGTCTTGTTATAGACGCTGTGATTATTTTAATGGCATGATTGAATCATTTGTATTTTCCAGCCATCCTGGGTGATCCTCTCGGTTCGATGCGGAGACCTTTTACCGTATCCTTCCAAGATGTATTTATGTAGATTATCTATTTTTTGATGTGGTTGAAGAAAATGTTTCTAGCGATTTTACAAGAAAGTTGAGTATTTATGTTTTCGTAACCAATAACGCAGAGTCACAGGGTTCTCACCAGAATCAGGCCAGATATTCTTTGGAGTGACAGCCTGTCTTCCTCGTGTGAGTGAATGCATATAATACTCATTTCTGAATTTTGGCAAAACCTTGTCGATAACTTTGGACTAAATATAGCATAGATGGTTACATGATTGGTTACAATTTCATGTATGAATACTTGTATATTTTTTACATTAAAAGACGCAACTTTGTTTAGAATTAGTCTTCATCTATTTTGTACGACTGCTTGTTTCTCCACAGCTTCCAGATGACCTCAACGCATTGTGGGCATATATAACCTTTTATGGGGGAGAATGTCAGCTTAACCTAAACAAAAAAGTTACTCATTTGGTGGTGAATGAACCAAAAGGGGTAAGTGAAACCTCTGTGTCTGATCTACACATTCTCTGCATTTTTTCCCTTCATTGTATCTCACTGAGGGAGTCCAGAGTATACATTGGTTGTCCATTGGCTGCTTCTGCTGCATAGATATTTTGCGCACAGAACTGTTTTAATTGGAAAAATTAAGCTTCTAGATGGTGCTGTTGGTTTAAAGCTAAAGGCTAGTGCGTATGAAATTTATTTATTTAATTTTCACTGTATCTTTAAACCAAGATGACCATCTAGAGGATTAAAAATATACCACAAGTGGCTCATGAAGCTTCATTTTACCATCACTAGTGAGTTTAATCTTTTCAAACTTGCTTAAATAATTTTTATCCTCTAAAACAATCAATGCAGTTTAAAATGTAAAATTTTCATTTGAATTATGTTTGTGTATGTGTGTAGCACATCTGCCTCACAGTCAAAGATTCTGGTTTTAAATCTCGGCTTGGACCTTTCTGTGCGGAGTTTACTTGCTGTCTTTGTTTGATTTATTTATTTATTTTTGCCTATTGAAAATCTGGCTAAAAAAGTACCTTGAAATTAGAGTCGAACAGTATAACTTCATTTTTTTTCAAGATATCTCTACAAAACTTAAAATATAATTGTACTTGGCCATGCTTGATTTGATTTAGAAATTTTTTCTCATAAAAATGCTAATTTAAAGGCCCTAACTAGCATACATTGACAAAGTTGTATTTTTTTAGGGGCTGGACTGTATTTATTTATTTATTTTTGCCAGAAGGTAAATAATAAAGCTAAGCTATATTGTTTTGAAATAATATATTAAACCATAATGTAATTTGAATGGTATATAAAGCCTTGGTTGCCATGGTAACGCTATTTCTAGGGAATTGTTTGATGAATTTGGCTAAAATTTGTTATGCCCCCATCTATAAAGCTATTGAGTGCAACTATGAAGTTTGGTGCTCCACACAGTTAATTCTACTTGATGTTACTGTATATTTGCCTTAAATTGGAAGACATCCCCACAAAGCTCATCCTTTGTAATCTTGGAAACCTTGGAAGTATTCATTGTAAATAGTTAAAACACATTTGTATTAATGAAGGTGTCCTGCAAAAACTGAAAATATTTATAGCTGTTATTTTCAGTATATACGGTAATTTCTGGACTTTAAGGCGCACCTGATTAAAAGCCGCCCTAGCTAAATTTGGGAAATACTTCAGTATGTTACTCATATAAGCCGCACCCGACTGTAAGCCGCTGGTGTTTTAATGTTACCGCACCCGGTTCCCGCTACTTTCTTTTCCATAATGAGGACGCAAATTGTGTTGCTCTCGTTCCGTCTCTCCTACTGTATTTGGGTTCACTTGGTTTGTTTTGCTCTGCTTGACGCTCTTGCGTTTCCTTTATAGTGCGCCCCCTTGTGATCTGATGGATAAGCCGCACCTTTTGTATTAGCCGCAGGGTCGAATGCAAGTGAGAAAAGTAACGGCTTGTAGTTCAGAATTTACTCTACTAAAACTACAAAATATAAATTATAGAAAAAAATACTTGCCACTGGTTTTCTGTTTTATGGATTAAGCTCGGTTTCATCGGATGTGTCCTCCATCTCCATGCGAAATGATAACATTCTTCAAAACATTCCTCAAGACATGGTTTATATTTCGCTGTACGACATGAGTAGCTAATGGTTCAACAACCCCAAGTTGAAAACTCAGTGATACATGACATTTCAGATATTAACAGTTGCTATAGGTTTCAAGGAATATATGAAACCTGACGACAATGTCACTATCCACCCATAAAAGATCAATTTTCCATCAACTTTGACGTTGTTGTATGGTTGCCCACAGCTACAATCGATCCTTTAATTTTGTCTGATACTCACCGAACCCGTTCTTTGATTAGCTGACAAGTTTCAGCCAAAAATATCCAGAAATAAACTCAAATCCGTGCTTAAAATTACCGTGATGTTACAAACTGTGTCACTTGATCTAATAAACTTGACTTAAATAGCGCAAACCGCAAATTAAACATTATTCATGACCAGAGCAGTGTAGGCAGTAGAATAGGTCATGTCCTTTAGTCAGCAATTGTTTTCTATCAAGCTCAAGAAGTGCATCACTGATTAGGTGCCCTTTTCACTGTGGCATCTCTCCTTGCATGCCTGCATGTGTGTGATATTGTTCTATTTGTTGTGTGCAACACAAAATGTGTCTACAGCAGTGTGTAAATAGAATTTTTGCTTGATGAGTAACAGTATTATCAGTATTAAAGGTAGGGCTGGGCGATATGGCCCAAAAAATTAAATCTAGATTTTTACAGACATTCAGGGCGATTACAATTTTAATCTAATAAACCCAACAAAAATTTATTTAAAGGTTTCATTTATTAAAAAATAAATCCTGTGCAAAATGTTCATACAACAATAATGTATACTGATTCTAAATTAGTTTTGACATAAACTTAACATTCATAGTTTTTTCTTAAATGCCACAATTTGGAAAATTGTCAACGATTCGATTTTTAAAATGACGATGTATCAAATTAATTTGATTTATTGCCCAGCCCTAATTTAACTCTTTGACTGCCAGACGTTTTCAGAAAATGGATGCCGTCAGTGCCAGCCGATTTAAGCATTTTGACTGATCTTTCAAGGTCCACAGAAAATGTTGTGTTTGGACTATGGAAACACACATACTACCAAATGAAAGATTGGACTCTCATCTTTCATCAGAAAAAAGTTTGTTTCTACCTTATTCCGTTCTTCAGTAATCAACAATAGAAAATGGTTACTTTCACCGAAATTCTCTCTTTTGAAACAAAAAACGGAGAAAAAGAGCTTTTTGTGAAACGATGTTATTTCATGCACTCTAGTGAATTGTACACTTCTTTTTGTCCATGAATGATGCCACAAACACCTAAATAGTGCTTTACTTCTGTAAAACGCTTTCACCAACAATGAAAAAGTGTTTTTTGATTCCAAAATACGTTTATTTCCATTCAACAGTGTAACAATTTGACAAAACAATTTCGCAAACTATTTACAAATGTGTGCAACTGTGGTACTACTTACAATTATGTGGATGTTTCAAATACAGTTTTTCCTTTTGTAACGCTCTCCTGCGTGCAAGGAGACGCCAGGACTCGCACAACAGTTTACTTTCACTTTCGCATTGGTCCGTTTTGCGTGCAAACGTTACACTTTCTTGACGGCCTTTTTTTCCGGGGAATAAAAAGCAAGTAGCAGACTGTACACACTTCCTCCGATGAATATGCATTGGACTCGGGGCACTCTCCGTCGTCCGATTGAACGTCCGCCTGTGCGTGCTCGATTGCGCTCCGCGTTTATGACGCCGTCATAGCTGCCGCATCAGCGGTTCCAATTTCGCCGTCAAGCTCGGATTCACCTTCATCATCATCGATGATGTTCATCGTCGTCATCAATGTGCACTTTTAGCGTTGGTCGATGCCTTAAGTCTTGTAAGTGTTGAGCTGCTTGCAAACGGGGCGCCATTCTCCGTGCGCTCCTCCTCAGCCACCTAGCTCTCCCCCCCACGTCTCCTACTGCCGCGTCAATGCTTTCCAACCACGGAGTCATCATCATCATCGATGATGATCATCGTCGTCATCAATGTGCTCTTTATCGTTGGTCGATGCTTTTCGAATTTGAAAAAAAAAAACGGCTCGGGCGTGAGCTGCCGCAGCCGGTCGCCATTTTTCCTTTGTCTAACGTTCTCGTCTCCTGCTCGACGCTCTAGCTCCGCCTCTACTGACGCCCACCCGATCTTGTCAAAAGAGAGTCAGCGCTGCCCTCTAGGGACCAAAAATAGTCATTAGGCTCACGAGACCTGCTTGAAACTTTCAGGACAGCTCCGCAAGCCTTGCCAGCACCCGTTTCAAAAAAAAAAAATAAATAAATGGGAGGACGTCTTTTAACGTCTTTGGCGCTCCTCCGTAGGTTTTTGCAGAACGTCATTTAACGTCTTTGGCAGTAAAAGAGTTAAGGTAAAAATATATATAATATATTTTGTTCTTAGTTTATCGTTTTACTAGACTCCTGTTCAGCTATTATAATAAGCTACAACAGTGAACTGGTTTTATTATTGCAAATGCAGGTATATATTGCTGTACAATGCAGTTGTGTGTTTTTATTTTCTCTTCAGGCCAAGTTTGAGTGTGCCCTTAAACACCCTGGTATTAAGATTGTCACACAAGACTGGATAACTGACTCCGTAAAAGGTAAAGTTCAAAGTTCTGTTTTGGGGGAGTTTTCTGTTAATAATTTAATTGTTCAAATTTAGAATTGTAATTCACAACTTTCAAAAGAATAACAGTCTCACTCCAATCATTTTTCCTTGTCAGCAACAATCCAGTGTATGATGTAACAATTAAACAATCAAAATACTGAAAAAGGTTATCATGCAACCAGTAGTGTGTTTACAAACAAGTCAACTGAGATAGGCTCCTGCTCACTCACAACTGTAAGGACAAACGTCTCGTACAAGGATGAATGGATTGCACATAAATTTGGGTAAATCAATTCGCATATCATCAGCATGATTGAAGTTACTCATTGAAGCAAAGGTAAAGATTTGATAACTGGCAAAGAAGATGCACAACTTGGGACAGAAAGTGTGTATTTGCTGTTCTTAGGAAGGGAAGGAAACCAAACTATGATCAGATTTTTGGTAATTAAATGTTAATGTGATAAGTAGTCACTGGTTGCAATCGTGTTTTAAAACGTGATGAACTTTTGACTGGCAGACTATACTTGCAGACCTTTTTTTTTTTTATGTAAATACAGGAACTGCGCACCTTTACACTGAATGACAATAGGCTCAGTGGGCCTCGTACACTATATTCAATAAACACCACTGGAATAAATAGAAAAAAAAGATACATTTTGATTAAAAAACATTCTTTAAAAAAATACACAAGGAATGAGGTAAAGGACGCCTCGTTTTACAGATACAGTATGTGCTTGTACAGTATGTGTTACTTTGTTGTAGTGCTTTTTTTTTCTTTTTTTTTACAGAGCCTTAGTCATTTTTATTTACACGTTTTATCTTAAGATATTTTATTGTTTACATTTCAATGCAAATGTTCAATATTCTTCGTACAGTAATTGCTCTTTGAAAATTATGTACTTGAATTATTTTTGCTCTGGCATCATTACAGGCATAAAGAAAATAATTTATAGTTAATGATATTTTCTAGGAAAATATATCATCTTAAATTGTTATCTTAACAACTCAGTCTAATTTACATTCACTTTATTGTGCATTTTTGATTGATATGAAAACTTTGAAGCATTGAATTAACAAGGAAGCGGGAGTGCTTGGATTGGTTTTTTGGGTGCACGATCAAAGCACTTATGAAATCTATGCATTGAGTGACATCTGTGGGGACACAAGACAGTTGTAGATACGCACACACACGCACGCACATAAACATGCACGCACACACATGCTGCGCACGCTATCTATGTAGAACGGTGCAAGGGTAAAAGTGAATAAGTGTTCACTATGGTTATTTAGGACATTGGTCAACTATAATAAATTCCCAATTTAAGTTTTCATTGAAATATGTATAATTATTGATTTATATGGCTAGTTTCAATACATTGTGTATCTTGGGTTTGAAGTTTTATTGGTACGCATGGTTTGAGGAGGTTCTAAATTTATTTTGCAGAATATGCAGAAATTCAAGTACAAAGATATTGCTGAATCACAGATGTGTGCGTATGCATGGTTAGTGAATGAGGCCCAGTGTTACCAATGATGACTGTAATACTTATTAGGCCTGCTGCAAAAAAGATTTGTACAGTATGCCTTCAGAAAGAGAATAGATCTGCTTATGTTTCAGTTAGTTTGCAAGAAGTACCATCATCAATGCTAAAATTTCCAAAATTTTCAATACAGCTAAGAGCCGGACTGATGAAGCACTCTATCACCCTCGACTTACTTATGTGGAGCCAGACGAAGTGGATGAGAGTGAGCCAGAGTCATATGACCAACGTTCCCATTCAGATGGAAGCTACAGCCCGCGGCGCTACCAGATGTCCAGTGGCGACTCGTCTGAAGAGTCCAGTCCCCGCAGACGTCCTGGTCCCAAAAAATTGAACTCCATCTCCCCGTCGTCCCCACGGAAAACAGAACGTCGCAGCGAGCGCATGTTTGACGACTCCGATGATGACTCGTCCACAGAGAAAGAGGGTACCAACCTCAACTGGACTCCAGCAGAAGTCGTGACCCCAACCCCTCCATTTGCATCAGGCACTGCCAGGCGGCGAAGCGGGCCACCTGGCAACAAGGAACCTGTATCCTCAACAGGAGGTGGACTGATCAACCTCTGTGCCACGGTTCCTCCGGTTCCTGGCACTGGACCCATCTCAGCAGAGGTCCGCACTGCTGCTGCCATCAGTCAAAATGCACAACAAGGTCAGTAGGTACAAAGGATCTGGTGACATCCTTAGTATATGCAGAGTACAGTGATACAGTAAAAGCTTATTTTGTTTTAGACTGTGAAAGTGTTTTGTATGAAAAACACAATGTCATTCAATTTTTATTGTACGACTTAAGGTTGAACGATTTACAAAAAATACTCTAAATGCGGTATCTTTTTTCTCAATTATTGTCATTGTACGACGGTGTATTAGGGCCGTCCATGTATAAATATTTTTTAGGGGGTGGCGCCCTATTAAAAAAAAAAAAAAAAAAATCACACAATTGTATGAATGAGAGAAAAAAAAGGAAATTTACCAGAAGTTGCGAGGAATACAGGTAGTGTTGCTATAGTCTGGACGAGGTGATGTTTTTTGTCCACCAGGAGCTAACGGGAGGATTCGTTGGTTAATGGAACACTTTTTATAAAATGAAAAGGCAGGATGGAGATGGATTTCTTAAACTTTACTCGTCATACACGGCAGCGAGAGCGAAAACACTTCTTGACCCACTATCAGCTGACTAACACTAACCAATCAGAAATTGGCATACTTAAGTTAAAGTGAATGACTGAGACAGCAGATACGACAAATCAACTTCGCGACTTGTACAAAAAAATACCAAAGTGTATGAATGTGTCGATAATAATTCTGGTAAATATATATTTTAATAAATTACCTTAAATGTTTGATCCTCAGGATGTGGACCTTTGCAAAGCGAGGAGTCTTTGTCGCTGGCAGTACACAACGCTTCAAAGTGCGAATGCTTAACTAATTTGCTTCCAAAAACGTATAAACATGTTCTATTTTAAAAGATGGATTTATACGTTTTTTATGGGGTTTTTTTTATACTAGAGCATACAGAAGCCTCTCAACTGCAAAGAACGGTTGAAGAATTGGCAGTTATCACACAAACAGCCAACAGGTGGCAGCAGAGCAAAGGAGATGAACCAGGGCCATGTTGAAAAAAACCTAAATTACTCACAATTTTAAATAGATTTGTGAATAATGATGAAACTTAGCTATATTCTAATGCTAATTGCTGCAAAACGGAAACAGATAGAAACATGCTTTTTTTTCCTGATGAAAGAAGAGACTCTAATCTTTCTTTTCGTATGTTCCATGTTTTTATAGCAATAGAACACAATATTCTGTGGGCCTTGCAAAATCAATCAAAATCCGGTAAAACAGCCGCGAGTGAAGGGGATTGCGTCTGTGAAAATGGCTGGGAGTGAATTACTTAATATGATATGGTTAATGTCTGCTAAAGCAATTAGTACTATCTCCTTATTAGAAAACCCAACCTAAAAGTAATGGCCCAAACACCTAGTTCCGAGTTCCCTACGTGTATTTCTTGCAAGTTTCTAAGGTGTTTTTTTTTTTTACTTCTTCCATTTCTTCTACTGGTTCATTACCACTAGTGGATAGAAGGTGGCAGTAATGCAAACAATGTCATCATAATAAAGGAGCGGGGATTTATTTAGTCTGAGCTCTAATTTTAATATATACAAGTTGCACGTATAAGTCACAGGACCAACAAAACATTTGGGAAAAAGTGTGACTTACGGCAATTGTTTCAACTGAAGAGCTGTAACCCTCTTCTTTGCAGTACTGTACAGCAGTACCGAGTTTAATTACTACTACTACTACTACACAGTAAATTTTGTAGAGTAAATTTTACTCTGAAAAAGACTATATTATACTATGCATACGAAATTTACTGTGCACTATTACTACATTACTACAATCATGGAAATGCAGCACACCCTTTAGTCACTGTTGGTTCACAATCTTCACATAACAGAGTTGCAGTACTGTGAAATGGGAATGTACGTTAACCCCTGTGAAAGATGACCTTCCCCATTTGAGCTACAGTACATGTTTGGCAGCGAGTGGGGAGACCCCAACTCTGCATGCTCACCCATCATCGGCACGTTCCCCTGCCTTTTACTCCTCGTTGGTCGTTTTTATCTTGTTTCTCGGGCAAGAGTGGATACATTTCCACAAAAATGTCTTCATCTTGCGAGCATTTTGGTTTACAAGTAGTTTTGAAACGAATTAAGTTCATAAACAGAAGTTCCACTCTATTGCTATTTTCAATCTTTAAAAAAAAGCATTTGCGGTATGGGACACTGACAAGGTCGCTTTAGAGCCAATTAAAAACACAAAGTTGCAGTTTATATACTTTAGTATGCATTCTGTGTTGTTATTTTGAGTCATTGGATTACTTAACCTGTGAATTATTTGTCGTTTTGTAGGAGGTGCATCACTTCCAGATAGCATCCCTGGTTGGAGCCCAGCAGCTAGAACACTTCGCAACATTACCAACAATTCTGACATGCAGCCAACCATTCGACCCACCAATGTAGCACATGTAAGACATTCTAAAAGTGGACCTTTTTTCATGTGTACAATCTTTTTAACATTGTTGTTGTGGGACGCACTCTATACATTTAATATGGTTTACTTTGTTCTTTTGTCACAGATTATCCAGAATCTGACAGCCAATCAAGGAAAGCCAGTAGAGCAACAAACCAATCAGAGTCACGCTCAGACTCCAAACAATACCAATCCCCTTCTGTACAATCAGTCCAAAATGGCCGGGCAACAACTCACAGCCCAGCAACAACAGCAACAACAGCAGCAGCAGCAGCAGCAGCAGCAGCAGCAGCAGCAGTTAATGCAGCAGCCACACCAGACAGTCCAACAACACCACCAACAGTTACCACAGCAAGCGCAACACCCCATAATGCAGCTCCAACAGCAACAGCAGCAACAGCAGCAGCAGCAGCAGCAGATGATGCAGCTACATCACCAACATCAACAGCAACAGTCACAAGCAGTGCAACAACAACAAGGCTTCCCCCAGTTGTCCCAACAGCATCAGTTCCTCCAGCAACAGCAGCAAATGCACCAACAGCAGATGTTTTCACAGCAACACAACTTCTCTCAGCAGCAACTTCGCCCTCAGCAGCTCTTACGTCCCGGTTTACAGCAACTGCAACAGCAGCAAGCTCTGCAACAACAGCTCCAGCAATTTCAGCAGCAGCAACGCATGCAGATATTACAACAGCAGCAGCAGCAGCAGCAGCAGCAACAACAACAAAGTCAGCAGCAATTACACCAACAGCATCTACAGCAGCAGCAGCAGCAACAACACTTCCTGCAACAGCAGCAACAAATGCAGCAGATGCAGCAGCAGCAGCTTCAGAATCATCAGCAGCAGTCTATACAGCATCAGAATCAACAGGCCATGCAGCAGCAGCTTCAGCAGCAGCAACAGACACTTCAGCCGCAGCCACAGCAGCCTGCTCATATCTCCCTGTTTGGACATGAGCCAGGACAAGAAAGTGAGTAGGAGTTGGGGTATTCATACATACGTTGACCTCTGACCCTCTTTAACTTAACCATTGACCCATTTATTGGAGTTCACGTCAAAACAACATCAAAATACATGAATCCTACTATATTGTGGGGGGAGAAAATGGTACCTGTAAGAGAAATTTACTCATTTCTAGTGGACAGCAACACACACACACACACACACACACACACACACACAATTTAGGAGGCGTAGATGTGCTGGTGAACTGTTTTTGTTTTTGTCATGTCACAGTTCCACAGGACGGCTTTTTGCTGGGATGCGTGTTTGCCATTGCTGACTACCCAGAACAGATAGCAGACAAGCAACTGCTGGCCACATGGAAACGGGTAAGATAGTAAGGTAACATCAAAAGAGTTACACTGCCGTTATTAAAGATGTGCTTCCGGGGTCATTTTTAGTAATTAGTCTTAAAAGGAACCCCGACTGTAATGACAAGTTTGCTCTATATTATTTATTTAGTTGTTACTGAAATAACTATGAGATTTGTTTTTCAAAAATCATTTCCAGTTTTTTGTGGAAATTTTAATTATACGTACGCCGCCATTGTTGTTTGTGTCGCAACACATTCAATGCGTAGCGACATAGAATGGCGGCTGGCTTTCTGCCGAGCAATGCGAAACAGCTATAAAGAAGCAAGGTAAGTCTCGTAGCGTTCCTATAGGAACGCCATGCGATCGGGAGAGTTTGGCAGAGAGCCAGCCGCTATTCTACGCCACTACACACAGAATGCTTTGCGATGTAAACAACACTGGCGGTGTACCGGTACATACACATAGTTTCTACAAAATGTATTAACCTGGAAATGATTTTTGAAAAATGAATCTCATAAATATGTTAGTAACAAGTTACAACCAATTAAATCATATAGAGCAATCTTGTCATTACAGTCGAAGTTCCTTTTAACATGTTTGTCATGTTAACACACAGTGTCATGTTTTGCCTGAAACAAGCTTAGCCTCATTTGGTATCTGATGGTAAATCAGAATACATCAGGAGCGAAATGGGACCTTGAGTTGATCCAAGGAGTTCTTTTTATGTCGGGTGTCTTGACCTGACAAAAGCCTTGACACTACCTGCGATTGGGAGTTAAGAAATCAGGATTTGATTTGACTTGAGACTTGATGACTTATGACTTATAGTAGGCCTATATCGGATAAAGTGCTTTGATCAGTGAGTATCGTAGCCTGGCATGGTCCAATATTAGATTCCGTCTGTATGATAACCGTGAGCAAAAAATTGTGAACCATTTCTTTGGAAAAGGATCAATTTTGTGTATCTCTTTTATATCTATAAATTTTATTAATGGACAAATGAAGCTTCATGAAGCACTTGATATTTTTGACTCCTCTAGATGGCATTCTTGGTTTGAAGATGTAGTTGAAATTTAATCAATTTTCATTAAACCAAGAGCACCATCTAGAGGATTAAAAATATCACAAGTGCTTCATGAAGCTTCATTTTCTAATCACTAATAAAGTCGTAATATTAGACATTACAAATCATTGGAATTACGAATGTGACAAAAAAATACATAAATAAATGAATGAATATCTCTATCTATGTACTCTGCATTGATTTTTAAGGTCATTTTCAGATGAAGAATTAGTATGATATTACGGTATACACCAAGTTTCAACTATGAGCTGTTTCTGCATTTTAGAGATGGCCTTGTACAAACTACATAACCCACCGCCCCCTTCCACTTGCAGGTCATCCAGGCCTATGGTGGTGCCGTTGACCCCTCCCTGACCAGTCGCTGTACTCACCTGCTCTGTGAGAGTCAGGTCAGCAACATGTATGTCCAGGTAAGGATTTATCTTACTGCGTCCGGTTTGTGTGTAGAGTACAGAAGCATCAAATGCTGCCTTTTCAAAGCGTCCAGTGCCTGTCAGCACATTTTTTATTTTTTTTTGCTAACGCATACAAACAAGATGTGATATGTTAAAGATAAAACGTGCTTACTAAGCAGCATGTCAAGCTCTTCATATTTTTTGACACCCTTGTCATTGTGTTGATTGTGTCTCTTCTATCAGGCCCTCCGAGAGGGAAAACGCTGTGTGACAGCCCACTGGCTCAACACAGTGCTGAAACGGAAGAGGATGGTGCCTCCTCATCGGACACTTCATGTGCCATTTGCCTTCCCACCTGGAGCCAAGCCTTGCTCTCAGCATGTATGTCCTACTATTATACGTTTTATTCTGTCTGGTGATCCATTGCACTGTTTACATTTATCCACAATCATAATGGATGTCACTACCCAATGAAAGTGAGATTTGTTTGGGCACGCGCACACTCTATTACTTATTATGCTTGGGTGCTCCTCGTCCGGTTCATTTGACAAATTTAAGTGGTCAAGCTCGGTGCACTTCCCTGGCCACTGCATGATTGGATGAGATGGTTTTATGAATTGAGATTGCTAGTGCAACTTTAAACTCACAGACATTCAACGCCAGCGTTGCTCTTGAAAGTTATTAATCATAACTGCCCCGAGAGCTGGGCGATATGGAAACGATCTTTCACTATTCATTTCAATTCATCTCACTAAGTATTGATCACTTGGTGCAATGGATAACAAAAAAAAAAAAGCTTCACGGTTCGGTCAGATCACGGATTTGAATCACGGATCAGATCATTTATGGGATCAGAAGAAAAAAAATGTAAATAGAATTTTGTCCTTTTATTTTATAAAACACTTGTTCCCATTAAATAACAAGATTCAACTCAAATTGTAGGAACACAAGCCATATTTGACATTTTAAGATGAATGTTATTTAAAGGAAAAAATGTTTTGTGAAGAAAATGAGGATGAAAATGATTCTAATTATCTTTTCTCTCTTTCTTTCCTTTTTTTTTTAAGAAAGAAAAATACCTTAAACTGCAATTTAAGGCACATACCCCTTCTACATGGACAGTGAATGACAAACTAGCCTATGTTCACATCATTGAAAAAGAGGCAAAGAAAGATAACAAAGGCACAGTTGTCTGACTACCGGTACTTTAAAAGCAGACAGCTGTGCACTCACTGCTAGCAGCTAGCGACTAGCCGCTAAGACCGGAGACCAATCACACAATGACGGCGTAATAAACTAGATCTTTCTTAGCGCCCTAAATTATCAATTGATATGATTCCGGGATGGCGCCGTGTTGATGCTGGCATGTAATGGCAATGAAAAACAACGATAAGGCAAGTCGAAATGTGTCGAAGGCAATTCAAGCCGGTCATGCCACCATGCAGGCCAACTTCAAAATAATAGCGTGCTAAGGCTATATAAGGCTAATATTGCATGGCATCAACATATTCTTTCTTGAGCTTTATTTTGAACTTCGCCTTTGTTCAGGCGGCAGGCTACTTTATTGAATGTTTGTAGCAACTAGTCACAAGTCACACAAAATGCTCCCATACATACATATCATGATCGACAAGGTTTTTTCTCTGCCATCACTGTGAATGTGGACGGATCTTGTTGCCGTCACGTGAACGTGCTTTTAAAATAAAAGCAGCTTTTTGGATCTCACGGCGAGGTTGGCATCATCCATGTTTGTTTTCGTCTGCGCTACGTGTGACGTGTGTGCTTCCCAAAATGTACAGTGGTACAGCGCTTGGAGTTCCGCTATATTTTGAACCTTCTGTATACTTTTATTAACATTAATAATCTAAATGTGGGCGTTTGTGGCTCGATTCAGACTCGTCCATGGCTGAATCGCGATGCATCAGAATCGGAAATTTCCCCGACCCCTAATGGTTATGATATACCACAATATAGATATTTCTCTTAATTTTGAAGTGACATTCAAGTCCGACTGATTTGTTTTGGCCTGTCCGGGACGTTTCTGGGTGGAGACTCAACGTTTTCCTTCTAGCCAAGCTGTGGAGGCAAGCTACTATTAGTGGCATATGCGAATTACGCTTTGCAACCCCCCCCCCCCCCCCCCCCCCCCCCGCTGCTAAATGGTGGAATGTTTCTGCTGACGTTTTTGGAGTTTCATTCCTGTGTCTTGTCTGCATATGCAAATTTGGCTGTGCAACACCCCACTCCTGATTGGTGGATTGGTTTCACACTCGTTCCTGGTTGGCTGCTGTCCTCGGCTTCCTTGAACGCCAGTTTTGAATGTTGTGTTTACAAATAGCTAGGGCTGGGAGATATGGCCAAAAATGAAATTGCAATTTTTGCAGTCATTCAGGACTATTACAATTTTAATCTAATAAACCCAATACACATTTATTTAAAGGTTATATTTATTCAAAAATCATTCCTTTGAAAAATGTTCAGACAATAATTTAGTATACTGATTCTTAATCAGTTTTAACTTAATATTCTTAGTTTGTGCTTAAATGCCACAATTAACTCATTCACTCCCAGCCATTTTCACTGAAGCAACCCCCTTCGCTCCAAGTTGTTTTTTTAACAGGATTTTTGACTGATTTTGCAAGGTCCACAAAATATTGGGTTCTATTGCTATAAAAACACTAAACCTACCAAAAGAAAGTATTTTCTTTCTTCATGAAAAAAAAAAGCGTGTTTCTATCTGTTCCCGTTTTGCAGCAATTAGCATTAGAATATGGCTAAGTTTCATCATTATTCACAAATCTATTTAGAATTCTGAGTAATGGAGGGTTTTTTCAACATGGTCCTGGTTCATTTCCTATGCTCTGCTGCCACCTGCTGGCCGTTTGTGTAACAAATACCATTTCTTCAACCGTTCTTTGCAGTTGAGAGGCTGCATCAAAGCTTTCTGTATGCTCTAGCATAAAAAACAAACAAAGGTATAAATACGTCTTTGGGACAATTAAAACATAAGTTAAGTAGTTGGTAGCTATTGTAAACATGTCTTGTAAACCACGCATCCAGCATTCTGACACTTGTGCAAAATTACAACTCACAAAAACATTTAATAATAATGCATCTGGTTTTTATAGCGCTTTTCTAGACACTCAAAAATGCTTTACAATGGAATGGATACGTTATTCATGCACTCACACATTCACACTGTGGTGGCGGTAAGCTTCTTAAGTAGCCACAGATGCCCTGGGGCAGGCTGACGGAAGGCGTGGCTGCCAGTGTGCGCCTACGGCCCCTCTGACCACCACCAAACATTTGCACCTTCCATACACCAGTGTGAGTAGCACTGGAGACAATGTGTGAAATGCCTTGCCCAAGGACACAGCGACACATGACTTGGGGAGAGCGGGGATCGAACAGCCAACCTTCTGGTTACTGAACGACCGTCTCTACACCCTGAGCCACGGCCGGATATAACAGAACACAAAAACAACTTTAAATAAGCCAGAAGATAAAACTCGATTTCACGATTTAGCAGATTTCAACGATTCGATTTTTAAAATGACGATGTATCGAATTAATTTGATTTATTGCTCAGCCCTGCAACAGAAAAACGTCGGACATTAACTTTAAATAAACAGACCTGTTTGAAATAAGAAATCACATCTTTTTGCGAGGGCTGCGAGAAAAGAGGCACACTCAACTATCTATTTTTCCACAAATGTCAATCTCAGTCTACATAACCATCATACTTATTCATGTGGGAATAGCTGTAAATCTTTTTGGAGATGGATGGATTGCTTGTATTGGCGTTACATTTCAAATGTCTTCATGATGTTGCCTGCTTTTTTTCTTCTAATCAACGTTTTCTGCTCTTAGATTATATCTGTGACGGGTTTTGTGGACGCAGACAGAGATGACTTAAAGGTGATGGCTTACTTGGCTGGTGCCAGATACACCGGGTACCTTTGCCGGAGCAACACTGTCCTTGTCTGCAAAGAGTAAGGAGGGACACAACATGTGGTGACTGGGGAGACAATGTGAATGTGTGTTCAATTATTATCACAGGAATTGATTTGGACGCTGTAGAAAATGCATATTTTATTTTATTTTATTTTTTAAAGTCAATTCTAGATAGCATTACTTTTTGTCTGTGTGGGGAGTAGTTGTTGGTTGTAAACGTTTAAATATATACAAATACGGAATGTTTAGAAGTAGCAGTGGTCAAGAAAGCAAAATGGTATGATAAAGAATTAGGTGTGAGAACTATTGCCAATTTTCTGCAGAGATGTTCTGTACTGCCTAGGTTATGACAGATTTTTGATGATGCAGTGCACTGATATTGTTAGATAGCATTATTTGGTTTTCCATGAGACGTGATCTATCCCACTCTGCTGAATACGTGTGCCACGACATTAATCAGAACAGCTGTTTTAATTCGTATCACGATTCATAGGTCACGATTCGATTCAATACCGATTAATCACGATACAAATCTATAAATTGATTATTGTGATTTAAAAAAAAAACAACCTCAAATTTAGAGTAAACTTGTACATGTAATGAATTAGAATATTAAGGCTTAATGTTCCATTAATATAACATTCTTCCATGCTTAATGTGTGAATCCTAAACCTAAGTAAGACGTTTGGTTTAATATTCCCATAAAAAAATTGATGTTTCACACATTTGCGTCCGGACTATTCCGATTGAACCACATATTTGACATCTGATTGGATTGACAAAAATAATATATCACACATCTTTTTTTATCACAATGACACTGTTTTATATGGAGCATTTTCATTCCATTTGCTCATTCGGTTTCGTTCTAATTGGAATGCAAGCATAACACCCAGTAATCCCGGGTATTGTTACTGCTTTCATCATCATTTTTAAAATGTGCCTGGCAGAGGTGGGACTAAGGCTACGTTCACACTGCAGGGCATGATGCACAATTCGGATTTTTTGTTAAATCCGACTGTTCACATTACATAAACAAATGCGACTTCAATGTGAACGCAACGCGCCCGTGATGTGACTCGCATGCGCAAAGAGCACACATCAAATGATGTGCACCCAAAACGACGACGTCACGCTGCAGAGTTTACGGAAATAAATATGGCCCCGACTCAACGCAATGTTTTCCCTCCAGCCAAGCCGCCGAGGCAAGCGACCTTTATCAGTGCCAAATGCAAATTTAACTGTGCCAATGCGCGCTACTGATTTGTGAGCTGGTGGACTCCTTTCACGGACGTGTTAGGAGTTGGATTCACGTGTCTTAAAATTTATTTTGCATACATTATGCAAATAAGCTGTGAGAACGCCTGCTCCCGACTGTTGGACTGTTTTCAGGCTCGCTCATTTTTGGCTGCTGTCCCCGACTTCCTCAAGCGTCAGAGCAGAAACCCGTCAAACTCTTTTTTTTCTTCTTCATTTTTTTTCATTTCATAACGCCAGAGTCTCGAGGTTGGAAGAGGTAGAAATATTTTGGGGAAATGAGTGGAGGCTCCTTGATATCTTCATTTTCATTGAAGATGACGTTGCGCCATCGCCGTTCGTGATGAACCGTTTGCAAGGCTGAATTTCTACTGTCGCCACAAATGTCAACTTTATGCTTCATGTTTCAAGTGTGATTAAATTAAAGACAAATAAAAAGTTAACAGTTATTCAAAACCGCTTTGTATATTCACAGACGTGTCTCCCTTCCAAGCACTCTCTCCCGCCCGCGCAGAGCACATATCAGGCTTTTAATGACGTATGAATCGGATGCGTGCGGATGAGCGTTTACAGCACAGACGCATCTCATACATATTGCGATTTACATCCACATACGAAAGAGGCCCAGGTCGGGTGTGAAAAAAATCTGAATTGTACCGTTCACTTTGCATGAAAAAATCTGAATTGAGCTGCAGTGTAAACGCAGCCTAAGTCATATACTGTATAAGTCGCAAGTCATAAGCTTCAAGTCTCAAGCAAGTTTAAAAAAAGGCATGTCACAGTCAGGGCTTTTCCTATGAAGGAAATGTGGAGGCGGCCGCCACACCTAATTTTCTCGCTGCCTCCAGCCTGAGCGGCTCATAACTCAACACAGCCGCAGCGCTCCAGCTTGGCAGCAACGTATTTTAACTGCAATTGTAGCGTTGCGCCATTATCGAGGCGCTATATCAACAGCAGCGCACCGGAAAGGCAACGAAAATTCATATTTTCAATCCTGGAAAAAACACTGGCCGATGCTTCCCACTTGTGAAATGTTGCGGTAGAACCGTTTTAATAAATGAATGCTTTAACTTGATAATAGTCATATTCTTATTGGAACTATTATTATTATTGGAACATGGGAGTATTATATGTTGGCTGCAAAAAATGAAAGCGAGTCAGTCCGTTCATTTACAGAATACATGGAGGTAATGACGCACAGTCAGAATTAAGGATGTTCAATACTGTACCAATACTCAACTCTTGAGTAGTCACCAATACTGATACCAAATACCGATACAACTAGTAAATAAAATTCCACACCCATAAATGACATGATTTTAAAGCAAGACCTTTATAGCCCAATATATATTTTTTCCTTAACATTGCATGAAAAATGGCAATTCATATAATTTCAAATTTCTATTTCCTGATTGTAAAACCACTGCAGGAGGGCAGCCGATAATGGTATCGGTCATCGCCGTGAGTACCAATACCTTCAAATAAGATACCTGGTATCTGTAGTCGGCCATTATGTCAGGATGGTGCCACCTCTGCCTCAATTTGAGCCAGGAAAAACCCTGACAATGTATTTTATCCTGATTTCAACACAGAGGTAATTCTTGGATCCAAATGTATTCGTCTTTGGAGCTTGTCTGTTACACTTGCTCAACAAGGCAGCCTCAACTTGTCTCATAGCGTAGCCTACTGGCGGATGTGATGCAAGACAAAAAAAATAAAAAAATTTAAGACCATAAAGTCGAAGTCAAAATCAGTGACTCAACTCATTTGACTCAAATGCTCCGTTTCTGGTGTCTGGACTGTATTTTTTTGTTTTTGTGTGTAACAGCACCAATTGTTATTTTGTCTGTTGTGTTTTTCTTTCTAGACCCACTGGGCTCAAGTATGAGAAGGCCAAAGAGTGGAAGATTCCATGTGTAAACGCGCAGTGGATGTGTGATATTCTGCTGGGAAACTTTGAAGCGTTAAGACAAATTCAGCACAGCAGATACTCGATTTTTACGCATCCTGAGCCTCTAGTGCCAAACCTACAGCTGGTCCAGAACCTGCTTGGTATGTAGCGTTTTGAGTCATTTGTTTAATGTAATGTGCACATCATTGAAACGGTTTTCATTTCTAATTTTGTATAGCTCCTTGGAGAACACCAATCAAAGTATCTCAAGAAGCTTTAGCGGTGAGTTTTATCGTAGCCCCTTAATTACTACTTTTCTACCTTGACTTGAATAGTGTGTTTCTTAGAATTGTTGACATTCCAGTTAGATTAGAGACTCATGAGGTACAGTTTTGCTACTTTATCTTGATTTCCTTCTGCTCTTTCTCGTTTAGAACCTGCAGCTCATCCAGAAACAGAAGCTGGCTGACTCCAATAACCAGCCATCCAGCAAAAAGGCCAGGTCGGTCCTGCGGACCTCACGACGGCCTTTTCGCACCGTCCGTCTACCTCCTTTTATCCAATGATGATCTTGTGTGTTGTTTACACAGACTTGAGGAGATCCAGTCCCCCAGTAAGAAGCTTCCACCGGAGTCCACTCCAAGAGTTGTTTTCACAGGGTTCGAGCCCACACAAGTTCAGCAATACACAAAGGTAAATTCAGCACAAGACTCCAGTACTACTTTCTTTCTCTAGCAATAATTAAGAAAAAGTTTTCCATCCGCATGTAAACATATGCTCCTTCCCTTAGAGACTGCATGCTTTAGGTGGAGAAGTAGCGGACGGCAGTCTGAAGGTGACTCACCTGGTGGCAAGTAAAGTGAAGCGCACGGTCAAATTTCTCGCCGCAATGTCTGTGGTGAAACACATCGTCACCCCAGAGTGGCTTGAAGAGAGCTGGAGGAGCCAGAAGTTTGTGGGTACGTTTGTGTGGACACGAGCAATGTCATCTCGGTGCCACCAGTTCAAACTTCCACTTAGCGGAGAGCTAATATTAGCTTTTTTGAAATTCTTCTCTGTGTTTGTGTGTGTGTGTGTTCTAGATGAGCAGAGCTACATTCTGAAGGATGCCGAAGCTGAGGTCTTGTTTGGTTTCAGTCTGGAAGAGTCACTCAAGAAAGCCCACAATGCACCACTCTTTAAGGTTATTTGGACAAAAGTCTTGGGACTGTCACAATACAGTGGGGTATTCAGCTTGTGGAGGTTCCGGCATATGACAGTTTGAGGTTACAAATGGTTTGCGCCCTGCAAATATGTCATCACTTGGCACAAGAAGGAACACTCAGTTATTGCTGTACTTAATGTTGTTCATTTATTTGTTTTATATACAGTATGTAGCATAGAAGAGTTTTCCTTACAACTATTTACTATACCAGGGGTGGCCAAGTTCGGTCCTCGAGAGCCACTATCCAGCCGGTTTTCCATGTTTCGCTACACTAACACACCTGATTCATGATCAGGATCGTTGTCAGGCTTCTGCAAAGCTTGCTGATGAGCTGATCATTAGAATCAGCTGCGATGAAGGAGGAAGACATGGAAAACAGGCTGGATAGTGGCTCTCGAGGACCGAACTTGGCCACCCCTGTACTATACTCATGACTTGACTACTGTATTAATGTAGTTAAAATAGACTAAAGTGACAAGTTGATGACATTACAGTTGTATGAATACAAACACGGTTGTAATTCAGAGAGCCTCGATGTTGACAGTTTTCAGACTGGATTTTCTGTTGTCTCACGAAAGAGTTTGAGTGGCTCTGTTTACACACTAACGTGCATTTTTTCGTGTTAGTTTTCATGGAAGACATCTTAAGCAATGTGAGAAAAATATTATTGAACCAAAACTGTAATTAACATTTTCATACAAAAAATACAAATCGTGAAATTTTAGATTTAGAACATGTATTTATTATTATTATTATATATATATTTTTTAAACGATAAATGATCCTTTGATGACAACTGTGAAGAACTCAAATAGTCATATCAGTAGAATAAGAAAAGGACCCATTCATCTCCTCACATCTCCTTTACGGTGTGCTTTTCTGTCTTTGTACCTCCTCTTTCCGGGATGTAGGGAAAGTATTTTTATCTAACCCCTGGAATGTGCCCCAGCCTCAGCACCATGAAGTCGATTGTGGAAAGTGCTGGGGGGAAGCTGCTGGCGAAACAGCCCTCATACAGGAAGATCATGGAGCATCAACAGAACAAGGTGAATGTGGCGCTTCTTTCCTCAACCTGTTCTAATGTTGGCATAAAACAGTGAAGACACTTAATAAGGCTCATCAACCAGAAGATATGATGAACAGAATGTTTAGGTGGCGGTTGAGCTAGTGTTGCATTCACAAGACACAACATTAGGTACCCCTGGCTAAGCATTACCCATTGACAAAGATTATTAGTGCTTTGTTTTTATTAACTTACTTGTAGCTACATGAGGGGATACATTTTTATCCGTCTCAGTATGATGCAATATCCGGTAGTACCCTATCTTACAAAAGCCACATTTGTACTGTTTGAAAGTTTGTTTTCTTCCTTTTATTCTTCCATGCCTCGTAACATTTTACAAATGTTCTCATTTTGCTTTTATGTGTTTAACTGTTTGTCCAGTTCAATTAGTTGCTGAACATATGCTGGTCCACATGCTAGAGATTAATAATAGCCGAGTTGCTCCATTTGTTTGGTTTTTTTCCCACTTAAGTCGAGTGCTAGCATAAATGATTTTGTTGCAGCACAAAGCAAAAAAATCAAGCAACCACTATTGGGCAGATTGTTTGACACAACTCTTGTATCAGATCCAATTAGATTGTGCTGATCCGACCTAATGCGGTGACCGGTTTATTTAGACAATTGAAGGTTCATAAAGGTTAAGCTTCGGTTTAGAAAATTAATTTTGGCTATTTGTATGAATAATGAAGTGGCTCATACACTGTCTAGTCAGGCATTTGGTATTTTATAGACTTGTGAGAATTACCTAGAGTGTTTCTTTTTGTGTGTGTGTTGCCGCAGAATCTCCCAGAGATCGTCTTGATTTCCTGCGACAATGATCTCCACCTGTGTAGAGAGTACTTCCTTAAAAATATTGGTAAGGTCTACACACACACACGATTTTATATGCTGTGTCGCTATACAAAAATGTGGATGTTAAAGCACGAGCATGCAATGATCTGTTAGGCGCGTGTTGATTCTGTGACGTGTCTCTGTTGTCCAGATGTCCACAACGCTGAGTTCATTCTCACCGGAGTTCTCACCCAGAAACTTAACTATGATTCATATCCTTTTTCATCCAACTCGCTTCTCATTCTCAAAAGAGCCTCACAAAATAATTTGGGCAATTGGATTCAAGTTTCAGTATTGCTAGTTCCTTGTAAAACAAAAAACAACAACAGCCTTAATATAAATTACTGTTATAAAACATTTCTACACCACACACTCCTAGACACATAAATATATATTAGTAAATTATTTGAAATTGAAAAAGGGGAATTCATCTAAAAGTTTCGCAAAGAAATATGAATGTTTTAATTATTATTATGTTTTTAGAGGATTGGACAGCTAAATAAATTTTACTTTCAACAGATTACCCAATAGATTACAGTTAAAGAAAGACTCTTTTACTATTCTACCAGATTTTAAACTCTTATTTTTAAAATAAAATGTGATGTACCGGTATATCGGCTGCTAATTGAAAGTAATTAGCTATATTACGATCTCTAAAATGTGATGTTACACTGCTTGCTTAGCTTTTACAAAAATAACCGATTTAAGCACTTCAGTGAATAATCTTAAATTATTTTATTCACTGGTGGCTATTAAAGTAATTACATAACTTGTCAAAAGTTTGTCTAAAATATTTCTGTCAAGCAGGTAGCTTTTCACAAAAAGTCACTTCTTCAGGAGTTTGTTTTTCTGGCTCAATTCATTCTTGAATGTCCCAACTAAATTTTCGAATTGCTTGTTATAATAATAATCTATAATTATTATTAGTGTTGTTCCGATACCGATACTGGCAGAGGCCCCGATACTGCATTAAAACAGTGGTATCGGTGAGTACTAACAAGTAACATGCCGATACCATTAATTCTGACGCTAATATAGGATTTTGGATGCAGCATCTTGTGTCTTGCTCATGCACGACATTCACTGATGTGTGACATGTTCACTGCATGCCGAGCTAACATATCCACAGCTTTTTCATGTTGAGAAAAAAAAAAAAACTTCGGTATGGTATCGGTCGGTACTGCAAAGGTATCGGAGGCCAAAAAACAGTATCGGAACAACACTAATAATTATATGCCAATAGGATCTTGCCTTCTACAAATAAATGCAAAGAATTATGGGGCATTGTGATCATGTTTACTTTCAGGTGTTCCAGTATGTCTCAGATAGAGTTCAGGAAGTAAAAATGAGAATGCTTTTCCTCAACTTTTAGCTCTTTTTTAAAACTCAGTTCAGTACATGACTGGCCTAAACTGTGATGTTCATAATGAATGATTACAAAATTGGATTCCTTGACATTCACACATATAAGTTCACTTGATGAAATGATGAAGACCTAAAGAAGAGGAGCAATTTGTGTCTAACCACACTGACTTTTCTAAGTTTTTACTTTTGTGCATAGATATCCAGTCTTTTTGTAGTTTTTGTTTCGTAATAAATATATGGATGTTATTTTTGTCGAATTAATGTTCAAATGATGAACTATTTTAAATCTTGTTTTCACTGTTCATTGTGTACAGGCTTTATCGTAAATATGATGCATTTTTTGGAATAAAGTTGATAATTATTTGTAAAACTGTTTCTTTTTCCACATGGGTCATTTCTAGTTGTCTATTCATGAGCACAATGATCTTATCCAAGAAAGATTTGTGTGTCACATATACTGATATATATTTCAGGACATGAAAGGCAGACTTTTCTGAACAAAAGCTTGCTCTCCTTGTTCTCATTTAAATTGGTCCTGGGAGCTTTCTTGAAGGTATCCCTTCAAGGTTCGAGCCCATAATTCCTGATAGATTTGATTTAATTAACTGTTAATGATGGTCTGGGGTAGTTAATGGTGAAATTCTAATTGCAGGCTGACAAGCAGATAGCCTGAGGTCATGTGTAGGCGGGGCTGCTGGGTAAGAGCGAGGCACTTAACGTCGCTTGCCCTCAAAACTGCGGAAGACTGAATTAGACAACCTGAGCCAAGGTCATGTGCTACATATTCTATTACTTAAATTTTATGCTACCAGGTCTTCCTTGTGTAGTTATACAAATCCTTCAATCCCTTTTCTATACTGTTTATATTGGGGTCATAGGTGAGCTGCAACCTGTCCCAGCAGACCGTGAGTGAGAGGTGGGGTACACCACGGATTGGGCAGCAGCCCTTTGCAGGGCATATGAACAAACAACCATTCACACCTATGGGCAATTAATTTAGCCTTCAGTGAACCAAATGTAGAGTATCACAAAAGTGAGTACACCACTCACATTTCTGCAGATTTATCTTTTCATGAGGCAACACAATAAATATCATACTCGGTGTACATCTGATGTGAAATGCCCAAAGCGTCAATATTTTGTGTGGTCGTTATTTTCCAGCAACGCTTTAACGCTTTGGCATGGATTTCACCAGAGCTTCACAGGTTGACACCGGAATCCTCTTCCACTCCCTCATGATGGCACATCTGGCAGATATTCAAACCTTACACTCCTCCACCTTCCGTTCGAGGATATCCCAGAGATGTTTAATGGCTTTTAGATCTGGATACATGCTTGGCCAGTCCAGTGGTGAGATACTGTAATGTACATGTTTTTGGAAGGTGGGACAGAGCTGGGACATCAGCTACCACCCCTCAAAATAAATAAATAAGCAAACACGGGGAGAACATGCAAACTCCACACAGGAAGCTGTTCTGTGATTCGAACTCCAAACCTCAAAATGATGATGATGAGGCAGGCATGCAAACCAACAATCCAATGTATTTCAACAAATGCTAAAATAAACTAGTCAAGACATGAAATGGGCTGTCAATGCTGCTTACTCGCCTTTGGGAGTAGTAAAGCCACCGGTGACCATCTTGCCGCTCACCAAAGCCGCCTAACTTAATACAGTAGCCTTCATTGATTTCTGTGCTGTTTTTTTCCACAATATTTTCTGTCTCTACGGTGTAAATGCCACCATATAATACATGCAGTAATACCAATAAGTCTGGGGGATGCGCCACATGTACATTTAATTTCCATGAAAGACTAAATTTTGTCTCATACACAATTTTGTTTCTCTTTTTAAATTGCTTTATGAATATAAGCTCTCAACGAACAGTAGGATACTGTAACAAAGTACAGTATATAATGTAAACTTTGCGAGGTTCTTACTGTACTCAATACAGGGTTCCTAAACGTGTTGTTGTAAGTGTTAAAATTGATCAATAACATGGGTTGTCACTGTCAAGTGTTAGTAAAAATGGCAACGTAAGATGGCTGCCCACTGGCTTCAGCCAGTCATATTTAAAGCTTTACGTGAGGGAGACGAGACGCAACGAAAATGCTGAGCACGTGACGTGTTGCCGAATAAAAACGAGATTTACAAAATAAAGACTACTAAAATATATTTTCATTTTCGTTGACCATCGAGCCGTGACAAAATGTTAACGTTGTTGCATCTCGTTCAGTGGTTTAATTTACCAAATATTTCCGTTTCCGGTGTCTCGTCTGGGACTTGGCCACGTGGGCTGGGCGAGTGTTCGATGGCCAGCCAGACAATGAATCTCTTTGGAAGAAAAAGAAGAAATGAGGTTTGGAAACACTTTATCTATATAGACTTGGAAAATAAAATGCAATGTGTTGTGGAAAAAGATGAGGAGAAATGCGGCCATAAAATCGCCGGGAAAACACCACCAATCTTAAGAGACATCTCAAGTTATACCATCATGAAATTGAGGCAATTCAAGACTCAAGACATTAATGTAGAAATACTTTCTATTTTATAAAGCCTATGCCAACTCAGTCATGAGGCTGATCATGGTTCACATTTTAACGCTAGTACACTGATTCAAATATTTAGGCTGCTAGCTAGCTTTGTTATTCACAACATAACACTTTGAATAACATTACTTTTTTTTTCTTTTTTTTTTTTTACTGACAGTCAAATCACTCATTCTTCAATAGGTAAAAAACACAGCTATAATTTATTATTCACACCGTAACACCAGTTACATTTTGCAGAAGCTGCTTCTGACATTGTGTCTGTTCATGTGTTAGTTTCCAGAAAGAGCACCAGCAAAAGCAATTCCCCCCCAAGCCGATGGGCAAGCCAACTCTTGTGCATTTCTCTGCCACAAATATTTTTAACAGCTCCCCAGAGCAACAAAGCAAAGAGGAGGGGGTATCACAGTGGATAGGCCGCACAGGACTCCCAACACAACTTGTCGGTCAAAGATGATCTGCATCTCAAAAACCACCTGTCAGAGTTCTGGCTTGCACATGAGAGAACCTACAAGGAAGCGACCATTCTGGCTCAGAAGTTGCTGTTGAGCATGGATCGGCACTTTCTTGACATAACGGCGGACTTAACTTCTCACCACTTCCTGCAGCAGCATGCTTTGTGGATCCTTGTGTTGCTGCAACCCTTTGAGAAAAGGATGACAAGGACTTACAGAATCTGTCCGGAAAGGCAGATGACGACTACATTGCATGGACGAAAAAAGATTTCAGTTCTTCAGGCCAAATGGCGCCGTCTCAGTCTACTGCGGCTGAGATTGAGGAATCCGGCATTGACTATTAGTTAACTCAGTGTTGTTCCGCTGCTTTTCCCACACTGAAACCTCTGGCCTTGGACCTACTGGCAATGCCAGCATCTAACGCATTCACACAGAGGATCTTCAGGGACTTCCCTTTTGGCCACAGGGACAGCGCTAGCATCGTTATGGAAAGAAGTGCTTTCCTCAAAGTCAACAAGGCTAAGTAGTGCATGCACACAACACTCCTTTTTAGATATATTTTTTAATGCTGTCATTTGTGACATCTAGTTTTAAAATAACACCTCCAGGAGGTAACATTTCATGTAACTGCTGGTTATTTGGTTCAGTAGTTGACGTCATTCAGTACAGTTTCTGGTATGAAAATATCCCCTTCTGTACAGATATCACTTTGCAGTATGCACACACACACACGCACACCAATGTAAAAGCCTAATTAATCGCAATTATGAATGCAAATGAGGAAGATCTTTGATTAAGAAGTCGCCAAGTTCCTTGTTGGTTTGTGATGTCCTCCTCTGTCGCAGCCCAGTTGTGAAAGAGGGAATGCAAGGAGGAAAAAAAAAAAGTACCGGGATACAAAAAAAAAAAATGTTGTAATTAATATACAAGTGCTTCATGTGAGATATTTCTAATTACTCCCCTGCCCCTCCCTCTGTTGCATCAGACACACTTTTGGCCCACCAACTCGCTCCCTGTTCTACAGGATGCAGTGGAATTACAGGCTAATTACACAGAGGCGGGCACTGGGATTCATCTGGCAACGCAATTTACATATCAGCTCATTACGCTGTGATGGAACTAATTATTCATAATTTGGCCAATTATTGCTGCTTTCTCATTACATTTTTAAAGGGCGAGTAAGAGGAAAATGTATTGTAAGAGATTGAGACAAAGGAAAGACGGCAGAACTTATTTAATGTGGACCATAATTGTCACATGTGATTTTTATTCTCCACACTTTTTTTGCCGTGAAACAACTCCCACATAATATTTCCGATTTACACTGTTCAAATTTCAACTTGCATCAAAAAATTTACGCCTCCGGGGTATACATATATATATATATACTGTATATAGTCTGATTCCACATTGCTTACAGTATTCGCACAATTTAACATTAAATATAAACTTTTCCACATTCATTTTCAATGGGACAGACATTGACGTCCCACTTTCCACGCCCACTTCTATACATACAACTTATCATCTTTACCACCTGTCTCAGACTGCTCAGTGGGGCAGTTGGTTCAGTGCATTGTCCAGTTACCTGGAGGTCGCGGGTTCGCATCCCACATCCGACACTACATTGCAGATATATCCTTCGCCATAATGCTAAGGGATATACAAGTATACCAGATGACTACCATATCACTGAAATGATTAAATGCATGCTGACTGTCAGCATTAGATGACACTTTTCAAAACAAATACGCCATTAACCATGATTTTTAAACAAGTCACGTTATCTCAGGGGTTTCCACCACGGAGTACCTGGGTTCAAACCTCGCTTGGACCACATTTTAGTACTTTAGTAATCCAAATCTTAGCATTTAGCTTTTCAGCATTCCCATGCAATTTCTGCAGAAATTGCACTTTGTCTAGTATTATTTGATGCTGGATAACGTTGCAAAAAAAGAAGAAAAAAATGCATCTCTAACACCGCTGGTTCAAATAAACTGCACATCGTGCACCAAGGTGTCCCCCAACAGTTATTTCTTGGGCCAAATGAATCAAAACAGATTTAAAGAAACAGACAACTTTGATGTATGTACATGAAGAAGTGGCTACTGACAAACTACAACAGACACAAAAGCAAAATGAGCCGGCAAAGACTGATCGGAGGCGGGAACTAAATACAAACTAACGAGGAACGTCAGGACGGGACGTGGCTGAGGGAGCTGATGGAAAGACACAAGTGACCGGTTAGACAGGCACAGGTGGACACAAAACACTAACGAACATATCATGAAACAAACCATAAGAAACAAAACTAAAACACAAATCATAAGAGATATATATATATATTTTTTTGTAATTTCATTTCTGGGTCGACGTCATAGCGAACGCAGGCACCAGGCAGCCCCCGACGACCAAATGAGCAGCCCACTCAACTTAACTTTATTTATATAGCACTGTCACTACAGCTGCAACTGTAAAAGAACTTTGCAGAGCACAACATAAAACATTACCGATAACACAACCGTAACAAACCAATCTTTGCCTGTTGCTAAAAATGGCCCGCGAGTGATGGGGCATTACTTTATATGAATGTTGTGGAAGTGGTCTTAAGTGTCTCATATAATAATTGTTTTTCTAACAGTGGGAAATCATTAGCATGATCAGTATATTCACGTGATTATGATTAATTTGAGAAAATGTGTTATTTTAGAAGAAAAAGCTGTTGCTAGATTTCATTGAAATTGCGGTTTTGGCTTCTCACAATCATCATACATGTAAAAACAAAACTGAAGAAAAATGATTGACCGTGCAGCGTGTTTGCAAATTCCCATGACGAGAAAACACCCTTGAATGCACAGTGCTGCTTGCATAATGCATTCATAAATGCTCCTAATTACCCCGTAAACAGTTAGGTATTAATTCTAATAAACAAAACAGCCTGTAAACACCTGGTTCACTTGCATGTGTGTCGAGATGGATATATAAATCATAATCATTCATTAGGATACAATACATACACATTTGTTGGGTCACATCCTTACAGAAACACACAAACGACACACAGGCATATTTACAGTTCATCTGACTTTATTCAGATTTAAAACAGTTTGTATCTTTACAATGTACACGATTCCCTTTAATTCTGACTGAGTGCATAACAAACAATAGTTTCCTGAATCACAAACGAATCATGATCTGCATAGATACAGCGGAGGGTTTGGCTTTGTGTGTCTACAGCGCCCCCTCCTGAACAGCCATGAACGAAGCAGCTAATGTTCCAGTGTTCTGGAAGACCTTTTTTTTTCTTTGAAACCTTATGTTTGAAGTCTAACTATTTACACTTGTTTATGGTTGTATGCTTTAAAATTTCAGTGACAAAATGAAACACTCAACAGGCATGCAGAGGTTCAGTTATTACCAACAATCCAACCGGAAACTTAAAGATACTGTAATGTATATATAAAAAAAGTACATTTCACATTAAACACAGTAAAACTTCCATGCAGTGTTATACAAAGATGTATCAGTCCGGCTCTTCTGTGTTTCATTGTATTTGTATATTATTTATAGAAAGACAATTGGAAGCAATTCTAATAAAGGCTGGGCACAACATTGAAGTAAATCACCTTCCAACACTCAAACATGATTGTGATGTCTTACGTGTCCATAGCATACAATGTGATACAAAACCATCTGAAAACAAGCATAGGTCCCCTTGCATAGGTTTTGTATTTTTTTTTATTTTTTTTTTTAAATATATCATAGTTGCATATTGATGTTGTATACAATATACAAATGACTGAAATTTTACATTATGTATAACTGTGACACAAATATCTTTATATTTTTTGGCCAGTTTGGGTTCTCCAATCTACTTTTAAAGTGCTATACAAAATAAATGACACTGTCACACTGTCTTTACGACAAACCAGTGCAACATCAAAAACATTTTAAGCATCCTACGTATTGCACATTTCTATTCATCATGTTCGTCACGACTCATAAACCGAGTTGGGTTTCAAAATATGTGGAATTTAAAAACTAGAAATGAATAAGAAATATGGGGGACTGTATTGGACTTAAACTGAAAATTGTTTAAGTTGGAAATGGTTGCATTGTAGTTCACAAGCAAAAAACTAAATAATCAAAAATAACACCAAAGACATTAACTTTATTCAACTAAAAGGTTTGTAGTTCAATTAAAAAAATATATCAAATAAATCTTAAGTACAAAATATGTTTGTTAAATTGCAACTAGATATGTACTAACTAGTATCATTTTACATGCATGGCTTTATATAAATATTTATAAAGACCATTTACCATACATTTGACATCTTATTTAGAGCTTTTGATTCGCCATCAATTTCCTCCCATTTTCTTAAGATAATCGGCAAATCTCTAGTTTTTTTCCTCTTTAAGCTTTCACATGATCATAAGAAATTAAAGTTACATCAACTAGATACTATACAAGCAAACAATGGAGTGAACACAATAGCTAATATATACCGTATTTTATATACACAGTCAGTTACGAAAAAACAAACAAACCCTGCATTTCACATATTTTTCAAAAGGACCCTTTATGATTGTCATTGGACCTAATCTGTTTACTCTTCATCCCAATCAGAACTTGTCAATTCTATGGTTATAGAAATACAGTACAACTTCACACACTGGATGTCACACATGTAAAAGTAGTCTGAAGAAAACACACTGCTCACATAATACTTTATCATACAATAATTTGCATCGTAAAAAGTACAAATGAAAAAGGCAATTTCATTCCTGTTCCATTCTAAAGCTTCAATTCCACTCTGAAGTATGTGATGGACGTTGGAAAGAAAATGAGAAAAATAAAGGGATGTTTGGAAAGTGGGGAGGGGGAAGGGGGGCTCTTAAATGTTTGTTATGGTTGCTTGTTACTGTAATACAGAGTGGGCCAATCTACCTGAGACAAATTCCTTGTATGTTTTTTATTTTATTTAATAAACTTCGCCAATAAAGTTTCTGATTTCTGAATAAGGGACACTAGCTACGTGATACTGGCTAATAATATCACCTCCTGAAAACATACTAAAGAGGAGTTTTACTTTCCACACATGAATACAACCAAACGGGGAAAGAGTGTTCATCCTACAGCCTTAATTTTATCCTTCATCTCAAATTGCCAAACATACAAAACTTGGAATTATCTATACTTGCAAAAAAAAAAAAAAAAAAGAATGCAAAAGAAAGAACTTTATCTCTAACATTTATTAAGATAGCGATTACAATAGTGTCATCATGTGACAAATAAACCATGCATGCGACTCCCTGTGGCGACCCCTGATGGAAGGAGCCACAAGTTATGACGACAATAACAAATGAATATAAAATGAGTTCTGGATTCTAAATCTAAAGTCATATCAGTGCTATTGATATTTTTTGGTGCAATACTGTGTTAGTATTGCGATGGATACGTTGTGTGTTTCATCAAAAGTAAACCGTCACACTGTCTCTTTTGTGGGCAGCGCCACCGCACCGCTTTGGGTTCCTCGGAATTTCTTGGGAGACGTGGGGTTGGACACTGACGTTTGGCCACTCCTCCCTCCGTGACTTCCAACTGGCTGGAGGAAGGAGGACGATGGAGAGAGCGGAGAGGACGAAGAGGAGGTGGGCGAAAGGGAGGAGGAGGTGGAGGAGGAGGACGGTGACGACGACGAGTACGACGATGAAGAGTAAGAGGTGAGCTGAGACATGGCGGCGGCGGCGGTGGCCAGCGTGAGGCGGCGATGCTGACGTTTGCTGCTGCCGCCAGACCCCCTATGGGCGAGGCTCGGGGTCGCCGGGTCGCCACTAGCGAGGGATGCTGACGAGACTTTGCTAGATGAGGGGAGCAGACGACTCAAATTCAGAGAAGGGATCAAAGACTTGTGAGGAGGCGGGGAGGTGGAAGGAGGAGAGGACAGAGACGAGCAACATTGTGGGGAGTTGATTGAGTTTTTAAGCCCTGAGGAGCAGGAGGGTGGGCAGACGTGCGCCTGTTTGGAGCGTTGACAAGGAGAAGACAAACAACGGGAGGCGCACATGGAGGCTTTGGAAGGAGAAGACGAAAGCAATTGTTTCCCAAAAGAGGAAGCGGAAGAAGCTGTGGGTGATGAAGCAGAAGAAAAGGAGGAGGAAGAGGAGAAGGTCTGGAGGCTATCGGTGGCATCTGAGCAGTGAGGAGTGGACAAAGAGGTGGAAGGCGAAGGGTGTTTCCCAGAATTATGGCACAAGGCTGGGATCTTAGAGGCACGTAAAGCAACGACTGAATGGTTACTATCCCCAGCTGCTTTTGTGCCTCTGCTGTCAGCCTGCAAACAGGAATACTGCATGTCAACACCAGCCCGCAAAGCCCACACCAGCGGGGAACAACACTTAAAAAAAAAAATGAACTCATTCACTGCCCAAAATTATTTTGAACTATTTCTATTAGTTTAACCTTTTTTCTACTTTTGTTAACAAGAGTAAGAAAACCTAGAATTTTTTTATTGTACATTTAGAACAGATATAAAATTAGTGATTAATCGTGAGTAAACTAGTGAAGTCATGTGATTAATTACAATTAAAACATTTGAATCACCTGACGCCCCTAATTTTTAATAATCTTTTATTCTTTTTTTTTTTTTAATAAAAAGATTTAAAAAAAGAAAAAAATATTAAAAATTAAGGGCGTCAGGCAATTAATATTAGTATAATATTAATTGCATGATTTCACTAGTTAACTCACGATTGATCACAAATTTTATATCTGTTCGAAATGTACAATATTTTTTCCCCTAGGTTTTCATACTCTTGTTAACAAAAGTAAAAAAAAAACGTTAAACTAATAGAAATAGTTAAAACGTTTTTTTTTTATGTCTATAGCCGTCAATGGCAGTGAATGAGTTAAAATCACACCATTTTTCTGTAAATAATTTGCGATTAATTGTGATTGATCTCGATTAATCACATTTTTCTGCTTCTACTTGTTTCTGCAAAGCTCGTAACAGATATTCACTTGAGTAAAATCCTGTAATTAATGTAAAACCATCAAATACAAAGTATATTTACAGTAGATTCCAATCATACCCTTTTAATTTTATTGCTCGGATCCTTAGACCCCATTATTAGATTTGGCAGAGGTATCTTTTGGTGAATTACATTTAAAATTATTTTATCTAAAAAAAAAATTCCTCCTGTAAACAAGCATATAATTTATACATGTATTTAGGCAAGTTGTAAAATGTCTGAAGTCCTCTTGTTTATATTTAACAAATTTAAAACATCTTAAATCATGCTGTTTCTACTGAGTACTGTCTCAAATGTTCTCCAATTTCAATACTGTAAATGTATAGGATCGTATGCCGAGAAACGTTTCTTGGGAGGAGCGGCTTCAAAAATCTTGCCCTATCGCCTACCCAGTCATATATTTAGATCAGTGAGTACAACACAACGGGGATTAATTTAAAATGGGACCAAAGAGAAAACAACATCCTCGGTTCTGCCGTTGGCCAGGGTATGTGCGGGAACCTAGGAGTTGAAATAAATTATTTTAATCTGAAAAGGAAAACCTTTTACCCGGCTGTTTCAACGGCCAATGTAGGCTATATATAGATATGTTTGAATGACAGAAGTGAATATGGCTTTGTTTAATGTATGATGAAGATAAAGCGCTATAAAAGTCCGTTAAACTCAATTGTATGTTTCATTCATTGAACTATAGCGCACTTTTCAGGAAAAGTGCAATAAGTAAATGATTTAAGTTGATTTGGGACTCGCTTGTTAATATCAACAATAAGTGCAGAATGATTCAAATGTACTTTTTTTTTTTTAAATTAGAATTTTAAACAAATGCAATTAAAATTATACTGAAATGACTAAACAGCAAGGCCACAAGCTAGAATATGCATGCAGTACTGACCAACAATTAAACTATAAGGGCCCATATTAGTGATACATTCGGATTGTGTTGGTCAATCCACAGCTCACTAGATGGTGCGAGACAGAGGAAGAATTGCTCTTGCCAAAGAACATGCAGGATTGCAAAGATACAGTAGATCTTGGGAAAGGAATGCCAGAATGACAGGAGAAAAAAAATGGGGAATCATGCAACATATATAACATTAAATAGCATACTAAAAGAAATCTCGGCAAACATATCTTCAAGTATTTCAGGCATGAGACAAGCTCCACTGTTAATGGGTTAGCATCAGTTATTTTTGTTGTTTGGTGTACTTATTAATTTAGGGATGTAACGATAACGTGATATGGAGATAATAAAACTGCCACAATATTTCGTCATCGTGTCACGATATTAAAAGCAGCACATCTGTTATAAAGACATCGTTAATTTACATTTGTGCAGTTTCATCTGGTGGTTAGTTTATGACTGCAGTTTAATTTTAATTAGGCATGTTTTGGCCATCAACGTTTAAGACCTATGCTAATCGGGGGACGAGCATTAGAAAAAGAAAAAGTGTTATTTTGATTGTAGATCTTTTATTTGCATTGAGGTTAATGTTACCTTTACTAGTACAAATAAATGTATACAGTAATTTTGACCTCATTTAAAATAAAATGACTGTCCAAGCCTATTTCTTTGTCACTGCTGTGATGTACAAAAACACAATATTGTGCTTTTTTTTTTAAATGAGCTTTTTTTCACCAATATTTTTATACAGTATCATTAGCTTTTTTTTTTTTTTGTATCGCCAATCTCCCAACAATATTGTGATAATTATCGCAAAACAAGATTCATATCGTGATAATATCATATATATGATATATACCAATATTGTGACATTTGGATATTGTTACATCCCTATTCATTATACCTGGTACAATTCTTGGAAAACAGCTTCAATTTCTCTGCTTATTCCGAGTTAATAATGTTTGGTGTGGTTAAATCTGTACCTGGCTGGGTTGCTTTGAAGAAGCCTGTTGCTGGACTTTGGTTGTGTTGTCAGGTGAGCCAGATGAAGGAGAAGAGTGGCGTAACCTGGAGTGAGTTCGCTGACTACAAGAGCTGGAAGTCTGGAGAGATGATTTATAAAAACAGAAGTAGACCGTTTAAGGAGGATCCAAATGACATAATGAAAGATGCATTGTAAATAGAAGGGAAGTAGCCTAATGATGTGCAATATGACACGAAGTAGAGCAAAGACAAAAAAATGTGGCTTGTCTAAACCCCAAAACAACATGACGGAACAGTCAGAGAAAGGAGCCCATCACCACTGAAGCAAAGCAGTTATGTAGCTATAGTAGATGTCAGACCTGTTTCTTGGTGGAGGGTTTCACACAGTCAGGTGGAGGCTGCGCTTTGACTCTTTTGCTCTGGGGTGAATTTGAGTTCTTGAGGATGTGAGAGGCTGGCCTCTTTGACGGGCTTCCCTCTCTCTGTTGCTTGACCTTGTCTGGAAGATCATCTCCATCAGTGGACTCGGGAGGAGGTGAAGGTTCAATGGAAGATAACGGGGGAGGAGTTTTTAGACTGTCCGTGCTGATTTCCAACAGTTTGATTGGCTCATCTAAACTGCCAATTGAATATGTTTTCTTGCATAGGTCTTTTACTGGGCTGTTTGACTCGGCGTTGGATATTTGTTTCACGCCAACGGGAGACGCGTGACGTATCTCAATGAGATTGCCTTTGTTGGCCTTACTGAGGTCTTGTTTGGTCATTTGGCTCTTAAACCTGCTTGAGTCCTTATTCTGCTTCTTGGGCGCTTTTACTGGCTCTTGGTCCAATGTCACCATTTCCTCTTTAACAACTTCCACTTCAAGAGTCGTTTTTCCTGTTTTGGTCGTCCCTGATCGTATAGCCTGGCTAATTGCTGACAATGTCTTTTTGGGGAACTTGAATTTGAATTTGCGGTTAGTCTCTGTATTTTTGATTAATTCCGGTTTCGTCCTGTCTTGGTTTTCATCAAGCGGGCCATCTGTATGAGAATGAGAATGTTGACCGTTGTCTGAAATGTTGTTGAGGTCTAAGCCTTTATTTTCTTCACACATGTTTTTAAGATCTTCATCTATTTCTTTCTGTGTTGTCTCCTCCTCTTCTTTAATACCCTCTGGAGAAACAAACCGATCAAGATCCTCCTCATACTCAAAGATAGTTGACAGACGCTTAAAGTCCGACTCTAAATCCACATACTCATTAAAGACAATGATGGGCTCCCTGTCGCAGGAATCATTGTCCTCAAAACCATGGTTCTCAAAACCCTGACAAACTGTTTGCTCTGTTGCCTCCCCAGCTGCCATTTTTATGTCAGAGCCCTTCATTTTTTCCAGATCTGGATTTTTAGACTGAGTTTTGACTCTCATCTTTGAGATTTGCTGGGCAATTTTAGCAGATGGGGGTGGTGGAGGGGGAGGTCCCCCATCATCGAAAATATCTGGACTCAAACTACCTTCTTCTTCCGGGCATTGGTCTTTGTCCCCAGATAGCTGCAATTTGACTTCTTGGTTTTCACACAAATCTGAATTTGTCCTTGTGTCCTGATTGCTATTTAGTAATTCTTGTTTTGAATACTCTGAAATGTTTTCTTTTTGTAATGTTTTCGTAAAATGTGCGTCTTCAGTTTGTACCTGTTTGGCATCATTTTTGTCCATCTGACCAGGGATTGCAGTGCCATTTGATTGGGGTTTGTCTTGTTGCAGAGAGGCTATGGTTGTTAACATCGTGTTTTCTTTTGTCGGTGAATATAGAAATTCCTGATTACACCTTAGAACAAAGCTTGAAGTATTATCTTTATCTGGGCTTTTAATATCCTCCATTTTCACTTTCTGTAAGTGCACACTGCCACAGATATGAATATGTTGTGGGGCTACATTTGGAGATTTCTCTGGACTTAGGCGTGTTATTGATCCTTGTTGAACCATCTTCTGGTCTTCTTTCCGGTCAGGAGATACGGGACCTTGCCTACATTCACTGACTTCTTCTGGTACAACAACCGTTGAATGGTAAACAAGACGACCATTAGTAGATCCTAAATGAGGCGCTGACTTGTTGCTAAGTGGAAGGATGTGTTTCTGGCCAGCCGCCTCACATTTTGGGGGTGTTTTTTCTTGTCCTTCTAATAGACTTTTTTCAACATGCAATTGATCATTGCCTGATGTCTCTAGAGTCACCTAAAAAAGGAAATGGAGATGGAATAATTCATCACTTTTGCACTTATTATGTTGAACTCTGAAAATAGGTTCGATTTTTCTGTTGCCTGGTTGAATGGATGGGTGACTGAAATTAACATTTATTACTGATTTATGTTTTAAACATCTCCTGTCTAGGGTAATCAATCACCTATAAGGATTTTATGTTGAGTTGATGTCATAAAACAAGCTGTGACGACTGAATCTTACTGCAGATCTAGGGATGATTGGATTTCCAAATCTGGATTTGAATTTTCAAGATTAAATGTGGTTTGAAATACCCAATTTTGCATTAGATCTGGATTTAATCTAATACACCAGTTTTCATCCTGGTGGATTGTGTTTGAAATACTGAGCCCGGGTGTACAGGTTTGCTGTGCAGGCATACCCAGGAAGGTTGGTCTCAGCCTTCCCACCTGTAAAACGAACCGGACCAGAGCTTACCCCATGTGGGATTCAGTTAAGACCCACGCCCAGGGAACCTGGGCAGGCACCAGTCCCCATCAACTGCAACAAGGCACCCCCACAAGCCCTGAAGAGATGCGAAAAGGGGGCAGAACCACCGCACCCACAGCTCACCCACACACCACGCCCCACTCGGAGATCAAGGTAGCCCAAAAACGCTAACAAGGCCTGCCAACACCTGGGAGGGAGACAGCCCACAACCTGCAAGCCTGTGCCGTGTGCCACCAGCTGTAATTGAGAACGGGCGGGGGTTCCAGAAAAGAAGAGACAAAGTTGGGAACCAAAAGAGGCAAAGCCAGTCAACCAGGACTGTGGGAGGGTTGGTGGGGGTGGGGGGGATGCATCGGTCAGGCCCCAGGAGTGAATGAGCCATGTGGATATCCACCTCTCACGCTACTCCTATTATGCTGATTTTGAGAATCTAAACATTGATATAAACTCATGAAATTTTGCACACACATACGTGCTGGCAAATGTCTTTTAAAAGGCTCATTAGCATTCCCTACAAACTTTTAACGAAGCACCCCCGGTTGCATATTCAACCAATACCTCCAAAAAGTTGTATGTATATGTAGTGGCCCAAAATCTAAAAAAAAATAAAATAAAAACATTTGGGGAGCCATGTACAAAACCTGATAGGATGTCTGCTGTTTTTCAAACTTGGCATCACAGTAACAACAAAACCCGGGTTGAAAAAAAATGGCTCAGTAGCGAACCCACCCCAAAAAATGTAATGAAGCAGCCCCGGCCGGTTGTACATTTCACCAAGATCTAAGAAAAGTTGAAGGCATATGTAACAGCCCAAAAAAGTGCCACTTCTCCAACGTGCCAGTCGCCCACATTGGCCAGGCTGCGAAGGCCCTTAATAGCTGCTAGCAGCTATTTTTTTTATTCATTTATTTTTACCTTTGACTCAATCTCTTGGCTATCATGCTTAGAGACTGAGAGTTCCTTCTTAGTGCATTTCTGAAATACCTGTGTGAAAGGGGAAGATGTTACACTGCAAGGATGCTGACAGTTCTTGTATGATGATGTAGTCACACTTTTAAACTGTTTTAATCAATTCAAGATAACAAAACGAACTTGTGAGGTTGAGTTGGCAACCCCAGTGAAACGGACATACCTGCAGTTCTTTCAGGAATCGATTACCGTCATCTTCCTCATCATCAATGTTTTCGGAAGCAATAACTGGAGCGGTGCCGGAAGATTTGGGTTTGGGTTTGACCTCCGGTGGTTGTCTCAGGGGTTTGGGTTGAGGATTAATAGATGGCTCTTTCTCACTAACACCCTTACAAAAGGTTAAACAGACAGAGCTGAATCAATTATTTGTGTGTGTGTAATATGTTACTTGATTTACCCATCACATCCACAGTGAGGTTTAAAGACCTTTTAAAAAACACACACAATAAGTTGTGTTATGTGCCGGGTGGCACGCAAGTGATGTTAGGGAGTGGGTAGCACACATGGAGGAGGGAAGTGATGGAAAAGGGGGGACACTGAACAAAACGGGTGGACATGAGCTGGGACAACGCACGAATGGGAACATAATACCTCAAAAAACACAGAAACTAAACAAAATGGAGCCAATGCTCCCAAAGTCCCCACTGTCAAAGTAACACCCAAGGACTGACTGCAGAATATAACCGATAGTTGTTATTAGGGGTGTGAATTGCTTAGTACCTGGCGATTCGATTCATATCACGATTCATAGGTAACGATTCGATTTGATACTGATTAATCCCGATACGAAGCTAAAGATTGATTATTGCGATTTTTTTAAAACTCAAATTTAAAAAATACTAATCAGTAAATTTGTACATGTACGCTGTAAGATTTGTATGAGAATGTATTTATTTATCTGAAAATTCAGGCTTATAACTGAGCCACTGCGTTTAACAAACAGGTTGCAGTCTGTTTCATGTTTGAACAGCACTGAAATAAAATATTAAGGCTTAATTTTCCATTAATATAACATTCTTCCATGCTTAATGTGTGAATCCTAACCCTAAGTAAGACGTTTTGTTGAATATTCCCATAAAAAATGTATTTTTAAAAATTGATTCTGCTGCATATCGAATCGATTCGAGAATTGCGCGCTGTAATATCGCGATATATTGCCGAATCGATTTTTTCTAACACCCCTAGTTATGGCGAACACTCTAATGAATCGTGGATAATGAAACAAATAGGAAACGAACTATGGTGAACGGTGTACTTTACGAAAGACAGTCGGACGAAACAAAAACATACAAAAGAGGGATAGGCGGGCGAACGAGCGAACGAGCGAACGAGCGAACGAGCGAACGAGCGAACGAGCGAACGAGCGAACGAGCGAACGAGCGAACGAGCGAACGAGCGGGAGGCAAACACCCAAAGCCGCTCCCAATCTGACCACCAGCCTTTTAAACTGTGGCCACTAATGACCACAGCTGGTCCCGCACCTGAACCCAATGAGGCAATCAGTGCTCCTGCCCTGATTGGTGAAACGAGTCAGGGAAATGGTCCACCAATCAGAGAGGAGCGCTCACACCATCCACACCCAAAACATACACAAACAATAACAAAAAAAACGGCCACAAACTCCATGGGCCGTAACAGTTGGGAAAATATATAAAAGATTAAACTGTATTGTATTGGACAATTCCATTCAAAATAAATTAACAACCACAGATACAACTATTGTGTCCACACACCTGTTCTTCGCCTGATTCTTTCCTGCTAGTATAGATCACATCTCCAGTCCTTCCAGTGGTTAGGCCGACAGTGGCTGCATGCAACCTGAGAATATTTTCACAATTTCACAACGGAGGGGATAGTTGAGAGCTTGTAAACATGTCATTCACAAACACCTTCTTGGGAGAGCTGGAGAAGACTGGCCACTCCTATCAGGACTCTGTTTTTTTTCCACACTGGAGCGTCTCGGTTTTTCCATCTGTGGACGTATGCTCCGTTTGGCACCCGGAGAGGCTGAGGGAGAAGCTGATGGCGGCGGTTCCACTGTTGCTAGTGAAGCTAAACGCAATCAAGAACATAGGCTGAGATATTAGATACAGTATTATAAAAGAGTGGGCTTTTACATTGCTTTAGAGACGAACACTGCTGTAACCGTGAGATTAAATTTGCGTTTGAAGTCTTGGACTTCAAAATTAAATAATGTAGATAAAAAAAACTAGAGAGAGAGAGAGAATAGGTAAGCCCAAAAGAAGTGTGGGTACACAAATTCTTAGAACTATTGCACTTTTTTTTTTTTTAGACAATACCTAAACTGCATCAGAGAGCCAAGATATTGTTGATCCAAAGATAAAAAACAAAATAAAAATACTAACAGCAGATTTCTTACCTATGGGCTTCAGCTGGGAGGAATCCACTTCATCATTTTGCCGCGCATTTTTTTTATCCTGAGTTCCAGACACCAGAGCTGCAATAAAGAAACACACGATGTTATTCTGTAGCTGCTGTGCAGTGTAACATACAAAGAGAATTGTTGAACCAATTTAAGATTACAAATTTAATTGCTGACAAACTTTAAAAAAAATCATATCAATTGGTAACACACGATTGAATTAAGTTAGTCCAAAGCGAATATATTAAGTTTAATCAATTAGGAGTTCATTAAACTTAATATATTCACCTGAATTAAATTAATCCAAAGTGGCTCCAATCCAGTATTACACTAGATTAAAACAATGGTCATCTGGAATCTGCAAAAAGGCATCATCCCTTTCATATGTTACGTTAACCAATGTGTTTATCTTTGCATGTGTGCACACTTACATAGTATATTGCACAAACAGTGGCTATAAAAAGTCTGCACACCCCAGGTTTTGTATATAGAAAATAAGAGCAAGATAAAAGTAAAAAAAAAAAACAAGAATAATCACCTGAGATAATGTGGTGTGCACACCGTGCTATAACAGGATGAGGCCGTGTTCGGAATTAACCAATCACATTTAAACTTATTATGAATCAATTATTATTATTATTATTAATTTTATTAGTTAGTATTAATAAAACTAAAATAAAAACTATAGAGAAGTTGCTGTACTGTAACATTTGTCAAGCTAATTAATGCCAAATTCATACATATACACACACAAAATTCCCTATTAATTAGTGCAAGTATTTGTGCTACTTCAGGTTGCGTTATAGACTTTCACATAAAATCAAAGTCAACCTTGCAGTGTGTCCAGAGGCTTTTCCATCTCTGTCTTGGAAGTGCAGGATTTTCTCTCTTCACAAGCCAAATCTGAGTGAGCCACTTTAGTATCTGACAGATCCAGATCAGGAATGGAATTCATCAGACTTGCCTGGGCTTCCTGCAGGACCTGGTCTAAATTTGGGGTGACAATTGAGGCCTGGTTTGTTTGATGAACGCTGGGTTGGCTCACACTGCTCGTTTCTTGACTCAAACTTCCTTCCGGAGATTCCCGTTCAGTCTTCTGTCAAACAGTCACATTAAGTTAATAGTCGTCATGGGTTATTATTTTATAATGCAGATTATTAAGACATTAAGAATAATAGCAGTTGATTAAGAGTGTTTTAATTACATAATTGACTTAGAAGAATATGACATTTTTAAAGAAAAATATTTTGCTTGGCCAGTATGTTGGTACATTTTATTTTGAAATATGTAATAACAGACCGATGTAAACAACAAAACGTTAGTGCTGAAATTCAGTGTTCAATTGCATAATGTACAAATCAAAATTACAGATGACAACACAATAAACACAATTTGCCCAAAAAACGCTAATTAAAAAAATCTTAACTTTTGTGAACACCATGCGCTTCTTGAAATGCAAATAAAGAGCGTTATTGCTTATGAAAAAGAATGGAAAACGGTCCAGTAATAATTAAATCCAATTAAATGAACAAACAAACAAATGTACCAAAATGTCAAACATCCTGTGGTCTTTTTCAGGAGGTGTAATACTCACCTCAACAGGTCTGGCGGTGGTTTTCAAAGCGCTTTTCACTTGGTCTGTTGTGTGACTCTCTTGTGTTGTTTCCGACACGCTTGATCTGTGAAGTTCATTGGACTGGAGAGGAGCGGCTCGCTTCTGCAGGGCAGGGCTGCCCTCTCTGCTACGAGGACTCACCTTCGCGGCACATGATGACATTTGTAAGAGTGTTTTCGACCCCAATTTCTTAATACAGTAGAACCTGGGTTCACAAATGCCTCAGTTCACGAACAAATACAGTTTTGAACAACGTTGTCAGACAAATGTTGCTTGAAAAGCTCTGAAAAGTGTCAATTTGAATACATTTCCACTGCATTTTTAAACCAAGGGCACCATCTAGAGGAGTAAAAGAATATCACAAGTGGTTCAGGAAGTTTCATTTTCCCATGGCTACCTACCAGGTTTTTGCGGTGATTATGAGACATGCCAATACTGTGCTCCTGTGTGTGTGACCAAAAGTCTTCAATTTTCTCAAAAATCAACGGCACGCCTTATAATGAGGTGCGCCTTTTGAGTGCACCGAGTTCCAAAATCTGTAAATGTTGACGTGCGACTTCGGTAAGCGATCCGCTCGGCTGACTGTGTGGGAGCATGTCCCGTCAGCACATTGCTTATATGCAGCAAAGGTGGACCTGGGTGAGGACAGGTAGGAATTATGAGGACGCGAAAGACTCGACTGAAAGAAGACGGCATGCGGACGCTCAAGATGTGTTGTGCCAAAACGTACCGCCGTAAAAAATGGTAATCTTATCTTTTACCACAGAAAAGTGGATATTCTTTGAAAAGATTCCTTGTAAACAGGTATTTAAATTTCAAACATCTGGAACAAAACCGAAAAACAATAATATTCATTTTTCTATACATATCTGAGATTTCCTACTGCGTCACTGTGCGGTCATTCAACGCAACTAGAATCCACTGTAGAATGCGAGTGAGTGCTTGCTATTCTTTTGTTTCTACACGATAAATATTTTTTTCTTGTTACAAAACCTTGTTTCTAAAACTGGCGTGTGTCGTACCCGCAGATAAATTTTTTTTTTACGGGGGTAAGTATACTTTGACACAAGGCAACATGGCATGTTTGATGAACTTGCCCAACTGTTCATTTCGGATACAGAAGATATTTGCGGATGAGGATGGATCAAAAGTAACGTGAGTGCATTGTTAAAAACTTCAATAAAGTACAACCAAAGTCAGTTTAGCTCCCGCTGCCTTTTTAAAACCATATGCATGCTAGCGTATGTGTTCGCGTGAACGCATCCTACCATACGTTTTAAGCTAGCCAATATTTTACCATGCCTGCGCCCAATAATACCTTATGCGTGTGTTAAATACAGAAATAGCACACGTAACCGAGACTGCGTCTTTTAATACGGTGCGCCTCATGGTTATGAAAATACGGTAGTCATCAATAATAACTAGCAGGAGGTATGATCACATTGAGTCATAATGAAGTTTTGATTCATTCAGTGTTCACACCTCCAATCTGGACTTTGAGTTATTTTGTCATTTGAGAGACACTTCCAGTTTCTCGACGATACTACCTTGGCCACAGTTGGTAGGTCTCGTCCATGGGTGGGGTTCAGTGGTGGGCTGTGCTGGTGGGCCTGGATCACAGTGGCTGGAGTGGTCTTAACTCTGCGTGGCGTAACCGGGGACGCTGCGGCAGCATAGTTGGGCTCAGGCTGAGTTAAAGAGGATGATGCAATGGCTTGAGGGCCTCTGACTGAGGCTCGAGGCTGTGGTTGTGGTGAGGACTGGGGACTATTGGTCAACGGGGGCTCTTGGTCTGCTTCAGAGACTTTTAGAGATTCCACTTGGGTGCCTTTGGATGGGGAAGTTGATTCTGATACACATCTGTTAACCAAAGTTGTATAACAGCTGTATTTTGCAGCTTACGCTAGCATTTAACGTTGAATGAGTGGAAATGAATGTGATATTGTACCTGCGGAGAGAGCTGAGGGCTTCAGTGAGGGCTTTGACTCTTTTTAACATGTAGTCCATTTTATGAGGTTCCTCTTTTAGAAAGCGAACTGCATCCATCTCCAGCCTAAGCACGGAACGCATCTTTACCTGCAGTTCTGGAAACTCCCCTGGGGGAAAACCACATATCCCATCATTTCAACTTATCTCCTTTGCCCCTTGAGCATTTCACATGTGACAGTGGCAAGACACAGAAATACCCTGCAAGGAGAAGACCCTTTCACACTGCACTTACCACAGTGTAGAGTGCAGAATAATAAATATATTTGCATTTTATTTAATTAATGAAACACTGAGTATGGATTGTGTGGTAAACATTAAGACACCTTTAAGTCCCTGTGATTGACTGCCAACCAACACAATGTATCGTGTGCTTTTAGCCGTATGACATCTGGGATAGGCTCCATTTCCCTTTGACCCTGACCATGAACCAGGATTAGCAGTGTAGAAAATGAAAGGACGGATGGATGTGCAACCACTGACCTTTAAGGATGGCCAGAGTCTCCCCAACTCTCCGCAGGTTCACTGCTCCCTCTTCCACATCTCTCAGAGTGATTGGCAACTGGCCAGGGAGGGATACAGCGCTGGTTTGTAAATGGTTCACATAATCCTCCAGTTCACTGAGAGGTGGAGAGAAAGAACAGTCAGAAGCATATATTACTCTGCGCTATGTTCAAGTGGAAATTGAACTGTTAAGCAGTCAGTCAATAAACCAAGCTAGGCTGTGTAACAACACCGTTGGTGTTACTTTGCTGTTATCCTAGCAACAAAAGAAAGGGAGTTTCCAAATGTGGGCGACAGAACTCAGAGACTAGCTTAGTGCTAGTTAGGACAAGGTTAGTGCATCTCAATGGGGATGGATTTGAAATGGGGCAGAAGAGAGAGAGAAAAGTATCCTGGGTTATGCTGTTGGCTAGCTAGGGTACGGCGCAGGATTCTGTAGGTTTACGTTTTTAATTTTTTAAACTATAAAAGCAAACTTTTCCATAGGTTGATACGCTATGTGAACACACCAGTGTAGGCTATACATTTAAATGAGATAAGTGAATATGTCTTTGTAAACATATGATGAAGTGCTGATTTGCTTGTCACGGTTTCTATGCTACAGGCAAGAATGAAGGCGCAAGTGTGGATATTTGAGAGTAGGCCTTAGAAGTACAGACATTGTGAGCCTTATTCAGCAGTCAGGAAGTGTTTTCTCTTGAAGACAATTTTTCACACTGGCGCACTATTAGACAACATTTGAAGAGATATATTTTGACATTTCGTAAATATGTTGATGCCAACGATATATGTAAATTGATTTGGTGATTTGAGGGTTCACCACCACATTATGAAATAAAAGCTAGCAAATCTTATTACATGTTTTTGATAAATGCCATCCAACGGGGTATGAACTATGTCATCCTCACTGAATTATATTTTTAGTTAGGGAATCTGTTGTCATATCAGAACAAATCACTTTGCATTGTCCTGACTCTACAATGAGCAGTATGTTACTTCACATTTTCGTTCTCCCTGGGTTGTTAAGCCAATTGTGTCTTGTTTGCCACCTAAGATGAACTTGAGCTGTGGTCTTATAACATTGAGCATCAAGTCTGTGTGGGTGTAGGAATTTATAAAAGGCTAAATAACCACTTCAGAAATAATAAATTCAAGGCAAACAAATGTCCTAGTATAAATGGATTTTATTTTAAATTACAATTTTTACTTTGTTACTCAATTAGCATTAAATATATTGATGTTGAGCTGGATTAAGATGGAATGCATTTTGTCCTGTGTAAAATGTGTCTTTTGCAGGCAAAGACAAAATGTACATGAATAGAAAAAGCATCTTTCTCATTAGATGTTTCATAGATAGTGTGGTGAATATCCAACACATTATGTCATTTGCTGGTCTAAATTCTTGCGTATCAATGGAGGCTTAAGCACATATTTGGATTGCGGAGCTTTAGCAAAACAATTAACCCCATATGAAGCGGAAAACAGTGATTATTTTATTTTTTTTTACTAACCAAACCATTCTAAAAAGAAATAAATGTTGATTGAATACAAACACAGTAGGTCTCTGAGATCTGAGTTAACTTTTCACTGCTGAAAATTTCTCAATGAGTCAAGTATCCCTTTAAAGAATGAAAACATGCTAGACATACAAACGATCTAAAGTTCCCAAGTTGAGAATCAAATGCTATTAGTGATGCATATTCTGTAAATTCTCTGCAATTCATTCAAATTTGAGCAGTTTCCTCTTTTCCAGAGCATGATGATAAGTAAAAGTGGAAAAGGACGTTCAAAATGTAATGTATAAATTGTGTTTTATAGGAAATATTTGGTAGATGAGTTAATAATAAAGAGAGAAATTGGGCAAAGGAAGAAACCATTCAATTTTAGTACGATTATTCATAATCAGGCTTGGGGGGGTAACGGAATACATGTACTGTCGTTACGTAATCAGATTACAAAAAAAATGTAAATGTATTCCCTTACAGTTACAGAAAAAAACATGTAATCAGATTACAGGTACATTTATTAAAAATGGGGATTACTTCGAGGGATTACAATTTCTACGATGAGAGATGAGGGAAAGAGGGCGAGAGAGAGAGAAGGACAGAGCGGGAGAAAGAGAGCGCGTGCACGCCCGTGTGAGTGGGATTGTTGCTACATGTTGGGAGGTGGGAACGAACGAACTGACTAGTCGTGTCCTCCACACGCGGGCAGTTTGAAAAAGCTTCACGGACGGGAGGAGGAAATGGTGACCAGTATTCACTGGAACTTACTCGGAGCGAAGGTTTGACCTAAGAGTCCAGCGGCATGCTACGCGCTGTAGCTTTTTGCTAGCTAGCCCGCTAGCCTACAACCATAATGTGAGTTACACCTTCCAAACAAATCTTCCTCCCACCAATTCACTATTTAAACATCATGCACAACATATACACGGCTAAACTTGTGACTGGGATAAAAATTCATTTTGCAGTTGATGTCACGTATCATCATCTCCATTGGATGACCATCCATCCATCCATCCATCCATCCATCCATCCATCCATCCATCCATCCATCCATCCATCCATCTAAGAGGTGGAGTTGCTCTCAGTGACAGTTCGAAAACAGCATATGGCCATCAATCAATCAATCAATCAATAGCCTACATGCTTTTTAATTACACAAGGATTTTTGCTATTTGTAGGCTGCCCAGGTTCCTATCACCTGCAAATAACAGGGGCACATTGTATAGAATATATATTGTGGTGATATTTATTTTGTCTTCATGAGCATACTCTATATTGGAGTAATCCAAAAGTAATCCAGTTACATTACTTTAATATTATGGTACTTGGATTACGTTACTAACTAAAAAAAAAATTGCAAGTAACTTGTAACTGTAACGGATTACATTTTAAAAGTAACCCTCCCAACCCTGTTCATAATGGAGTCCGAATTGTTTATCACCATGAAAAAAAAATGCCAATTCACAGACAACCTCGGTGGTTGCTTCTACTTCTTCAGTTGTTTGTCAGTTGTCAACCACATCCTTATATTGTTCTAGTGGTGTACAATTGTAGAAAGATAACCTGAGCTGTTTGAGTATTTTCTCTTCTGTAGCCAGGTATTGAATTCTCTCCTCCTCGATCTCAGCTCTTCGTCCAAATGTCCTCTCCTCAGACTGAACCAGGCGATCACACATCAACAACACCAGCTCCTGGCTAGCCATTTGCAACATGGACCTCATGGATTGCTGCTGTGATATCTGCGATACAACAGCAAAAGGTTCATTGGGAGGCATGTGGACAGGATCCCCATCCAATGTTTTACTGTGAAAGGTTCTCTAATTTAAAACAGACATACCTTAATGGCTTTGCAAACAAAACTTTTAAATATATATATATATATATATAATATAATGGACAGTTACCTGCAAGTGTCTGAGTTGATTTAATTGCAGTCGTAGTTCAGACACATTGCTCTTAACTTGGACCAAGCGCTGCTGCAGCTCACTATCAGTGGTTGGGGCCTGAAGAGTCAGGGAAGCAGAGTTGATCACGTCATCTGCCGCACTGGTCACCTGTGGCTCGGGCGGGACTGTTGGAAATCAAAGACAATATTTAAAATATGCTACTAAAATGTCAAAATGCTTCTAACATACAACCAAATAAAGCACTACTTTTATTGTACAGTACCTTCAAGATCAAACAAATTTAACACAATTTGGAGTTCAATTTCAGTTTTTTTGTCACTTTCCGTTAAATGCACATTTAACCCCTGGGCGTTATTTTATTTTGAAATGGCTTGGTCAGAACCAACAAAAAGCTAAAAAATGGTCAAATAACGCCCGGGGGTTAAGGCAACAACACTACGAGAAGAGAAGAAGAATGCACTCCTCTCCAAATGGATTGGAAGAGTATTGCCCCCTGGAGGGCATTTTGTAATGATGGTGTTGGAAAGATGGTTTGGACTAAAAATGACTGTCAATAGGACAATGCTTTGTTTTGAAAGTCACCCAAATCAAAGTGACACCAGCATCACAGAATTTTTGGTCGATCTTCAAGGTTTTACTGTAATGTGGATTATGTAGATTAAATGATCCAAAACTCACCAAGGTGACTTTTCCCAGCACTTCCACTGCAAACAAACGTATACTGTAGTTAGTAAATATATTATAGGACTATTTCCCCAATGAACTCAGAACCATATTTTTCAGATTATAATATGCTACTTTTTGTCACACACTTGGAACCCTGCGTCCTGAACAATCCTATGGCTAATTGATGTATTTTTATGAACTAGCAAGCTTCATGCCGCTTTTATTTTCACCGAGTGCACTCTCCGACGTTTACCAAGTGTGTCTGATGCGAGAACATTGTCAAATGGTGCTGTGCTTTGGAAAGTAGTTATCGGTGTTGGGAAAGCAGCTTTCAATGGCCGATTTAAACACGAGTGTTAATTAAAGGCAACCCCCCCCCCCAAAAAAAACCTCTTTCTTTTTAAATATCGCATTTTACAATGCCTGTCGCTTGTAGTCTATATAGCTTATAAATCTTGGTTTTCCTTTTCTTTTTTCCAAATGTATCAATGAATCAATTAAACTTTATTTTTATAGGACCTTTCATAAATTAAAATGCAACTCAAGGTGCTGAACAATTAAAAACATCCATAATTCAATAAAAAGCCCCTTGAAAATTAAAAAAATAGCAAGGCACAGTGAAACCATGTAAGGAAAGGCACTTTTAGTGGTTGCGGATGACATTAAAGTGCGTTCAATGGTAACTGTAAAAGTTTAGTTTTTTCCTGGAGAAATTAAATTTGTAATTGTGTTTTTTTTTTCTTCTCTGAATTTTTAATCAAAAGCAGGGAAATGTGTCTATTGCTGTTGACTCAATTGACCCAGTGTTTCAGCAATTCACTGTATTCACAATATTAAGTGCAAAGTAACATTTGTGGAATGAAAAACTACCAACGTAGAAGTTAAAAAATGGTCTGTGAGATTGTTCGTATACAGTATAAATTAATTACAGACCTGAATAAGTCTTTGTCTCTTGGAATATCTCCTCCCACAGACAACGCATTATGTACCAGCCCTGCTAGACTGGCTATTTGCTCCTCCATTGCCTTCATTCTCTCACTGAAAAACAATATTTATGTTAAATACACGTTACTATACACATTATTTACGTAATATAAATTAATTAAATAAATATCATTTTGAAATCCCATAATATCTGTTCATCTGTGATCACCTCTGAGCATCAAAGGCATTCATGTGACCGTGAATCAGCATTTCGGCTTGTCCCAGTGGGCTGTCCATAAACACGGACGAAGTGGACGAACCGCTCCCTCTGCTTCTGTTCATCATCTCCACAGCACCTCCACTACTTTCCCGCCGCAGGGATCGACGAACCGGGGACATCCGCTCGGGTGAGACCAAGCCCACGCCTCCGATGATCTGCCCCTCATTCATCCGGACTTCATTTAATCTTTGTGGGGAGGGAGGCGGGGTTGCTAATTGAGGAAGTTGGCTGTCACCATATTTCCTACTTTTTTGTCTGGAAGAAGAAAAAAAAACAAGTGGTGAGGTTAGCATTTTTTTTTTAATTGACTTGGTAAAATATATATATTATGGAAGCGTATTGCATTCACTTGAAAAAAATAATAATTTTGGGGGGAGCTTTGTTTTTTGGAGTATTTTTTTCATTTTCTGTTTTTCTGAATATTTTTTTTCTGTTCTATTGAATATTTTTTTTCTGTCAAAAAATATTCAGAAAAACAGGCTGAAAAAAAATTATTCAGAAAAACGAAAAAAAAAAAATTCAAAAAAACGGGAAAAAATATTCAAAAAAACAGGAAAAAAGTTATTCAGAAAAACAGAGTGTTCTGTTTTTTGGAGTAATTATAATTTTTTTTACCTCTGAACTTCAAGTGACTTGTTGCAGACTCGCTAATAGCGGAAGCGGACACTTTCCCGCATACCTCCATATGCAATAAGATGGTCATGTTTACTTGCTGGCTCGCAATAAAGGAATGAATGTGTATACTGTATTGTGGTTTGTTCTCTAATCGCTGAGGGGAAAAAAACTTTAAAAAAAATATTCAGAAAAACAGAAAAATAATTATTTGATAAAACAAGGGAAAATTACTCTAAAAATATTAAGAAAAATAAAGGAAAATATTTTTTTTAAAACAGAAAAAAATTACAAAAACAATTGGGAAAAAATATTAAATAAAACTGAAAAAAAAATACTTAAAAAAAACAAAGCTCCCCCCCAAAAAAATTTCTCAAGTGAATGCAATACGCTTCAGTAATTTTTTTATTTTTTACCTGTGCAGGGATTGCGTGTGTTGCTCAATGATGTCCCCGTAGCCCATCAGAGGCTTGATGGAAGCACGATACTGCTGTAAGCCCCCAAGAATCCCTGTGACCCCAGTGTCTACCATTTCTGTAGCATGGGACAAAGAGCCACTACACTGAGAGGAGGCATAGCTGCTCCTCCCTCCATCTTGAAGAGAGGAGCAGTAGGAGTCTGGATAACGTGGGCCTCCCTCCCCATGGACCACCACGGCCATGCTCTTACAGCTGCCAGCATCTTCATCTAAGACACACAATAGACTTGTAAATGTCCAAAACATCATTATGACTCTCCACCACCTTTTTTTTGTGTCTATGTGGATGTATTTATCAATAGATTTATTTTTACCAGGCTTGACATCTCTCCTCTCTAGTATGGCACTGCTGCTGGTGAATAAACTGCTGGATCGTCCTGCGCCTGACAGCCGGTCTCGGGGCAATGTGGTGCTGCTTGCATCCATCCCTCCCACTAAGCCTTGTGTGCCCCTCCCACCGTAGGCCATCCTGGATGGGGAGGAGGGCATGGAACGCACCATGGGTGGGGACATGGAGCCTTGCAAACTCTGAAGAGTGCTACGACTGGATGACGACAGTCTGTGGACCGGACTGTGGCTTCCGTAGAGGACTTCTTTGGAGATCTGCCAAAACAGATGAAATGTTTCTAGTCATAATAAAAAATAAACAGAATACTTCAAATTTGGTACAGACAAGTTGCTACTTAGTCTTCCTCAAAAATGATTTCATTATGTTAGCTTGGCCATATCTAATGCGGTTCATCTCCCTCTGCTCTATTAATCTTGTTAACAGGCATTCAGACATCACTGTACAAATTTAACCCAACAGCACATAATAATTGAGTAAATTTCCTTTGGCACTTGCTCATTCCGATTCATTTCAACATTAATGGAAAAGACGGGCTATAAAGCAGAAAAACATCTGTAAAGTTAGTTGCATCATTTTTTACATTTTGTGTCACTGCCAAAGCCAAGATAATTATGTATATTACTTTCTTTCGTGATATTTAAGAACCCGTTTAGCAATAATAATATTAAGGATTTATACGGGGCCCTCAAGGGTGACCCAAGGACTTTTAAGAATAGGCTATATAGAGTCATTTACAGTAAATGTGTATACAGTGGTGCCCGGGGATATGAATGACCTGACTTATGTTTTAATTTTTTTCATCAGTCAGACGATTTCCTTGCAAAACAAGAAATACAAGTGCTGTATGGCGGCAGTGAACTTAACTCACTTCACAATTAGCAGTAGTTAATAAAATAGTGAATAATGATTCAAAAAAGAGGCTGCAAGCTGTTCAATGCTACTCCCACTTGACGTTTCCTTCCATTAGAATTTGGATTGACCTCACCTCACAGGATGTTGAATTGAATTTGAATTGCAGGAAGTGGAATTGAATTCAATGATATTCTAAGAAACTCATTCTCATCACATCCTAGTGAGAATGAGACATTGCATTTACTAGTGTGCTCCGAACCAAATGTCCAGAATGTTTGGGCAGCCATTTTAAAGACTTAGATAAAGAAAGGAAGGTGTTCTGGGAAATGAAGTCCAAGAATGTGAAATTTTTTACAATTTTAATGATCTATTTGATCTGAATAGGCTTATAATGGTATTAAAAAAACAATAACTTCACTACATACTACTACTACTATTTGCTATAATGACGTATAATATTTGTATGAAAAGCATGTTCTAAATAGGCTTATATACTGAAAAGCTTCATTATACACTTACATTTTGTATCATGAATTTCTTTTAACTTCATGGAATTTAGAGCTCATTCCCAATTCAATTCCGAATTTCGTATGGCACTGTTTTACATAATTGACATTTTTGGGGCCAATCACGATCAGCGAGTTTAAATTTACCGATCGCCGTTTGCCCCATTTGATACAAGGCACATGTTGTACTGCATATGCGAGCAGCGGCGATAAACAAAATAAACTGGGTAGTTATGGAAACTGACAAGGGGGCTGCTTTCTTTCAATATCTTATCTGTCAGACAAGTTGGCGGCGGAAAGCTTGGAACCCCACAGTTGCAAAGAATTAGACCCCTTTACTGACAGAAATTCACAGTAATCCCAACAACTGGCTGCAAGTGATAGTGTATAATTGAGCATTTTGTAAACATTTTATAATTCAGCAGCCCTGAGGACATGAAACATGAACAAAAACTAGCTTGTCCTCTCACACTTTACTGTGGGAGGCTCAACAGGAATTCTAACTTTCATTGACCCCAGTCAGTTTTCTTTTATGATGAAATATGGTCTCATTAGTGGGAACATTTGGTGTTGTGTTCACGTCACACTAGTAATGTAAATGCAATGGATGCAGTCAGAGTGGTAAAGCTACTATGACAAATGCTGTTTTGCACTTCTACTGAAGAAGTTCTTTTTCAGCCTCCCATTGATCAGGTTAGTCATTTATGTGTGAAATACTGGAGAAAAAAAACGTCAATAAAAGGAAGCCTGTATGGAGTGACTCACCCTTCCTTCTGCGTTGGGTGGCCTAGTGTGGCGGTTGAACACGTGTGATGGATCTTTATGATAAACCTTCAGACAGGAGTGAGATGTAATATTTCTGAAAGCAGATAACACATGACGTGACATGCCTTGTGTGAAGCCAAGGGTGCGATGTCAAAAGTTGACTGAATTGGATTTGTGCTGCAGCTTCCGCTTCAAAGCTTGTTTTGTCTGACAAAACGAAACAAATAGAAAAACACCCCATCATTTATTCTATGATCTGAACAAACCTTCTCATAAGCTTGAGGTGATGTCAAATTCACAAAATCATTTTTCTCCAGGCATCTTCCCACATTACAAAAACATGTGCAGTATGTTAGGATGCTATCAGGGTAGTAGGCTGTTGGAAATAACATCATACTATTTTATTTAAGTTGTTAACCTGAGCTCAGTGTTTCTAACTGTTTATACCAGGGGTCCGCAACATTTCCTGTCAAAGGAGACATTTAGGCCAAGTAATTCACACGGTTTAGACCCGCAAAACATTTTAACATTATGATGATTGTGTGTGGGCTGCACGGTGTGGCTGACTGGTTAGCACGTCCGCCTCCCAGTGCAGAGGACGTGAGATCGAGTCCGGGATTCGGCCTTCCTGGGTGGAGTTTGCATGTTCTCCCCGTGCTTGCGTGGGTTTTCTCCGGGTATTCCGGTTTCCTCCCACATTCCAAAGACATGCATGGCAGGTTAATTGAACACTCCACATTGTCCATAGGTGTGATTGTGAGTGCGGATGGTTGTGCCCTGCGATTGGCTGGCAACCAGTTCAGGGTGTACCCCGCCTACTGCCTCAAGCCAGCTGGGATAGGCTCCAGCGCCCCCCGCGACCCTTGTGAGGAAAGCCGGTTAAGAAAATGGATGGATGGATGGAAACTGTGTGTTAGTATTAGTCTAATGTAGCCCAAGACCTAAATATGCAGCATCCAATACGTAGAGATTCTTTTTCTTCTACCTTTTGTCTTCTGTTTTTGGACTTTATTTTTATTTTTTGGGAGCGTTTTCAGACTTCATTTTTCAAACATTTTTAGACATTTAGGTCCTTCTGTCAAATTTCTGACATTTTTGGCAATTTTATGGACATTTTATGGTCATTTTCTGCCTTTCTTTTTCCTTTTTTGGGCATTTTATGGCTTTTTTTTTTTTTTACTTTTTCCTCTGGCTTTTTATATCAAATTTCTTCTTTTGTTTTTGTACATTTTATAGATACTTTTTGAACATTTTCTTTTTTGCCTTTTTTTAAATCAATTTTCAGACTTTTTTTTTGGGCTGCAATTTTGTGGACATTTTATTATTACTTTTTGATCGCCTTTTTTTTTTTTTTAAATTCAATTCTCTAACATTTTTCGCAATTTCATGGATAATTTTATGGTCATCTTTTGGACATTTTTAGGTAATTTAAATTATTATTTTTAATCTATCGTTCAATGTAAATTTAAATATATTTAAAACAATATTAATTTCTACAAATATTTTAAGAGATCCACAAGGGGGCCATCGGAGAGGGACTATGTGGCTCCAGAGCCGCATGTAGCAGATCTCGAGTTCAGACCAACAGACAAGGCCTATAAGCTCCTGTCCTGATCCTACGCAAACTACTGCAAACACACCCAACTAATCTCCCGATGTCCTCACCTGATGTCCTCCAGGTCAAAGTAAACATTGCGACGTGTGTCTTTGATGTAAATGGCCATGTTGGGAGACTGAAGCTTCTTCATGGTGAGCTGCTGAGGAAAAGCAGTGACAAAGAGAGCCCGCAGAGTATCCACACTGTTGATCTCTGCAGGCATCCGGATCTGCTTTGTCTCATCTCCATACTGTAGATACAGCACACCTGGACAAGAAACTAAGAAGGTCAAGTCCTTGAAGAACCACATTGACTTTTACAGTGAAACATCGATACACAAATGAGCATGAAAGTAAGCTTTATTTACTAACCCAATGTATCATTTTTTAGAGTACTAAATTGCATTTTGATATGAATTTGGGCGTGAGTGACACATGTTCTATCCATGCTGTATGCCATCCTAAATAAATTGAGATAGGCTCCAGCCGCACCCAGACTGTGAACATAATAATCAGTACTGTATACAGAAAAAGGGTGGATGAATGCTATGGTTCAGAATGTGTGTATTGACATACCAACTGACTCTCTTGACTGACTGCTCGACCGTCCAATTGGTAGACTCGATCGGGCTTTACAACCCCTCGAGAAAGGAACTGTCATGGTCAGTGAGTCTCCATCAGACATGTTCTCTGCAGCTAGTACACCTTCACAGATGCTACTCTCAGGAGGTCGAGGGCTCCTCAACTAGATGGAACACACAAGCATACAGTAAAGATGAATGCAAATGTATTCAATCAAAGTGAGAACATTTTACATCTATATAAACCAATTCTTCCAGTATTTGAAACACTGAATGAGGGGAGCCTATTCGACTGGCTGGGAGTCGGCTGTGTTCCAGGAAAATGCCAAAAGAAAGAAAACCACAGTCAGGCAATCTGCAGTAATGCTTTGTTGTATTAAGTGATGGAAGAAGAAAACATGCTCGAAACCAAATAGTTTGTGAGTGCGTGTCAGTAGGGGACTGGGGAGGGAGGGTAAATCCTGGCCAAGCTCCATGTGGACGAACTGGCCCAGAGTGTGTGACTGCACCCATACTTCATAGATGGCATCATATAACTGAGCAGGTATTTCCCAAACAGCTAAATTGTGCTGTGTCTTCGCTTTTGCCTTTCCATCTCTAGCACCTTCAAGGCAAGGCTCACCTCCCACCTTGAAAACAGCTAACTCAGGTAACGTTTCATTTTCCAGCACGTCACACAACAAATAGAAAATATGCATAAATTTCCGCATTAGACCTGCAAATATGATGCTTGGAAATGAATACCTGCCAAAACCTTTTTTAATCAAACGCAAGACAGCTGTCACATAGGATTACTCAAACAATTGTGATTGCGTGTTTGGGCTTGAAGCCCAGGGTGCTGTGTTTAATTTGCTGGATAAAGTGACTTGTGTTGGTACTTATAACTGTTGACATCAAGCAAATGCCTTGTCAGAGACAAAAATTTGAGGAAAAGAAAAGTTTACTGAACAAAACATATGCATGAGAGAAAGTCACATTTACCCAAATGAACTCATGCACTGCCATTGGTGGCTATAAACGTCAAAAAATTTGAACTATTTCTATTAGTTTAACTTTTTGTTCTCACTTTTGTTAACAAGAGTATGAAAACCTAGAATAATATTATTGTACATTTAGAACAGATATAAAATTTGTGATTAATTGTGAGTTAACTATTGAAATCATGCGATTAATTACAATTAAAAATTTTAATCGCCTGACGCCCCGAATTTTTAATAAGTTAATCGCCTGATGCCCCCTAATTTTTAATAATCTTTTCTTTAAAAAAATAAAATATATATTTTTTAAATGCCAGGGTTTTCATATGCTAGTTAACAAAAGTGAAAAAAAAAGTTAAACTAATAGAAATAGTTCAAATGATTTTTTTTTACGTTTATAGCCGTCAATGGCAGTGAATGAGTTAATCTCGAAAACCATAATCATCACTGGATATTTATTTCAACAGCAAATGCGTACAAAAGAAATTTAAGAGGGTATGAGGATGGCAAAAATAGAGTCAAATAAATAAGATGTGCGTGGCAACAAACAATAATTAAAGGTACTTATTATGCAATTTTTCCTGATTTAAAAACGTTTGTAGGTGTCTTAACATGCTTGCAGCACACTTTTCTCTCTTTTTAGAACCCTATCGACATACCGTACATCTGTTTTTAGGGAGCAATCCTGTCTTGTATAAATGAGCCACTGTACAGTACACCTGCCTCCTCTCTGTCGGATGTGCCAATGATACTGTGACTTTGCATTAAACGGACCACTGAGAAAAGAGGCTACGTACGGTCAACTACTTAACCTCAAATCTCCCAGGTCGGAAGAATAAAAAAGACAATAATCACTAATCCACTGAATTAAATTGCTAGATTGTCAATTAAGCACCGCACATTTCTGTGTTCACACCACTACAACACTGCTTGTCATCTGCTACATGACCTGTCCAAACACTGCCAACCGATATGTTAAGATTCTACTTATTTGGGGTGCCAAACTTTTAAGCAGTTCTTTTCTATCAATTTAATCAATAGTTAAATGAAAACACAAACCTTTTGTTAGTTAGAATTTGTAAGGTCAAAGAACTTACCCCTTTCCTGCATAATTTTCCTTTCTTCTCATAGTTTTTTGCCATTTACAAACTGCTAGCAAAATTTGTACCCTCACTTTACTCCTCCCTTCCCCTCCCCCAATCAAGTTTCTGACCAAAGCCACACCCCACACTAACATGCACATCCTTGAGATGTACACACGAGCACGTGAACAAGCTGTTCTTAGCCACAGCTGCTACATTGCTAGTTGACCTATTAGGTATAGATTACTTTATAAGTCTCCTCTTGGGATAAATTGGCCTGAGAGACAGGGACAAAAATTCCACATCACATGAATGAGAGAACAATTTCCAATCATCATGGTCTAGTAGTTATGTTCCATGTTGAGGAGGGGCCACTCCGAAAACTGACCCCCTGGGGTTCATGGAATATTTTGGCATGTTTTTTGTCTTGTTGAAAATCAAAATTGGTCTTGTGATGAGTTTAGCTGCTGCCCCCAGTGGTTAACAGAAATATTGCAAGTGTCAGAAGTGACACACCAAATGTCAATGGCACTGTAATTATGTCTGCACACTATTATTTGTTACCAACACCCTGCTGATGACTGACGGGTAGGCTAAATATGTGTTTGTTTTTTCATGTTTAGAAGCATACAAATAAAGGATTTTACCATTAATACTAAGTGTGTGCACTTGGACTTCCAACCTCTCTCTTTAAAAAAAAAAAAAGAAGAAAAAAATAAATATTTTTGATTGTATTAAATCTGGTAGCACTTTGGTGGTACCATACATGGCAAAGTGGGAGTTGAGACAGGTGTGTCACGGTTCTGCCATTTCCAAGATGACAGATATTGAGGGGGGAATCATAGTGAGAGGAAGACAGAGTAGGCTACCTCGTGATAACACACACACGCACAGGGAGAACACGCAAACAATGTTCACACAAGACTCTAGCCAAGGTTTGAAATGCAGTATAATAAAACAAAATATAGCAATAATAGTGATAGCTAGCTAGCTAGCTAGCTAGCTAGATAGCTAGCTAGATAGATGGATAGATAGATAGAAAAATAGATAGATAGATAGATAGATAGATAGATAGATAGATAGATAGATAGATAGATAGATAGATAGATAGATAGATAGATAGATAGATACCAACCATATGCCAAGAGTAGCATGATAGTCAGAAGTCACAACTCATTAGGATATGATTTGAGTTCAGTTACAAGTCATCAATTGGCACAGACAACGAGTATGAGATGGATTACCCATTAAGATAAACTTTACGGTTCGAAAAAGATTCGATAGTGGCAGCCCTAAAATTGGCTATTTATTTATTTTATTTATTTATGTATTTTTTAAATCAGAGCATTTGGACAATTCTAAGTTAAAATGGCTGTAAAAGATGATCTTTTATCAAAATAGTTGTTGATTGATTTCATACTCAGTTAGTCAATAAATTGTTGTGGCAGAGAAAGAAAAATATCAGACCAGTATGAGACCACATCATCCATACAGTTCATCAGGAAAGGGGAGAAACCTCAAGCCCCAATAAAGTGCCTCCTCCAAGCAGCACAATCTTTAGATTTGAATGATGACCTGGGAAAGAAAAAAACTGTACTTTTCCTCCACATTGGGAATAATTGAAACTCAGACAGCATCAATGTCGATGTACTGTACTGAATAGGAAACTCTTTAGCTAAAGCATATATTGGAATGCAAGAAATCTGGGTACCCTGAGAAAAGCCATGCAAATGCCACACTTGAAGGCAGTAGCCTGGATTTGAACCCCCAACCTAAGAAATGTGAGGCAGTCAGATGTGCTAAGTTGTTAACTACTCGATTACTGTGCCTCTTCTATGTGTATCTACATAGAGTATGGAATATAATATTCTGAATAAATTCTATTGATTCAAATAATAATAATGATAACATGTCTTCTGTGGTAGACAAAACAGTACAAAATCTCACAGACTGTTTATTTTTTGGTTTTGATTTGCCAAAAGTGAAAGCCACTGCAGGTTTGTAAACAATGGCACACACAACGAGATTGAGATAACGACATCCAGCCATTCTAATACTACATACTGTGTGCAAATTAGCAAATTATTTTAGTAGCATTGTGCCATCTTGTGCTGCATGAAGTGCCATGTCACAGAACTTATCAAATCTCCTCCTGTGGTTCACATATTTTAAGAAACTAGGAGAAATTACCACATCGCGATAAATCACATCTCAGAAACTTGACGATAATCTCATTTAAGTGTCCACCCCCCCCCCCCCCCCCCGCCCCAGCATTACATGGACATTTACTGTGGAAAACATCTACCATTAAAAGCCTGATTGAAAGTGTATCCAAAACTGTACCGATGGGGAAAACAAGCAAAGAAACGCACATTAATGGTGGAGGGAAAAGCAGTGGTGGAAGTATATAACTTGTGATGTCACAAGAAAGGAAGCAAGGAGCAAAGAAAAGACAACAACAAAATGAAGGTTGTTCCCCCTAAATTAATACCAGCGCATGAAAAAGTGAACGACTTAGCAAGGCAAAATGCGTACGCAGGCAGAAATCAAATCAAACATCATTTGTCTGTTGAATTTCCATATTATGCAGGTAAACCTGTGTCATGATTGGCTGATGACAAGACAGCAGATTTGTTAAAAATCATTGAAGATAGCAGAACATACAAATCATTTGCGCTTCAAAAAGCTTACCTGATGAGCGATGTGACGTCACTTCCAATTGTTAGCAGTCAGGATGCGCTAAAAAAATATTTTTTCGCTTTCCAGCTGCATTCTAACTACAGTATGTATGTGTGTGTTGTGTGTCCGAATGAGGTGCACTGACAAACCCCACCTCTTCTCTGTGACAACAAAACTCCACCTCGGCAAATAATGCTGGTTGTACCTGTTTGACTAGCAGCACGACTGTCATATTTCACGTTATGGCATGACAAGACGCAGCAACGAGTCAGGAAATCTTCAGAATTGAGCAACACGCACGCACCAACACACAGTAGTGGAGATGGTTTCTTCTCTATTGAATTTGGATTAATTTAACAATGCAATTGGGTTACTGAGTGTGTGTGTGTGTGTGTGTGTGTGTGTGTGTGTGTGTGGGGGGGGGGGGTACGTGTAAAAAGTCATAACTCGCCAGATGCAAGGAATTAATCAAAGAAAATATAGGCAACACTCCAAAGTGAATAAATAAATTTAATGAACTGTTAATTAATTCACTCTGGATTAATTTAGTTGGTTCAACAATTCAGTTTTTAGAGTGTACAACTGTAGCCTAATAAGAAACTATCAGATTCTGTCTGATTAGGAATTATTTTTTGTCTGATTATGAATGATTAGGATTGCTGTTTATGCTAAATATAATCTACTGTATATTGTTGACATTTTAATATTTTATTTTATATTTTAACTGTTTTGAATTTAGTTACAGCTGTGAAATGTACATATAACTTTGTTAACTTAATATAGCTTGATGAGTAATGCTTTTCTCCTCTTTGTTATCTTTCGTCCTCTTTTCCCAGAAATGAGAAAGTTAATAAGTGTCTTTTATTTATCTAAGAAGTCTAGTTTCTGTTTGTCAGAAATCCGTTTTTTGAGAGTTCAAGGACAATCTAATATACTGGGAGAATGTAATCAGATTTTGTACTTGGACGGAGGGGGAGGCGTTTTCTAATAAAAATCCCGTGTCTGAGAGAGAGGACACACATTTGGAGAGAAACATGGCTTGGTGAAATTCCTTTGTGTCATCAGAAGCTTCTGATTAAAATACCTTGCAAGGACCCTCTTCACGAGATCTCAACTCTGATTTATTTGAACACGCAAAAGATTACTAAAACAGGTCATCTAACAATATCAATACACAATCAATTGAGAATTTAGTAACCGCTCTTTGAGAGAATGAATCGAGACGTTACCTGATCTCTCATGCGTTCCTGATGTCCGAGGATGATGGCAGCATGGTGTGGATACTTCTGTCTCAGGTGATCCAGGAACGCTTCCTTCTTTCGCTCCACTTCGGAGTGCTGCATGAGTAGGCTCTCCAGGTCACTGTCCCGACTGTTGGCAGCACAGCTTCGGGGTAAGGTGCTCGGAGAGTGTGGCGCTCCATCCGGGTTGCACAGAAGGTTGTTGTTCATGTGATGTTTCTTCGGGAGCTGATGCTCACTTTTTCTGTCTGCGGTGCAAGACGAGGGCGCAGTGGATGGCGCATGCCCTACGATGGATGATGGTGGATGGCAGGATGAGGCAAGGGCAATGAGAATACAGAGAAATAGAGAAGTGAAGGATTTGAACAATGACTGAGAGAGAGAGTAAACTACATTCTGCTCGATGTCTCAGGGTGCAAGTGCTACTTTATCATCTTTGCTATTTGTGAACTAATTGGTAATAAATGCATCATCTCAAGCAAAAATCGGATTCAGTACCCACAGGGACAATTGGAGATTATCACATATATCATACATGTATAGTTCAGTGGCCATTGAGGGTTTACTTTCATGTATGTGTACCGACAATTTTGTTCACATAGAAATATATTTAACTTAACTTTAACCAGCATTAGTAGAGACGCTCGTTTATACAGTTTATCAGCAAAAATAAATAAATAAAGATTTGGTGTTGATTTGCCCTTTAAGTGAGAATTCAATTATCTAGACATTTACTATGCAAAGTTGCAAATATTTCTGTTTGGCAAACATATGATGTCTCAGAATCAAATTCAGACTTGCCTAACACAATGCACAGAAACTTGATGCTCAAAAATGAAATAGCCTAATAAAATAAAAAAATCATAAAAAAAAATATATATATATATATATATATATATATAAATATATATATATATAAATATATATATATATATATATATATATATATATATATAAATAAATATATATATATATATATATATATATATATATATATATGTATCAAATACATTAAATAAATTACATATAAAAATGTGCCAACTATGGTAGCATTTATGTTGAATAATGTGGTCTTCACTTTTAGCACACATAAGAAAAGCAAGCTAGTTCTGCCGTGATACAGAATATTTGCTGCCCCAGGAAATTCGGCCTCCAACTTTGCTCTTTTCACATTCGAACACAAGCTGCAGCGACTGAATAGATATTGCTCAGGGCACGAACATTTCGAAAGGAAAATTCTCTAGCATAGGGGCTCTGTGCTGGAAAAGGAAGATCCAGAAGTTGATGTTAGCAATCAATTCCACTGCTTTGGCTTCAATTTTGACCAAACTCAAATTTTTGTGGATTTGAAATAACTTTGCCCCCCATAAGAAATAAACTATTTCTTTGTTCCGGGGTAAAACTGTGGCTATTACAAGCATTTAACAAACTATGTTAATAAATTAAAAGGTTAAAAATAGAAAAATAAAACAATGTAATGACACAGGCATCTGCAAATGTGAGTCGTGTCACAGATGTGCCCGCTCGAGCTCACTTTTAACTTGCTTGTTACACAAGTGTGGAAAAATGTTTAACATTCTTAATTTTCAGTATAAAGATTAAGAAGTAAAGTTGTCAACCATTTTAGTGTTTTAGTAATTGAGGGTTTTAGAGCGAGCAGCGCCGAGCCAACAGACCAAGTGAGCAGTCAAGTTGTGGCTCGAGTCTGTACCATTGACTTTGCAACAATGATGGCAAATGCTACTTCATTTATTTAGCTCTTTTCCACCTTACAAAGCCCTCAAAGCGCTTTATAATTTGACTACTCATTCACCTACTGATGAAGCAGCATCAGGAGCAAGTGGGGGTTCACTTTCTTGCTCAATACTTCGACATGTTCACCATTGCCAGGAATCAAACCCACAACCTCAGGGTTGTGAGACGACCACTCAATCACCGAACCACATCGACCCCAATGATGATTAATTTATACAAGGGGACTTGAAACAAATTTCAAAACAACTCTAATGTTTTTTTTTTTCATGTATATACTGTATGTATACAACATAGCTTTTGGGAGCCAGCATACAAAATTAAATGAAAAAATACGAAAAATAATTATTTTTTGTGCGAAAAATGGGTCATCCTGGCCAAATAGTCCATTTAAAGTTGAAGTCACAAGCTTCCTATTAGGCCGGTTATTCTTCTCATCACTTTGGCCAACCAATTGCTGCTGGGCAAAAGTATTGGGACATGCTGGAGTTTTACCACCTTGAATATGAATCTGCTTCTTTTTGAATATGTGTTTATAAAAGAACCAATGCAGATGCTGAAGTACAGTATTTGAGAAATGTGTTTTGAATTGTGTTTTGAGTAACATAGTTTCCCCAAACTGTCAGGACTGTCCTTTTCACACCTTTCCACTGACTTTAGAAAAGACAGTGAAAATCCAGGGCAAACTGTAGAGGAAAGAGAATATGCACAGGGCTCCATACTGTAAGTAATCCCTAAATGTTACTCCTTTTCTTCATATGATCCCTGAAGGCTTAAATCCCTGGATACCATGAGTTCATAGCTCACATCATGCCATGCGTGTAGCCTACATAAATTTCTGCTGATGTGGGGTGGATTAAACAGAAGGTCCCACAGCTGATTTAAAGTGACTCCTAACAGGCCCTTGTAAGCACCACTCACACATCTTTAAATAACGGCTGGGCCTTTTCTGGGATTTCTGACTTTTCATGTTGTTGAAGATGAGTTTGAATGAACTTCCTATTGAATTTGTGTAAAAGCCCAATATTGGTTATATTTTAATGAGCAGCAATAACCTCGTTAACTCAACAGAGGAAAATTTATCAAGCGAGTATCTGCTGCTGATGAAGTTTGGAGTCAACTGCTGGAGGTGGACTGACTTGGGTCACAAATACAGCTTTTTAAAAACTCTTCTCAGCCATAATTTGGGAATGTTGATTTTCAACTGTTGAAAATTTTCTCCGAAAGTTTTCTTCCTTTAAATTTTTTGATTTTTTTTTTTTCTGGAGAGCTCAGTATTGTTCATTCGGTAATTTTACCGATTTGACATGTCATCATCATTGCTCTTTTTTTATTTTATTTTATTTTATATATATATATATATATATATATATATATATATATATATATATATATATTTTTTTTTATTAATTTTTATTTTGTATGTGGGTGAGTATGTGTATGTGCATGTGCGTGTGAGTGTGTATTCATTAGTTCACCTAAAACCTATTAAAAAATCCCATACCGTTCACCTAAACCGAACAGCCAGAATCGTGAGGCCGTCAGGAGACCCGAGGAAGGACCAAAGAAAAGAAAGGAAAGTGAAACCCAGCACCGACCAGACACCACCCACCACCCACCGGGCCACCAACCAGAGTCCTTCACCAACCCCAGAAACATCTAAATTCCAAAAAATCAGGGAGCCCTTAAGAGACCAAAGGAGAGACTGAGGAAAGGAAGGAAGGACAGACGAAGCAGAGTGAGACCCACAGACACCAGCCTCCACCGATTCAACGACCAGAGGAAGAAGCAGATTGTGTCTGAGTTTCGATAGATGCTGTTATGGTGGATCTGGCATGCATGAAAATCTCCACCAAAGAAGAGAGCCGTCGACCCCCGCCAGGACATAGCAAGCGCAACACCTCAGGGCCCCCCAGGCCGCGGCAGCACCAAGGGACAACCCCCGGGCCCCGCAGGGGCCACCGGCTGGAGAGTAAACCCAGGAGCAGGAGCACCACCCACCCCCACCGGTCGCTATGAATGATTGTCGAGATTACTGTTTCTAGTCTAGATGCGAAAACCTTAGTGATAATTTTAATATCAGTGTTAATTTGTGAATTTTTTTATATATTTAACTCGTTCTCGGTCAAAGTGATCTTCCTGTCACGGTAGGCTGTACTTGTGGACCCAAGTGTGGGGAGGGAGAGCGAAGTGGCCGAGGTAGAGTCCAGAAAACAAAAGGGTTTTATTAATTAGACAAAAACAAGGTGGTGCACAGCGTGCCAACAAGAAACACCAGAAAACAACAGGGCCCTAAATGCAAGTGAACTCAAATAGTAAGGCGTGGGAAATGAAAAAACGTGGCAATGACAATGGACTGACAAAGACAACAGACTAAGGCACGGTCCAGACGGAAGCAAAACCGGCTTCGTTCCTCAAACAAATCTCGTACACACAGAAGCATTTCAAGGCTTGCGTGTGTCCAAAAGAAGACGCTGAGGACGTCTAACGGTTGTAATGTATATGCCAAGTCTGGAGTGGCGCTAGAGCGCAGCCACAAGGAGTTAATGGAAAGCCTAGAAGAAGAATCTGCGAAGAAGACGGACACTTTAAAAAAATAAATACTTTATTGCAATTTACAGAGCAAGCATGGCTTTACATGTATCAAAACAACATGAAAAAGACGAACAAAGGAGAAGTGACAATGGCGGGTGATTCAAGTACAACACCGCTTGTTGAACGTGGGAATAAAGAAGCAAAATATTTTGCCGCAAAAGCATAAGCAAGCTAAGGAGGCTGCGCAAAACGACTACGTCACGGCTATCCGCCATTGTTGTTGACAGACTGACGGTTTGCGCGCAGTCACGCGAGAATTGGCACATACGTCATCAGTCTGTGACAATGCGTTGTCATCGAGCTGCGACCATTACGTCATCACTGGAGGAGTATCCTGCATATGGTGTCCCGACGGACGCGTACGGGGCGTGTTTTCCACTCAAAAGTGATCGGTTTCAAGCTCCGAAACCGCGCCATCGTGTGGACGAACGGCCTAAACGGTAAGAAACTTGTGAGTATACATTGAAACTGACTTTCGTGTGGACGGGGCCTAAATACACCAACACTAATGAGACACACTTGGGGAACACAATAAACTGAGGGCACCGATTGGTCAGACACACTGCAGGGAAGAAACACACACATGGACGTGATCAGACATAACGAGACAAGGGGAGAAATCAGGAACACATGACAAACCAACCATAGACAAAAACAACAAACACACCCAAAATAAACTGAATCCAACCCCTAAAAAAACCCAAACATAAAACTTTCACTAAACCGCTGTAACACAAGTATACTTACAATGCACGAAATGTGTTATAGATTAATTTATCTGAAATCCACTTAACCTTTGTGCTGTAGACAAGCTGTAAATATGAAAACCACAAAGGTCTATACAACTATAAATACGTAAACACGCATAAATTGATAGCTCAGAAATTCTAGTACATTGCACACACATTCCTTTGCAAAAACAAACTTGTGGGCTCCAGTGACATTTGAAAAAGAAATTGAGGCCCAGCAGTGTTTGATGCACTCAACAGAGACTTCTCATGACTGCCTTGTCACGTTCAGCCCTTTGCTGCAAAGGTCACGTAGTGAGATCTTGTCTTAATGTTGTCACTTCAGCTTGTTATGGCCTCAGCTCAACCACAAAATGTCACAACGCATCCATTTGATAATAATTACAAAACTGGATTCGAATATGTGATGTAATCTGTAATAATGGGATATTGAATCACCATCTCATTCACTTAATGTATGGAATGTTGAATAATACTAATACTGTACTAAAACTATCATACTGTATAATTATAGCTAAATAATAACTGTTACTGCTCAAAGTTTGATTCAAAAGAAACAAAAATATGTTTATTTACAGTATGCAGTATACTTGTCAAGGATACTTCAAAGGAGCTCCAGGGGAGCTGGTTATCAAACTCGCAACCTTCAAGTTGAGGGATCCACCACATGATCCAAGCATTTCGCAAAGCATACTTGTGCAAGACCTTAGCAAGCACAGGTTTTTTTTCTCTCATCGACTTGACCCACGTCCTAACCATAAATGTGCACGTATGATTTTTCATGAAGATAAAAATGGGAAGTGACAAAGGATCCTTTACAATCTTGATGCTGCATGTACCATCACAATTTTCCATCCCCTCCCTCTCGCTCCCTCCTCCCCAATCCTTGACAAAGTAGATCTGATTGATCTAGTTCAGTGGAGGCCTGGAGGGAGATCGTAGCTTTTTACTGTGCTGGGCAGCACTGAGTGGATATGTGGCTCACAATTTGGACAGCCACTCCATCAATTAGCTAGTTCGTTTGCTGACATTGTCCAATTAGACTTTTTTGGGTACAAAACCAAAAATGGGTGCTCGTGCAGTCTGTGTTGCTTTGATTGCTCATTGGACCACAGATTCTGTCAAATGTATACACTATAGGTATGGGAATGTACCAAATGTAATACTAGTATCTGCTATATAAGCGTAGGTAAGCTATTCATTTCAATAATATATATATTTACATATTTTGAATATGTACACCCCTCCGGAAGTATTGACAGATATTCACATCACCGATTATCACATGTCAATGATGCTCTGGCTAAGGTTTTATAAGTCAAAGAGGTGGGGAACAAAAACAGGAATATCAAAACTAGTGATGGGAAAATGAAGCTTCATGAACCTTTTGCGACTCCTCTAGATGGCGCTCTTGGTTTAAAATGGGGCTGGAGAGGAAAAAACGGCGATTGGCTGGTGGGAAGAAATTTATTTATTTTTATGTGACGATTTTAAGTGTGCCGCACCGTGTCCCGCTCCAAATGCCCTACAAATGCGTCATCCGCATCGGACCGCACGCATCCGTGCCCGCCGGTGCGAAGTGCTGTACATTGACTATAAAGTGCAATTGCACTGCCAGAAAATGCTCAGTTGCTCACCCCGGATTTGGTGTTTAATGTACCATTCGCCAACATGTCTATGATGTCTGTGGTGTGGACGCATTTCAATTTATAGTGTGCTTTGTTAAGATGCCCGTGCTAAATAAGCCTAAATATTTTATAATATTATTATAATTTTAAATAATTAGAATAAATGCAATGATAATAAAAAATTGGGATCATTTTTTTTCAGCGTTTCAGTTTTCGGCCAAGCATTTCCCATTTTGGGTTTCGGCCCCAAACATTTATTTTGGTGCATCCCTAATTTATTTATTTTAGTTATTTATCACGGTGATTTCTTCATATTATTATTATTATTTTTTACATCCTGTTTTCATTAGTTTTATGAGCTGGAAGCCCAAATAATGTAATAAATACTTGAAATCACTTGAGTTGTGGACCCTGAATCTATAATCTATGGAAGTTTGACTTTTTGAACGGAATTATGGAAATTATTCAACTTTTCGAGGATATAATTTTTTTTTTTGATGAGCACCAGTAATCTAGCATAGCTAGCTAGTATAGCTAAGTAAATCATAGCTTATTGGTTGCAATGTAGCAGCTAAGATCGGCTTGCTTAGAGAGTAGTGTGGCTTTGATAAGAGATAGGAGAGGTGGGGAGGAGTAAAGTGAGTGTATTCAAATCTTGGAAGCAGTTCGAAAATTTGCTAACTTGAATTGTACCGCTGAAGCAACATTTCGAGATATTGATGGGGAAATGGAGCATATGTTGTTAAGTTTGATAAATATCTGGTGTTCTTGTATTTGTCAAAATTATGGGGCTCGCTAATTTTAATACTTGTTGTCATGTTTGGGGTGGATGTGACGTCAACACATTGACGGGCCATCACTCGCATCCCCATTAGTTACTGAGTGAGACGCCAGATCGCTAGCCAATGAATGTAAGTCTGTCATCCAGACTCGATTATTTGTTTGTTACTTATTTAACGGGAAATGATATACAGTACTGTATGTAACCCCACACGAATTTGAAGTTCCACGTCAAAGTGCAATAAATAAATAAATAAATGAACAAACAAACAAACATAAAATAATTGCGTTGGATATTCACATATTTATCACTATGCATTTTTCAATAATTTGTAGTATTTAATTATTTATAATTATTATATTTGTTTGAGAAGTATTATTGTAAATTCTCCATACAGAGGGCAAATACTTGCAAACGCGACAGCACCTTCCCTGTCTCATCTCATTGACCAGCAAACGGGCATCACCAGTCTCGGATTCATGGACCTTCTTTGAGTATTCTCTGAAGAGTTGCGAGAATGATTCGTTAAAAAAAAAGCCACATTTGATTGGGGAAGTTGGTTGTGCCGACACAGCTTCCATAATGGTGATGGTGATGTCAGGGCTTCATTCCTTGCTGGCCAATAAAGCTGCGAGCAGTAGCTGTCATGGCGTTTCGACAAATGCGTTCATGAAGCTATTACAAGCTTGCTTTAATACAACCAGTATAACAAAAAAACGTGTTTGGAGATTTTCTTGATAAACGATACATATTTCTTCTTCTGACCACCACAGGTAGACTTTAAAGGTCAAAACTACAGCTGAGGCAAAAGGAGATGCAGGGAAGGGACAAGATCTTCGACCCCGCAAACTCAAACTAACTGACCTTTGAAATTTTTATTTATTTATTATTATATAAGGAATTTGGCTTTGGTGGTTCCACTGTACCACACTCAGCATTAAACATTGAATTAAGCAGGCGGTCATTTAAACAAAAACAAAACAGAAGGTACAGTAGGCTTTATAGAGCACGACCAAGGCGAGGATAATATATGTAAATAAAAGCAATAAATAAGTAGGCATAAGCATCAAATGAGATTGCCCGCCATATAGTGGACATAAATAAAAACACTGCCAAATCCTATTTAGCTAAACCAGACATACAGTATTCCAAACACATGTTGAATTTCTAAATGTAAAATCTGCAACTGAAATAACTGCTTTCTTCTAGTTTTCAACACAATACAACACATCATTTCTGTGGGCGTGTCTAAAAATAAGTGCAAGAAATTGTGCCATGAGTTTTATCTGAAGAGACATGTAGCTCAATGCGTAGCCTGGATGATCAAAAATACTCTCTGAAGATGTTTTCAGACCAAGCAGCTGTTTCCCAGGGCACTTATTGCTCAGTGGTGTGGAGTGTAGCAGATTTGAACAATAAGACATTAAAAAAAAAACTTTGGGGCTTTAAATAGGAAATCTCATATGAAATTGTGCTGCTGCTGTCGGATCAAATTAAGAACATGGTAAAGCAGCATCCACTGGGATTTGTAAAACGAGTAGAAAAGAAAGAAAATGTGCTTAGAGAGACACACGACAAGACACCGACATGAAACTACATGATACAATGAACAAACATTTGGGCGCCATGAGCTTAATGTTACTCCTGCCAATCAAGCAAATACACCTCAGAAGTTTAATTGAATTCAATCCAGAAGACGGTCACACATTATGACCAGTATGGCAATTACTTAAGAACACCAGCAATGACTTTATTCCCTTTGCAAAGCATTGGAATCAGGGCTGTTAATAAAACGTAAAGGCAAAGTCACTTTAACCCAGTTGATTGATCTAACTGACGCATTGGTCATGTGACATTCACAAGCTGAGCCATGATTGGTCATTATCTGAGCTCTCAGCAATTGTGGTGTCATTTTCAGTCGACAGCAAGTGACATCAATGCAGCCCCCTGAGATGGATAAAACGGGTGAATTTTGTTAATTAATTAGTTACATTCAGCAGATGCAGACAACCCTGCTTAAAGGTCTCATATTATTCAACTTTTTAACATACTAAAATAGTTCTCAAATGTGTAAAAGACATGTCATGCATTCGTCAAAATTGACTTTGGATCTAATATTTTTGCTGTCCCTAAATCAGCCAAAAAACGCTCTGTTCAAAACAGCCTGGTTTAGGGGCGTGTCACTTTTATGTAAATAGCTGCACCAGGCCACGCCTAGGCCATACCCTTCTCTCTCGAAGGGGAAATGATTTCGGTCATGGTAGCAATGTGCTAATGTTGTGAATGGAAATGACTGGCCATAGGAGCAAAAGAAAAGAAAAATACAGACATGTCTTTTACACATTTGAGAACTATTTTAATATGTGGAAAAGTGGCGTAACGTTTTACCATAACTAAAAGTAGCATAACGTTACTACAGAGACTATGGTTATTTTGCCGTAACCGGCAAATCTCCTGCGAACGGTATTTTGCCGTGAATGTCTCCGATTTGCCGTGAATGCTTGTAGACATTTACAAGTGGTTATAAATAACACAAATGTGCACATTTAGGCAACAGCGCGGTCGCAACGTGCAAGCCGTCTCGTCGAGACCACTTGGCGGCCGGTTAGCATCACAAAGTCATGTCAACTAGGTGGCGAGTTGCCAGTTACGGCAAATTAACCACCTTGGATTGTATCTTGACAAAACAATACACAACCGATTCATATTCAACCACCTCTTGTAACCAAACAACCTTCACACGACAAATGTAGCTCCCACTTTAGCCACTAAAAGTACATCAGTAATATGGTAGAAGGTGCACATCTCTTATTGTGAAAGATAGGAAGGAAGGCTAAATCCAAAATGTTAAACTCACATCTTTCCCGTTTGCAGTGGTGTCACACTGTTGGGACCGATCCGTTATGTTTAAGCGTGTTGCAAATCCAGCTCTGAACAGGCTTTCACTAACAAAACAGTCCTTTGAGAAATGTTGCCGGTACACGTCCTTCAAAAATAAAATGAATCCACTGTCTTCTCAAAGACGTGGGACAAAGGAAGCAACCACTTTTTCCCGATCATTGTTTTTTCCCCTCTCCACGGAGCATTTACTAGCAGGGGAGAAAAAGAAAGGAGCAGCCAGCTTCTCAAATTTCAGTGGGCGTGACAAACCTTTACCAGAGGGGGCTGGGTCGAGTGCACTTCCGTGTCTTTTTGACGTCACTAAGTCACGGAAGTTTAATCTGCCCGTTTGAAGCACATATTTTACAAAGGAAGAGAAAGCTAAAGAAGTCGCAGACTGACTTTTTTCATACCTAGTTGGATTGTAGACAGGCCGGGGAGGCATATTATTGATAGAAAACCCCACTAATGTGCACCCGATTTTGCCACTTTCCTTAATTGTAACAGTGACATTTATGAATATTGTTTGGCTTTATTAAAAATGAAATAAAATAAGCTTTTTTTTTTTACTTAATTATTTTTATTTAAAAAAAAAACATGTTTTCTTGATTTCACTTAACATAAATGCGCTACTTTATTTTAAATAAAAAAATACATAAAATAAAGACAGTCTTTCTAGACTTGACTTTACATAAATACCTTTTTTTAAATAAGAATATTAAATAAAACTAGAAAAATTCCCGCGGAAATTTTGAATGGGACTGCTGACTCTTGTAAATGAGCTGAACAGTTTAAAATTTAAACGACTGGAATCGGTCAAGAAATGTGGAAGTTAACCATAATCAACATCAACTAAAAGTATCTCACTGTCCCTGAAAATGTATTTAAAACAATGTAAATGAGCTGAACAGTTTAAAATTCAAACGACTGGAATCGGTCAAGAAATGTGGACGTTAACCATAATCAACATCAACTAAAAGTATCTCACTGTCCCTTTAAGAAACATGCACTTTCACGCACGCACATTTGACTTGGAGACGTCACGCACCCACATTCCATTGATATTGTATGAGAGACGAACACCTGGAACAAAAGCCTCTCACGACTTAACAAGGGTTTGGGGAACGCGAGCATGTTCTCACTTTTTTAATCGGATGAAAAATGACCAAATGAGAGCAGGTTGAAAACTTGTGATTTATCAGAAATGGAGAGAGAAAGGCGCCTGAATTTAACATGGAAGAGATAGGCGAGTTCGTCCGACTTGTCCTCGCTTAAAGTGAAAATAAAGGTACTAAATGACACCTTAGCCAAATAACAGTTAGTTTGTCTGAAAGAAGAGACTTGTCACTACAAAATGTGAGAATTTGATGTCTAGTGAGCAAAGATTGTGGCCATGGTGACGAGTTGAAGTAAACTTTAAACTTTTTTTGGTTCCCGCCACTCAAAGCCTAATTGCTCAACAGAGTATGTTAGAAGCCTATTTCACTCACTGTCTTTGAACCCGCACTGGGGGGAGAGCGTTCATTCCTTAAAAAAGATTTCGACACTGAGCTAAAGATGGGAAAAATTCCTACAAAATGAGCTAAAATTCGTATCGGTCGGATAACGTATGCGTGCGCAGCGTGTCTTGGAAAAATGTGCTTGATGTGTGATTTTGTCTTTCCATTTCCCATTCATTCCTATGGGATTTTTTGGGGGACTTTTTTGGGGCTTGCGTTGCCATGGTAAGTCGGAATTCCTAGAAAAGTAATGCCGCAGCGAGTCCGATCGAGCCGCATCGTTTGATACCTCATTTGTCCCGGTGCGATCTACGGTACGGGCCGCATTTTTGCGGAAAAAATCTATAATAATAAACCCATTTCCTGGGTAGAATAACAATATGTGCCTGCTTGCTTCGCTCAGCAGTCCCATAATAAATCTTTATAAAATTTAAAACATTTATAGCATACATTGTTTAGAAATACATTTTAAGACCTCCTGCAGTCACAACACAATCTGGTGGTACTTGATTGCATGATTTCCACTTCAAATAAATATTGCGATGAGTGCGAGCATGCATTTTTTTTTTTAAAACTTGATGCAGTGCTTTTGAAGCGAGATAACATCTTGTCGACAGCACAGACAAATTACAAAAAACTTGATATTTTTGTCTTTAGCTTCCGCAAACAAAAAAATTGTGACTAGTACCAATATGTGATCAGGTGTCCTCCTGTATTATTATTATTAGTCATTAAATATTAGCTTTGTTGCATGCATAACACGTGCATGAGTGACCACCGTAGCTGAAGAGTATGAACTCTTTATTTAAGTCTTGTCGAATGTTGCCGGAGATGATTAATTGGTAGCTGGAGAGTGGCGAAAGGTGTTAGTCAGCTGAAATTCTGGTGAAACCTTCTTATATGCAGGAAACACAGTAAATCCAATATACTGTAAGTAACGTAATGTTATGTGAATTTGTTGAGTAACTTTAGTCTGATGACTTGGCTAGGAAAAGTGTTAGATTGGTCATTTTTCAGTGATCTAGCAGAAGGATAATCATCATGCAAAAAGTTTCCCAGAAAAACAACAAATCAAGTGTTTCTCTAAATTTAGTCCTACATGCGTATTAATTTGAAGAATTAATTTGAAATGTATTCCCCATATTGTGACTGTATTCTTTGTTTTTTCATTCTGATCCTTTTGCTCCTTCAGAACATTACTAAACGGCACTCGATACAATTAGAGTGACATTAGATGCAACCCTGACTGCTCCAATTACCACAGACACCACTGTTGCCTGCACTTTTCTAGCTCTCTTTCAACCTTGTTTTTTTCCCAGCTTCTCCCCTATTTAGTGTACAGACTCAACGATGCGGCACCTTGGGTGATATCCTCCATACATAATTGTGAGGAGCTTTCTTTTCTTAATGTCAGTGCCTTTTATTTGCCCCTTTAGGCAAACAATGTGGTTTCTGATTACAAGACATTCAATTCAATTTTATTTACGTGGAGCTAAAAGTCATGTCTGCCACCTAGAGGTAAACGGTGATATCACAACTTAAAAACTACTATCCCCACATGCGTGCTCGGCACCCACATATTTGCACTTTTTAAAAATATTTTTTGTGGGATATTTTTTCCCATTCCACCCACCCGCTCCATTTTTGTGGAAAATCATTTTTTGAAGATTTTTTTTTTCTGTTTTCCCAATGCATTTCAATGGGAATCAATTACATGCGAATTTTTGCGATTTGCGAGCCGGCCCGGTCCATCGCAATTAGTCTGGGCTGACTTACCCTGCTATTCGGGGAGATGGACCAGGCATACAGTGACCTAATAAAGTCCTCATAAGCAGTGAACCCTGGGACATGTCGTGCATTAATTCAAACCTTTAATCACTCTTCACTTCATCTGCAAAGTCCTGCACGTAGCAACACATTAGCATATGACTTAGTCATGTTACCTAATTACTGTATAACGTGCTGCTGGAGTAGTCTATTTGTGCACCCAAACAAACCTCCATCCCCACGCAAACACGCACACACATTGCTCTGGGGTGTTTGACTCATGGGCGCGTGTTTGTAAGTTACGTACGCTGACTGCTTCAAGAAGACCACAAATGCGTTTGAATAGGAACACTGCAAAAGTTGAACTTCTCCAAATGCTAACATGTCGGTGAGAGATAAACACTTTTGATTCCTATGTGAATGCAGATAAGTGCATTTAATAACGTCCAGTAATTAGATTTGATTCCCCATTGACAGTACATTACATGCTAATAAATTAAATAAATAAATGATATAAACAATTAAATTTAAGAAACAATAAATATAAGAATAAATCAATCAATAAATCACCAAGTTAAGTGAGCTGACTGCTTTCTAACTTTCATTTGGTGTGTCCACACTCACAGCAATATTGTGAGAATTCATTCTCCACTGCGAAAGGCCACAATGCTCATAAAATAAAATGGCCAGTTGGTTCAGCCCGTGTATGAGATATGCACTGTAACCCCAACATGCACAAGCAAGTGGACGGACCCCGTCACATTCAGAGAAACGGTCACACTCGTTGCCTCAACTCTTGTGAAGCTATGCCGCATGTATCATTTGCCAGATGCCTGTCGTTGCACCTGTTTAATGAGTGGCAAAATATGACCCCGTGCTGACCTAATGCCCCCATTCAGCATGTGCTCTGATGCCAACACAAATACATCATAGTATTGTCTATCGTAGTCAAAACTCACTTTCTAATGTCCAAAAGTAGATAAGGGCGTGTCTTTGCAGATTTTGTTTGCATTCTAAACAAAATGTGTTGAAAGATTTTGCATTGTGTAGCTCTTTTTTTCTCTCCGTTTTTTCGTCTAATATCATAATAATTCCAATAATCATAATCATTTGGGTCGTGACATTCATGGTATTAAGTTCTTATACAGCTTCATTACCAATTGTATTATTGCAATTGATAACAATAAATATGAAAAGTTCCCAACTATCTAACTATCATCTACTAAATGTCTATGTACAGTATGTATGTAACTGAGTGACCTAAACTAATAAGACTGTTTTAAAGGACTTTATTTATATGATAAACATATTTTAATGAAATAATAGCAAATGAGGCTTTTGAATACCTTTTGCTGTTGACACTCACAAGAATGTAAAGAAATATCCAGTAACAATAGTTTTTTGCAACTTTACATGATGTTGCATTATACTAATTAGCATGTGCCATCTTACCTTCATTGTAACACTTGTCTGCAGGCTCAGAGGCTTTGTCATCATCATCAACTTTAGCCGCTCCGTTGTGTCCTTGTCCCAATACAGAAGCCTTGCTTTGGTTCTGGCTCTGGGCTGCTAAGGGTCTTTGGACCAAGTTTCCCTCGCTGCCTGCTCTCATCAGCCTCTCTCCAATGCGCAGCATGCATGAGCGGTTACCTTGGAGGTCCTTTCTTAAATTGCAGTTCTGGGATCCTGCTGATCCGGGTCGACCCAGACGGGATGAGGACTTGGACATCTTACCCAACGGCTTGTGGAGAGCCCTTAGTTACTCCAGGGTATGTCTGTCGTCCTCCTTTCTGGAGCTTTTCCAGGAGTGGCTTGTATTACATTGGCTTTATAACGACACTTTCTTGTACTTCTCTCTTTCTTCCCATCCGTTGCTGTTTTCTAATGTCTGTCCCGATCAGTCTGTCAGTCAGTTTTTCATCCAGTTTGTCTCCTGTCACGTCTCTTTGGGAGGAATCGTCCGTATCGACATGTGCCTACTCTTGCCTCACATTGCCAATGAGTGGCTTCCAGCAGTAATTTCTTTCAAAATTGTGGGAAAAAAAGAGACTGTTTACTGCCTTCCTAGCTTGGTCTCTGGCTGACTGCTCCCACTGAGAGCCTGAACTCTTCTGGGAGAGCTGTTTCTCCCTATCCTCTGTATCCCTCTTTCTCAGTCATCTCCTTCTCCCTCTCTCTCTCATCTTTCCCGCTTTTAATCTTTTCCCCCTTTAATCCACCTTCTGTACTCGATTCTCTCTCTCTCTCTCTCTCTCTCTCGGCAGTTTACGTGACACTATAAATCCATCCTGATGTCTCTACAGTCACATCATACAAGAAACAAATTCTGTCTTGTTGCCTTTCCTTATTATTGTTTTACCCTTCATACGCACAAAAAAACTACCTTGTGCTTTCTGCTTCTTGATGTTTCCACTGGGTAATCATGGTGTTATCCCCTGCAGCCTTTGCAGAAGATGCTGTTTGCCACTTGTTCATTGAGCCATAACAGCAGTGAGATGCATGTTCGCGTGAGATTTTCTGGATTGAATTGATCTCAAGTTAGAAACAAAATTGATATAATGCCGGAACAAATTTTACGTACACTCATCTAATCTTAAAGGCGCAGTGTGCAATAAGTGACCACTAGATGGCGATAAAGCATAGCATGCAGCCAAAATGTATGCATTTAGAAGCACGCAGAGGCTCGTATAATGTGGTGGCTCAGAGAGACCACACTTAGCAGGGCCTACCAGCAATTCTTATTTTGGGCAAGCAAACCGAGCGATGGCAACTTGGCAGTGTGAAGCACGACGAGTGACGCCGAAAGACCGAGCCAGCCGGATTTAGCAGCTAGTAAGAGCGGCTAACGAGAGTTAGGCGGAGCCATAGGCTGGAGTTGCTAACAAGAGCGGCTAGCTGGAGAAGCTAGTTGAAAAAAAAAACACACAAAAGCTTGTGAGAACAAAGAAGAAAGTGACAAGTGACGGGAGCCCGAATCACGGGACTCGGCGACGACAACCTGCAGGCCACAGCTGTGGAAGGTAAGCGGCAGTCGACCCATTGGGTCCACTACATTCGCAAAGTTGTCCTTTGGGCATCCGTAGCAGGAGGATGGCAGCGAAACATGGCAGCCTCTTGTAAGGTGAGACTCCAGCCATGTCATATAATTAGTGATTACTAGATTACTATTATTAGTATGAATTTTTTTTTTTTAATGCGATACGACATGTTTTTTTTGTATACTATTGACCTAAATAGTCGTTGTTTTTTTAAATGAATGAATTATTAGTTCACCACTAGATGGTGCTAGGGATCACTGACTTTACCTTTAAGCCAATGTTGAATCAAAATAGTAATTTATTCTGTAGGATAACCCACTTGAAATACAGGGCCACATTGTTAATAAAGACAGAAAACTTGAAGGCAGCATAACAGATGTGCAGGACATACCTTGCACATAACTTGAAATTCCACAGACGACTGGCAAAACATGAGGAGGCAGCTCGAAGGGCGGCCATGGCCAAATACGAAGGGAGATTTTCAATAGACAGCTGAACGGCAAGAATAATGTCCAGGCCATTAACACCCTGCCAATAATCAGATACTCTTCTGGCATAATACCCTGTCCACTGGAAGAGATGCAGGCAGATATCAAAAAAAGAAAGCTCCTTACAATGCAAAGAGGGTTCCACCACCCCAAGTCCAACATCCGGAGGCTTTACACAAAGTGGGCAGAGGGGGGACTATCCAGGAAGAAACAACAGACCTCCAAGAATAGCCTATACATCAAGATGATGACCCCCAGGAACGACCTGCTTAGTGAATGGTTCAGACAACGGAAGCTCATGAAGAAGAATGAGCCAGATGGACTGTCATTGAAAGACAAACCCCTGCATGGCATGTATGATTGACAAATTATAGAAGTGGCTGACATCGAGAAACATATCAGTGGCTGGAAAAGAATTGGCTGAAAGACAGCACGGAGACGCTAATCACGGCAACACAAGGGCAGGCCCAAAACGCAAGATCAATAGAGGGCCTTTTTCAAAACGATGTGGTTGTATTTATTGGAGGACTGTCTCCAAAAAGAGTGAATCAGCAGTCGCCACGGCACCAATATGGTAGATTTGGTGCACTGTCCCATTTTTCCTTGGATTAAAATAATCTGGAAAATGTATGAAATTTTTGAGTGGAACATTTTGTACATCATTACAGAGCTCTTACGGTGGTCCACCTTCCTTCTCTACTTGTCCTTTTTTTTTTTTTTTTTTTTTTTTTTTACTCAGCAACATTAGGCTACAAAGCAAAGTCTGAATGTGACTGTATAAGGTGAGCCAGGGTTCAGCCTGTACGGGTAAATGTTCATCATGCCAGTGGACATTAGTTGTGGCTAAACTTTCCTCTGCTGTGCTACAAATGAAGGCCGACAGAGCCCAATTTGATAGCACGACAGAGAGAGAGAGAGAGAGAGAGAGAGAGAGAGAGAGAGAGGTGGCTAAGAAAAAAAATGTTATCTCATTTGACTGTTGCATTTTTCTGTTCTTCTCTTCTGCCCGCATAAAGCGAGTCAGGTCGTATTCAGTATGTTTTGGAAAGCAGACAGAATTCTGTCAGTCTCTTGAAGCTGGAGTGGAGTTATGGTGGACTGACCCTGTTCAATCACGTTCTGAGCAACAACGACAAAATCATCCTTGCTCTCTTGTAACGTCTCATTTAAACCCCACACCACATTTCATATGATAAGAACAATGGATTGTTATATAACTAAATGTAATGTCCATGCTCCCAAATTTTAGACAATTCTTCACATCAAAGGTAAAGATAATTGTTATACAAGTCACCTGAAATCATACACTGTTCCAACTAAAGGGAACGCATTATAATCACAAAGCAATTTGAGGGAGTCACAGTTGTACCTGCTGCTGTGCAAATGGGAGACAAAAGTGGACTGATGGAAAAAAGGAATTAGCAAGACAACCCCTATTATGCAATATGTAGTGTATGGATCAACTTTTCAGAGCGCAGGTATCACTGCATGCATGCGCGAGATATGTTATATGCTTTTCACTTGTCTGTGATTGCTGTCCGCCTCAGTAAGGAGTTGCATAAAGCCAAGTTTCGAATTTGCCTCCACATTAAATTGTTAAAGACACAACAGAATATTTTAGCCACACTTAAAATCGGCACATTCACATAGTCACCAACGTTTAAAAATAAATTAATAAATTTGTTTGTGCCAGCTTCGAGAACGGATTGCAAAGTCACAGTCAGTGTCCTGTACAGGTCTGCTGCCACCTGGAGATGGCGGTATGTTTCTGTGTTTAAAACTGTTGATAGTAATAGTGCTAGCATTAGCTAAAGTATTTAGCACGGCTACCGGGAGGTCGGTGAAAAAGTGAAAGCGCTCGAGGGGCTCTTAAAAAAAAAAAAAAGGAAGGCGCTGCGGGAGAAAGAGTGGCTCACCTGTACTGCATTACACGGCAGTTCTGTCTATTTTCGACCCACTTAAATGTTGTACACCAAGTGACGTCCCTCTCCTCCGGTGTGCGCAATGACCCCGGGAGCTTTTGCGACCGACCGGTGCAAACTCACACGGTGAAAAGCCAGCGAGAAGAAAAGGCGGACACTCACCCCTGCGTTCTCTGTTTAATTCAAACAGACGTTTGCTTGCAGCGTTTTTTTGCTTGCGTCACCGCAACCTATTTCGGCCACATTCTTTCGGATTTAATTTTATTTCGGCCGAATGCCGAAAATGGCAAGGATAGCAATTTTCGACCGTACATTTTCGGTAGCCGAATATTCGGTGCATCACTACTTTCTTCATTAAGCATTAAACCATAAATGACTTACTCAGCAATATAGCTTCATGCTGTAGTGGAGGTCATATTTCTTTTAGCTGTACTTTCTTATTTTCATATCTGATTCTATCTTTCGAGTCTCTGTGTATCTGAGCTGTCATTTTGAGGCCAATAAAGAAAATTACTTTAATCCTACAGTATATACAGTATGTCATCCTGGACATGATGGGTTATTTTTAGCAGTTTATCCTCCAGGCAACACACATACATACTTAACACACACCTTAAGATACTAGAGGACTTGCACTGTGGCTGAGTAAGAATGTGAAAAAGAAAGTAACCTCCGGGCAGAACAAGAGAGAAAGCAAGGAAACAAATTTGAGAAAATTTGACTTGACGCGTGGTAGAAAAGGAAGTGCTTTAAGTTATTTAGGTTATAATGAGGATTTGCAGAAGGCAATTAGTCAGCTGATTCATACTTAAAGCAAACAACAGATTCATAATGTCATCCCCTTTTTTTAAAAAAAATATTGATCATAAAATCTGTAATGACCAGGGCTTGACATTGACTTTTTGTTTAGAAACCACTGTAGCCAGTGTTCCCCACCAGCCGCATTTTTTGTTGGTTGAATAGGGTTTTGTGCAACCAACTTCTATTTGGTAAAACAGGTCAAAGCCATTCCTTTCAGTGTGTTATGTTGTGGTATGATGAGGACCCAGGTGCAGGGAAACAGGGCAAGACGGGGGGGGCAGAGGTGCAGTTACAAAAAGGGATCTAATTAAACAAAAACAAGGAGGTAAACAGTGATCTGTCAGACAACAAAACAACAACATCCAATAAACAAGCTAGGCAAAAATGTGGTTAACTACAGGGCAAAAATGAATCGACACAGACAAAGGGGATGTCATGTCTGGGAAGATCTGGCTTTGGTTGAGGGCCCTGAGTGGGTTCCCGCCCTTCCGCGGGTTGACCAATCCGGGCCCTCAGCCACTTGGGCCTGGCCCCAGGTGTGGCTAATTACCAAATTAGTGTGGGTGTATTTAGTTCCCGGGTAGTGATCAGCCCGTGTGGGATCATTGCCGCTTGTCACGGTCACCCCCAGAGTTCTGTCTGTCATTTTGATTTTTGTACCTTTTCAGTTCCTTGTTTATTTTATAATAAAGTACGTCAGTTTAACCCGCACTCCTGCCGTGGTTCTCCTGCCTCCCTGCATTTTGGGTCCTCCATCTCACACGCCGACAGACACCACGGCGCTCCGTGACCACACCGTAACAGGGGAGACAAGAGACTAAATGCACACACACTAATTGACATGACATGACACACCTAGGCAGGACACAAGTGGCAGAGGGTGCTGATTGGTTGACATATGAGGAGGGCAGGCAAACACAGCTGGACATGACAATGCTTGACGAGACTAGGGAGGCACACAAAGACAACATAAAACACAGATCATGACTAAAACTAAGGTAAAATTAACTCAAACAAAACATGACAGAAGAACTAAACAAGACCCAACCATGACAAAAAAAAAACGCGCTCTCAAGGGATACGAGACGTGCCTCGCGGGGTCGGTCAGGAGCCAGAGGCGGCCGCAGCATGGGCACCACCGGATGAGGACCAGAAGACGACAGTAGGTCGTGCGCCGCCAGAGTTGGAGCACAGGGCGGCCGCAGGGCGTGCGCCGCCAGAACAGGGATCTAAGACAGTTGTGGCTCAGGCAATGAGACTTGGTGTGGCAGCGGCTCAGGCAATGGCGCTTGAGGCTGCCGTGGAGCCGGGACCAGGATTTGGGTGTATGCCGTGAAGCCGGGACTGGGACTTGGGGCTGCCGTGGGTGGAGCTGGGACGGGGACTTGGGGCTGCCGTGGAGCCGGGACGGGGACTTGGGGCTGCCGTGGAGCCGGGATGGGGACTTGGGGCTGCAGCACATGAGGTTCCGGGACGGGGACTTTAGGCTGTAGCACTCGAAGTTCCGTGACTTGGGGCTACAGCGCACAAGGTTCCGTGACTTGGAGCTGCAGCGCATGAGGCTCCGTGACCCCCAGTGGACAAAGTTCCGGGACATGGGGCTTCAGCGGACGAGATTCCGTGACTTGGGGCTGCATCGGCACAGGAGAAGCGGCCAGGGGCTGCAGCAGCACAGGCTAAGCAGCCAGTTTCTGCAGCGGCACAGGCCAAGTGGCTTGGGGCTGCAGCGGACGAGAGTCCGTGGCTAGGGGCTATGGAGGACCAAAAGTGCCAACATGAAATAAACTAATACACCATTAAATAATAAATAAATGTGTCATTAATTAATTAAATATGCAATTAAATAAATCAATGTGTTATTAAATGTGTCATTAATTAATTAAATTACCTATGATTATTTGTATATATATATATATATATATAAAATATAATTATTTCTCTATTTAATTCATTATTTCATGGTCACTGTGTTGCGGTTTTTCATGAATTTATTTTATCTGTCAAACTCACCCATCAAAGTTTGGTGGGCAGGTCCTAACACCTGATTGGTCACCCTGCTCACCAATCAAGGCAAATCCATGTCAGACTAATGAATTGATGCAGAGTGAGTAGCTAGTAAACACAATTCAATAGGCTGGGTGGCGCTATTGACCTTAATGGGTGCGTTACCATTAAACTCAGATTTACGCTCTCATGAGGTGCTTTTTGAGACGTGTTGAAATGGAAGTCTTTTTTTTTGCATTTCCTGTAGTCATGTGACCCCGCCCGATGAAAGGAAGAAAAGAAAGGTGGTAGTACAGGGCCACTCGCTTTTGTCGGAATTGCTTATTGAGGGGACAACAAGTTTTATTGAGCCAAGGCTGCCGCGGTCCCATACACGCATTATATTTATTTTCGTGACGTTCATGAGGAGCCGTTAGCGTGACGTGACCGCCTATAAGAACTGCGAGATCTCGTCGAGGCGGGACATTATCAGAACTACGCCTCAGAAGCAAATCACTCTTCAATGGAAACACCTTTAAGTCAAAACTGTACTTTAGCGAATTAGTAGAAATATCGCTTTTATTTTTATGTTGGTTTTGCACGATAACAAGCCTTGATCACTCTATTTCAGCAAAAAAATCCATCACCTTAGCCGCCATGTTTCTAACCTCTTCAGGCTGAAGCAGTCGATTAGACAAGATTTGAGTGAATCAGCCCCGCCCACTAACTTTGACGAGCGAGTTTGACAGATAAAATTAATTCATGAAACGCTGCAACACAGAAACACAAAATAAATAAATAAATATATATATATTTATATACTGTATGTAGGTAATTTAATTAATGACACATTTATTTAATTCCATATTTAATTAATAAATGACACATTTAATTATTTCATGACACATTTATTGAATTATTTAATGATGCATTCATTTACTTAATTTTGGCACTTTTGGTCCACCATAAGGGTCTGCAGCGGACAAGACTCTATGGCTTGGGGCTGCAGCGGCACAGGCGAAGCCGCCGGGGGCTGCGGAGGCACAGGCGAAGTGGCCGGGGGCTGCAGCGGCACAGGCGAAGCGGCCAGGGGCTGCAGCTTGGCTCGCTGTTTATTTCTTCACCTTCTACAAGCTGGGGCAGGAGTCACAACAGCCTGCTGACCAAGGAATTGGGGGATACAAGACACTAGTAAACGAGGCTGAGTGAACGTGAATGGACGAAATGAGACTAGGCGAGGGACGAAGGGGTGTGGGAACATAATCAAGGCATGAGGACGACAAGAGGCTAGGTGGTGTATGCGACTGTAACCGGGGTGACAGACGGCGGGGAACGAGGTTACGTGGAAACATGTTCAAAGTGACTTGACGGGTGAGATTAAAATAAAAATTATAAAAGCTTTCACTCACACTCAAACCAAAATCGGGGCATTCACTCTCTTCACACATCCTCTAAATTGGTATCTAACTCAAATTCTGGGTCAACAAAGATGTGGGGTGACAAAGTGGTGTCATAAGCACTGGGGGAACCGTTTTGTGAAGACAAACTCATCTAACTCAGTGTCAGAGAGCTGGCGGCCGAGGCTCAGGGTGTAGCAACGGTCGTTCAGTAACCAGGTTGGCTATTTGATCCCTGCTCTCCCCAAGTCATGTGTCGTGTCCTTGGGCAAGACACTTCGCACACATTGCCTCCAGTGCTACTCACACTGGTGTATGGAAGGTGCTGATGACGTCTGGAAGCTGGCCGGTGCTGTGCCGGTCGGCGCCGGATGCTTCCTGCTGGGTCCTTTTGTGGTCGGTACATTCTGTTACGCTGTGGTGGGATGAGGACCCAGGGAAGGGGAAACAGGGCAAGGAGGCAGAGGTGCAGTTAAAAAAAAAGGAATTTAATTAAACAAAAACAAGGAGGTAAGCAAAGATCAGAGCAGAGGGTGCTGATTGGTTGTTGACACATGAGGAAGGGCAGGCAAACACAGGTGGACATGACAATGCTTGACGAGACTAGGGAGGCACACAAGGACAACAAAACAAAACATACTGTAGATCATGACTGAAATTAAAGCCTGGTTCAAACTGCAGGAGAATTGGCTCGATTTTAGCCCCGAACTTCCCCTCCTGACAATCGTAAGGACGCGCTGACAGGCAAACGATAATCTTAATAGATAATCCTGCCGTGTGTGTTGACACCACACGCATCCTGATATCAGCGCTCGGAAGGACCTCCGACTTGAAATCGGGGATATTCAACATGTTGGATGGTTTTGGCCTGACTTCGCTCCTGTGCAGTGTGCCCCGAAGACAAACAACAGCGCAGCCTGTTGACAGTGACATGCAGCCAATAAGAAAGCGAGCCGGCGAGGAAGCCGGTGGGGAATCCAAAATCAAAAGTCATGACGTCTGTGCTGTGCGCTATTTACACTCCTTTAAAAAAGAAAAAGAAAAAAAGAAGTAGTTCTTCATACACGCACACACATACTACACAAATAAATGTGGTCTCCGGGTGGGACGCGAACCCACGCTGCAGTCAAGCGATGCCTCGCCGCCCAGAGCCCATTTACACGCCTTTAAACAACGCCTTTTCTTTTTATGCCACTTTTTCAGCTGAAAACCAGGAAGTAGCGCGACTGGTCCTGCATGTTTTTGACTCGGAAGTCACGTTAAATCTCGAGGGGTTTTGTGAGACTTTCTGTCACTTTTGTGAATGAACTTGGCTCGTGTGTGGTGTGTTGATTGTGCAGTGTGGCTACACGGTACGTTCAAAACAGTTACTCCCGTGATTTTTTCTCTTCACGTGTGGCGTCTCTCACAGTTTGGAAATCGGCCAACAATTTTAAAATCTTGTCGTGTGAACCAGGCTTAAGGTAAAATAAACTCAAACAATACCCAAAACATGACAGAAGGAAATTAAACTAAACAAGACCCAACACAAAACCATGACACAGTGACTGACTGATGGAACCAAAGGCTTTGTGTTAACATATATTATATATGTATAAGTAAATGATTTATCTGTATTTAACTTTTGTGCAAAGGCGCCAGCCATAAAAAAAACAAAATTTTAACAAGTTCAGGATCAAACCATCACTAAATATATTGAAAAAATTGACACAAAGCCTTATCATTTAAATGAAGAAGTGAGCCAGCTGTGCTGTATAGACAAAGTGGTTGTATTGCCTAATGGACACTAGAGGGAGACAAGACCCCATTGAGCTCTTCAAAAGTCGAGTCGTGTTAACGAGGAAGTTATTACCATAAACTATGCGTCTGACTGTCCGTCTGCCAACCCTCCTTGCTCTTTGCCCGCCACCCTCCCTAGTCCCTTCACCCCATACCTCATTAGCCCCGCCCCCTTTCTATTTGGCTTAGCTATGCTGACATTAGAATTGTTCTTGACCACAGATGGTCTATTGTTCTCAGACAGTGGGGTCTGAACAAACATGGCCCACCCATTTCTGGACCTCAACAATAATAATAATAATAATAATAATTAACAAACACAATTTCATGGAAAAAATAATATAAACATAGCCTAGTGGTAAAATTTAACTTCCCAGAATAGTAATTATTTTTTAATTCTGTATATGTACAGCAAATTCCTGAATTCATTAGATATTTTTTTTCCAAACATGCGCAAGTGTATTGCAAAGTTAGAGGAGTTATCATGACTGTTCTATATGTCAATTTACCACAACACACCCATGTGGAAAAACTGGCTATGTAATTTTGATTTTGAAGTTTTCTGATGAGTGCTGTGCATTAATTTAAGAAGTTTTTGTCAATTAAATATTACATTAGATAGATGAAACTCCCAGGAGGTAGCCTCATATTCTCCCACTAATGGCCGCATTGAATTGAAAATATACTCATGAGCCACTAGAGGGTGCTTGAAAAGCACATAATGCAATTAGATGGAGAACATGTTGAATAGGCGACACCTCTTCCTCATGCACACAGTACACAGATTCTAGACCAGAATATTAGAGTAAGCACAGTTTGGCTGGGTCTTTTTTAAATATTGGATATTCCATTTAATATAATGGGGCTTTCCCTGGTGGCTTGAGCTGAACCCGTTGTCAGCAGGGCACAGACAAACAACAGTTCACACTCAAACAGGCAAATGGTGAAGAATTCATCAAAAAACAGCTAATACCAGTTAAAATTTACTCTCAAACTAAACTAAGCAAATATTTTCCCCTTTCCCCTATTCAAAACAAAAACATAGTTTAGCCTTTCTAATTTGCTAACTAAATGCTAATTAGCATCAATATTGATAAATTCCAACTGTGTGCCTTATGTCCCCAATTAAGTTTGTGAATCCCTTGTTTAATTTTGGCTTGTTGGTGATATCTCTAGCTGTTCTATCTGTAGTTTCACTTTTCTACAAATACATAGTCAGAGCTGTGTGGCAATTCAAGTAATGTAATTCCAAATGAATCCCATTCTTTGTGCGGGAATATTTGCACGCACGTTTTATGCACACTTGATAAATGAGGTCCCAGAAGTCTCAATGACGCTTTATCAAGAATACTACGTGAATTTTAGGCTAAACACGCTGAAACTTGACTGGCTCCTGCTTCCAGGCAGGACCGCCTAGAAGTCAAGTGGGAATAATACCTTAGGGAATGGTGGGCACACCAGAAGAAGCATTCAATTGATGCAGTGTGACAAAAACTGTTAACTATTTTTTATTGAATTTAATTCAGTAAATTATTGCATGTTGTATTAAAGGGCAATATATAGCGCTATAGTTCCTTATTAAAAATCACAACATCTTTTGTTCTTTTTAGGGGGGGAGGTGGACTGGAACAGATTAATGGCATTTCCATTCAATTCAATGGGAAAAGATGATTTGAGATACAAATTCCTACGCAAAGTATGGTGTTTATCAACTCGGACTTAAGTAGATTAATCATCTCAAGTACAAGCATGAACACGATCTCCCTCCCTCACTTCCTAAAGGATGCAGTTATCTTTTTCACTCTACGATTTACTTCCAATTAATTCCTGGACCAGCCCAGCAGTCAGTCACTTCCACGTCGCTGCATTTCCATCGGATGCTCTTTTTCACACTGAACCTCTGACTTGTTAACAGGTATTTAGAATAGAAAAAGGAAGATCGAGTACATTCATGATGTTTGGAAGTGCATACAGATGGGTAGAATGCATTCTATGTTTACAAGGTGGAAACAGAAAGGAATTCTGACATGCAGCCTAAGAGGATGGGCGATAGAAAAAAAAACAACTGACAAGAGGATAAAGAGGTGGGGCTGGGGCATAAGGGTGAAGATGGAGGGTGTAAAAGAGGGAAGGGAAAGGACAACTGAGAAAAGCCCGAACCTTCATCTTACCCAACACACACCAACAAACATCACAGATCAAAATCATCTGACAGACTGCGGAGGCACACAGATTTAAGTTTGTTTAATTAAGAAAAATAGAGGCATATTGTTTAGCCCCCAGGGCAGACTCATACAGTAGAGAAGCTACGCTAGAGGAGACGGGGGTGGGGTCACATCTCCAGCCACCAGTGGAGAAACCCAATAGATGCTCGAGGCCGGGGTGGCGGGGGCGGCGGGGGCGAGGGGGTTGGTCGGACTGTTCCTCATGCAGGGATTATGCAGCTCAATCAGACTCTGGCAGATTATGTCTGACCGAAACAGACTCAACATGAAAATGAGATTAACAGCTATTTTCTAAATAATTTTGCTGGGTGAAAACAATCAGCTTTGTGATTAAGGGGAGCGCTGCAGGCATCAAATGGCTCACAGATGTAAAAGCGATGATTTAAGAAGATCATTCTGCCACGCAAATCCTCCGACATCCATTTGTTTCAATATGTTTGGAAGGTTTGTTTGTAATTAGTCTGATTTTACTAATCCAAAAACTTTAATAGAGAGCTCCCATAAACCAATTAGGGGCTTTGAAATGTGTTCCCCTTGAGCATAATTAAGACCTTTAATCCCAGCTAAGTTAATAATAAATATTTTAGACATCAGTAGTTGAACCAAAATATTAAATGACCTTCTAAAGCATTTTAATGATCGGTTTACACTCTGTTGAATCAACAACATCTATAGAAATGTTGCAGTTTAAGATCTTGACAAAACGGTCACTTTAGGTCAGTACACATTCAAGATCAATATTTTTATCTGAGTGTCTTATTGCTGTGGTTTCATCCAAAATGTCTTAAGGAATACTTTAACACAGAGTTAATGGCAATAAACAATTTGTGTGCCAAAAGTTGATATCAAAAGGCAATATGATTTTTTTTTATATCAATGATTAGGCCTATTTTTTTAATGATACTCTCTGCACATAATTTGCATTTCCTCTATCCATTCAAACGGTCCCTAATTGTGCAGGCTTTTTTAAAGTAATATTTTCCATCCATTCAGTTATTTAATCAATGTTAATATATATTTTTTTATTTAAAACATGCACACATGCATGAAACTCAAGTCAAAAAGTGATCATGTGCATGGTTATGTAACATTAAACCAATATTTCTGCTGCTTTGAATGAGAATCTGCTTACTTAAATACTTAATAATATGCCTCTTCTTCTCCTTTAAACCTATCCCCCACTTAAAGTCACAAATATATCACAAAAAGTCACCCCAAAAGTTAATTTAACATGTATTTTTAATTCTGCTACTGATGCCTGCTGAACTGATCTCTCTTCTAGAACACTGACATGCTGACTTCTTACATGAGTTTATGGGTGACACATATACAAAAGGGGAAAATAAATCTCACAAGCAAAAGTAAGAATAAGAATAACAATAATTTGTCTTACGTGGACTGTACAAGGTACAGCAGAATTTGTTCCATTTGAGCCATTCAGCACTAGGAGTGTGACGATATATCGATATTGCGATAAATCGTGATACTTTGTCTCCCGATAGAGTATTGATACGCCTACGCAAGTATCGCAATATTCGTAGTTAATATACAGCCACTATAACGGCTCCATTGTTCATTACTTATTGAGCAATTACTTGGCAGGCTGCTAGGGAGAGCGCCTCAAAAGAGTAGCGGGGAAATGTATGGAAGTCTTCAGGCGAAGAAGACTCATGAGCTTACTTTTACTTGTGTAAGACATTTATTATCTGTCCAGCAACTGACGTAGTTTTGCATACGTAACATTTTAAAACATATTTAATGGTTCGACTTTTTGAAGCACACAATTTCTTAGGAATATTAATATTAATTTAATTGGTTTTAATATTTACGTTTTTTTTAATTTACTTTTGCAATGTTCCACAAAAAAATCATCACAGTTTATAAAACAAAACAATTCACTATGTAACTGACTGACATGATGCATGACAATGGCGTTTAAGAAAGACACAAATTTGTTCACAGAAAGTGGTCTCTGTTAAGAAGGCATTTGTATTTGTTTATAAAAAATTAAAAAAAAACACTTAAGTACTCACTGTGAAGAAGACACCAGTTTTTATATATTTTTTCCAGTGATGGTACAAAAAGTAACTATTTTCTCATTGAAAAAAAACATCGATTTATGTCTTGAGTAGTTTTATCACAGATTATCGTGGATTTATTACCTGACCAATATATCGATAATCGCGGTATTGTCATATCGTGAGATATTTGTTATCGTGATCTTTGTATCGCATATCGTATCGTATCGTGAGGTACCCAGAGGTTCAAATCTTTATTTAGCACTTAAAACCAAATTCAGATCTCGCGTCAGCATCTTGGTCAGGGGCAGTTGGCAGAAAATTAACTTTAAAACGATTCAGATAATGAGGCCCCCAGAGCAGTCTGAACTAGTATTGAACCAGGGATTTTCTTGCGTCTTACCTTCCTCTATACATCGCTTCAAACAAAGGAGCGTTGGCTTTCTATAGTCACTAATTGGTACCAAGCAAACCAATTGGCTACAGGACAATTTTACAGCTATGTACATCGCATATAAACTGTATGTGATAACATTTTATTTAGCATAATTTACTACCAAATAGAACAATACATGATACAAAAAAAGCTATTAGCTTCTATGCTTAATCAGCATGTTCAAATGCTTACATTAATCCATTTTTTGTCATTTCTTCTTTTTAATGTCACAATTCAAGGGTATATGAAATTATTTTCTTCTTCTTTAATTTTTTAATTATTTTTTTTATGTTAAACATAACATATTGCGTCTAAAATCCAATCACCTATAAATAGTTGCACTTTCCAATTGCATAACTTCAATTAAGACAGTATGCATATTACATGGTGTTATAATCTTTGTAGCTAAACCCTGGTCAATCATCCACACTTCATACTGATGTTTTGTGTGTTTTATTTTTCCACACAGTTTCAGACACACAATCATTGAACACCTCACCACACCATGAAAACTAAAAGGAATAAAATGACAATTAAATCAATAATTGTCATAAAGTACCAAATGTAATAAATATACATGCTGCTACAAATAGTCAAATACACAATTCAAAGCAAAAATATTTACCAACATATACATTCTTATTATAGACACAATGATAGCAATACTGTCAGTATTAAACCAAGCATGAAATTAAAGAGCTTTTATGAAATAAAGACAAATCTTTTGTAGTGCAAACCTTGTGTTAAATTAAGCTAAGTTTGAGCTGGCTAGCTTAAATACAGTGTGTAAACAAAATAACTTTTGCTAAACAAATTAGCATTTCAAACTACGGCCGTTTAGTACAACACCTTTCAAACGTAGAAATGATTTACCGTGTGCGCCCTTGACCAGTTGTAGAATGTTTTTAATGCAACTTTATTTCTTGTGGTCAATCGCGTTGCTCTCGCTCATCTCTCCTCCCACTCTCTCGTTTCTACTTCCGTACCGAGCAACGCGCGTTACGTACATCCGCCCAGCGAAACAACATCCGGGTTAGGGGGCAATCTAAATAAAGTAAATAAATTCGCGAATTTAATCTAATAACATTTTCCAAATGTATGCAAGCATTTACAATTCTTATGATATTTGCAAAGATTTAAGGGAAACCGGGGCTAGTTGTATCACTCTTTTATACTTTTATTTATTTATCAGAACCAATACATATAAACATAATGCATACTAGATTAAAGACCAAAGTTTTAGGTATATTTTTTGTGTTCATGTAATTTTCATACTTTGTGTCAGTGCAGAATTATAAGCCATCAAACAGAGGTAGTGAACATGTGACATGTTGCCCCACCAATGGTTAAATTATCACACTATATGGGGTAAGATGTCACACTGGATTTTTCAACTAATAAAACAAGGACAAACTTATCCTTGTCCTCCTGTTTTTTACACACACACTGACATTTTTTTATTGAATTGATTTTTTATTTTTTTTAAATGAAGCATTTCAATTAATGGTTTCATGGTTCATCATGAAACTTACTGTAGTTCCAACAATTGGAAAATACATTTTTAAACAATTAACCAGAACATGGCAGATTAATTTTCTTATTCATCAGATTCTATCATCTGAAGAACAATTATGGCATACGTAAACCGAGTCACCAGAGGTGCATTTTTCATTGGACCATTCTTTGCATATGTGACAACAAACCCCAAAATGACTGAGACAAGTTGCCCAAACGAACATGTTGGCTAATACTTGCTGTAGTTTAAAGTTAGCTTAAAACAGAGCAGTGACTGAGGCATGATAAGATGGCTGAATCTCTCCTCTAACAAGTCCAAATAATTTGCTGCTACAATTTGTCTATATACGACGCCTGTTTTCAAATATAGGAAGTTGAAAAAAAAAAATTTGGGGTTGTGCAAAAGAGATAACTGGCACTCACCTCAGCTCACAACTTGCCATTCTCTTCTCAGACAGTACACAATTGGTAACCATTTATACGAAGAAAACTAGTATTCCACTTTTTTGTTGCGCCCTCTGGTGGAGAAGAAAATTGCAATGTGACAACTTACCCGTGATGCAACTAACCCCCGGTCTCCCTACAACAAGTACTGCATAGACCAAACCAGTCTCAAATGAAACGCAAATTTGTGCAACCCAAGGGCATTGAAAACATTTTCTTCCTCATTCCATATATTGCAAAAAGGCCATGTCAATCCTATGCTGCTTGGTCATGACCAACACTTGTTAACAATAATGAAAATAGCATTAGGCTTGTTAAATCATGTTATTATGGTGAAATTGTATTAACCTCTGTGCGATTTCAAAGTCTTTAGTTGTTGGCGTTGCAGGCTAGCTGATGGGAGTGCAGACTGGAGGCAAAGCGTAGATGATGACTGACACCCTGAATGTGCATTCCACTCGATTTGCTCTGTGCTTCAATTCACTGACGGTAGTCCTTTCATCCTATTAGCTCCAAATTCCTATAACTGGGTCTCTAAATGCACGGGCCCCCATATCAAGGCCGATCCCTGCTGGGAGGGCATATGGGCTGCTTTGTTGTCAGGAAGGGAGTGTGTGTGCAGGGTCCACCAATCGCTGCCCTCGCCTGGGGAGTTAAACAAATTGATTGGCAGGCTAGTGGCGGCCAGTTCCAGACACACATGTGGTCCCCATTCATCCCAACACACAGCTCAGAAAGCTCTATGGTGAGCCAGCTGAAAGGACGGGCCTGAGGCCACTTCAAGGAGTCATACATGCGGAGGTGGGACCAAGTCACATTTGAGCAAGTCGGTTTAGAAAGTCATGAGTCAAGTTATGCCATCTTGCTTGTACAGTGGAATGTTAATTCTAAAGGCGATCTAAAGTTATGTCTCCTCAGACCACATCTAAATGTTGGCGCTGCTCATCGATCTTATGATTGAGAGTTTCTGAGCTACGTGGACATGTACGTTGATGACGTATTTCATTCATAAATATGACAATAACATGCATTCAAACCTCTGAATCACTGTCCAAATTAAGCCAATGAACTCATTATTATTCAATTATTATTAGGAGAAGCTAATGGGGGTTGGTGGTGGGAGTGTGGGGGGGAGTTCTGCATGAAGTCCGGTGACATATTTAAGTCGCCAGTGATTATCACCAGCTCATTTAATGAGGGTACACAATAGAGCTCAGACTCGCACCCAAAATCTCCAATCGCTATTTGTGTTGACATTAACAAATGCGTTCCGATTGAACTTGAATCGGTTACTCAGTTCAATTCAATTCAGTTTTATTTATGAAGCCCCAAATCACAACAGAAGTTGTCTCAGGGCACTTTACACATGAAGGATTTCAAAGACCACACTCCTCACTTATTAAAAGATAAAGTGAGCCCCAACTGAACCCCATATGAGCTGAACATGGAATAGTCGCAGGCATGTGTGCATCTTTAGCAGTGTTGTGGGGAGTTTGGTGAGGCCATGGAAAATGACATCCGGACGGCTTCAAAGAAATTCTGGTCCACCATCCGGCGTCTCAAGCGGGGGAAGCAATGCACCATTAACACTGTGTATTGTGGAGATGGGATGCTGCTAACCTCAAGTCAGGATGTTGTGAGTCAGTGTGGGGAGAATTCAAATACCCTCTCAAATTGAGGCCCTCAATTCTACTGGCACACCTTCCTTCAACGATGCAGTCCGTCCGGGGACTCTGAGGTGGGCTCTCCAATCTCAGGGTTGAGGTCACCGAGATGGTTAAAAAGCTCCTCAGTGGCAAGGCCTGGAGATGGATGAGATCCGTCCGGAGATTGTGGGATTGCTTATTCAGAGGTGCTGGAGAGCAGGGTCCGTCGGGACGTTGAATTGCAGATTCAGGAAGAGCAGTGTAGTTTTCATCCTGGACAAGTACCGTATTTTCACGACTATAAGGCACACTTAAAAGTCTTACATTTTCTCAAAAGTTGACGGCGCGCCTTATATTAAAGTGTGCCTTTTGTGTGCACCGAGTTCCAAAATCTGTAAATGTTGCTGTGCGACTTTGGTAAGCGCTCCACTTGATTGTCTGTGTGGGAGCATTTCTGCCGAGTGCTCCCACACAGACAGTCAAACGCAGCAGTGCCGACATATTACTTATATACAGGACATTCGGCCCTGGTTGAGGACTGGCAGGCATAAGAACCCAAAAGACTCAACTGATAGATGACCTGAGTCTATTGGGTTCTCATGCCTGCCAGTGCTCAACCAGGGCCTGCTTTCCTGTATTTAAGCTACAGTAGGACGTCTTGGGGCCCACTGCTTTCGCTTTATGGAACTGCTTGGGTGAAACGTGTCTGCTTGCACTATACGAGCTTTCGCAAAAGCTGACATCATTTCTGATGTAGTAGTGTTACAAGCCACTCCATTGTTTTAATAGATTTCTACTTTAAATATTACATAGCAAAAACACAAACGCTTCAGAGTAAGTCAATGAATAACAGTCACTGAAGAAAACTGTTATTTTATCTTCTCATGACTATTTTCTACTTTGATTCTTAGCTATGGCACACAAGGTCCAACTGTAGCCAAGAACGGCTTGGTTACAACATAGTCACATAGCCTCGGTCATCAGCCTGTGCCAAGGTGAATGGCTCATTGCCCATACACATTAAACTCACCAGCAATTAGCCACGGCCGGCCAGTCAGCCAGCAAGAGACCAACAAATGAACAACTACCTCTTGCCTACCATGCCAGAGCACGGACTGAAATCCAGATGCATCCCAAACGACACAATCTTTGTTCCCCCCCTCTTTTTTTTCAGAGCAGTATAAGAGACTCAGTCATGCTTGAGACCATTATCAGCATCCACACTCATAAACTAATGAGTGTGACTTCTGACTCTGACTGAAATGATTTTCCCTCACTTCCTTTTATGCCCCGCTTATTTAAATCTTTGTATTTGACTCAGTCAGTTTTCTAACCTGAATAAAATTTGGTGTTATGGAGGGCTTTTTTGCCTTTGCTGTATTGAAAGGAATCTGGACTCCTTCCAGAGGAGACAGAAAAGCCCATTGAGTTCAGAGCATTTTTTTTCCCTTTAGTCAAATATGATCTCTACTTACAAAACACAGTTGATGGACTTCTGGGTGAATGAAGTCAAACTCAAAACTGTGGGAGGTTTGGGGAAAGGAGGGGCTCACAGACTCACACACAAGCGCACTCACACACTCTTATTTGGAGGAAAAAACATTAAAGCATGGATATCTCCCTTGAGGTTGCTTATAGGGATATTGCCCGTACATTTATATATATATGACAAAAGAGCAGTGGCATGATAAATTTGTGTAATCTTGAGTGTAATTTTTTATGGATGCAAAAAGTCATTATCCCAAATGACGAAGAAAATATATGAGTTATAGTTATAAAATAATTTAAGTCATGACGAACACTAAAAAAAAAAATATATGTATATCAAATAACACATATTTAACTTTACATTAACGTCCTTTTTTTCCTGTGAGTGTCTTGCATATTTATTCAGAAGGACATTATTTGTAATCTTCATTGAAAAGCTACACCTCCATTTCTCATCACCCCCACCTTCACCTTCATGCTTACCTCATTTTCCCCATGACTAATTACTTCTCTGAGTCATTTGCTATCTGTGTCTGTTATGGTTCAAAATAAAATAAAAGCCCCAGACTCAGAGCAATTTGCAAAACATTCATCAGTCCTTGTAGTTTGACACCACTTTTATTTGACCGTTGTCAGACTAACTGTGGGAGCTCTCTGAGCGAAGATAAACAAAATACAGGTGGATTAACAGCTTTCAAGGGCTTCTTTATCTAGCACAAATGTTTGACTGCTGTTCAACATGCTTATGTAACTTGGCTGGCTTCCTCAAGGGCTCGAGTAGAACTACTAACGAGACCCATGCAAAGCTTTCCTGTCAGTGAATGATGAATCATTCACACAGAAGTAGCCGTAAGCTCAAAGCGTGCAAACACATTTACGTCTAATAGCTGAAAGATCAGAAATTACACTGCAGGATCTGGATGGCCCTGTAACCTTACATGTTGTATATTCTCATTGCCCGTGTCAAAAGTATATAATGCAAATTAGTATTAAATGGCCTATTTTCATAGACATCTGGCATAGGCATCCGTGCGCTCGACATCAAAACGGGTCCATCGTCATTTTACAGCTGGGGTAAATCTAGTCTACTGTGGGACCAAGTTCTGCCTCCCCAAGTTCTGCTTCCCCAAGTTCTGCCTCCCTGGGCGTTCCGGCTGACCGAGCTGCCGCATCCCCAGCGCATCTGGCAATTGATTACAAAAAGTCATCTATATTTTAGACTTGCAAAAACCAAGTCTATCTAGAGGCGCAGGTGGTGTAACGCGATTTTTTTCCCTCTAGGCTCTCAAAAAAAGGCTTACTTGCGCTGCTCCTCTCTCGCTCTTGTCTCCCCTGTTGCCTACTTGTTTTCTTGGTGCTGTCTTTTTTTTTTACTATCATCTCTTCCCGCTGTATTTCCTTCCAAAAATCAAACCCTAGAATTGGTCAGCTGGTGTCTCGACGCAATCAACAAAATTTTATCGACAAGAAGGACAGAGAAGGGAGAGCCTGATTTCCCAGACAGTTTGTTGCTGGGTATACCTTGAATTCCTGGAAGAAGTGGAAGATGGTATGCCTGCCAGTTGGAATTCTGATAACAGGCATCGTGCTGTTTGGTGCTGGCTATTTCCTGATTTATCACAAAAATTCAGAAGACTGGAGCAGCTTCATTGGGAATGAGCAAGTCATGGTTAATGGTTTTGAGAACTACCAACACTCACATTAAGGCGTTGAGTGAACTCACTTGCAGGTTGATGCGACTTATAAGTCACTTCAAATATTGATTACCAACATGGAAAAATTGGCATCCTGTTTTGAAGAATTTATTGCTAATTTGGCCAATTGAACCCCAAATGGAAGTCACAGGAAAAGACTCAAGCATGACCAAAATTATTGTTGGTCTGTTCCCAAACAAACATTATTTTGGACTCTTCTCCTAGATTTTCATGGTGCCTAATGCTGTAGCCCACCTTATCTCCCGCAACCCCTCATTCGCCTACATATCAATGTTCCTAAATAGGCCAGCCGAGGCTGTCTCCATGGCAACAAGATAATATGTTTTTGCATGCTAAGTGTTTTTTTTTCCACGACCCACACTGTGCTCCCCCACAAGAGCAGAATTTGGGAATTGGCTCCCCCTACTTCATTCCACTTGTTACTCCCTTTCTCATCTATGAAATTGAGGCGCTGTGTAGTGACTCATCAGCGTTACTGTTCTAAGCTCAGTCTGTTAGGTGTCATGTTTCTTGGACGGGTTGACATTGTAAAATAAATTTCACACGCAGATGCTCGATCATGGGTGCAAGACTGTTGTCAATTTCCCACATTACATGCGCGGCAGACTACATCCTTTGCAAGGGGAGTTCTTGCCGTTTACCTATTTAAATCAGATCAGGGGTGTCGCTAATCTTTGTTAACTATGGTCTTATGAATGCCTTTGAGACTCTTGTGAGGGCTATACAAAAAAAACTTTGAATAAGACACTCCATTGTCAAGTCAAAATATATATATATTTTTTTTTTGGAATATTCTGATGCATACATGGTAAAGGAAGATGAATCCACAGGTTCAATAAACAATAAATGACTGATGCAAAGTCATCATACATCCACAACATCAAAATACATGCTAAAAGCTAAAAACTGGTACTATCTGTATTTTGCCCGTTGAGAATGCACTGTGCCATTTTCAGAAACAAAGTAATGGCATAGTTCACATGCCCTTTTTTTCAAACCCGCCAAATTCTTCAAAAAACAAAATAAAACACTGATAAACTTGTTCTCTTTGAGGATACATTGATCATGATAGAACAAACAAGCAGTTTTTAGGTCTTCTGAAAAGTGATGATTTTGGAGGTGGAAGGATTCCGTTCCACAACTGACGCCAACAATATAAAATCATCCTAAGCAATGGAGGGGTCAGATGAGTGAAAGCTGATTCCTACTCCACGTGTCAGTATTTGAACAAGAAGTCCATCACAATTGATGCCAATAGACTGCAGCCTGTGTTACAGCGAACCAAAAGGCAAATAACGGTGTGACACACCAAATGACTTTATTGGGTTTTATCAGCATTTCAATGCCAGCATACAGCCAGTTAAAGATTAACATGCGTGTACCTATTGATCTATCAAACACATGATAAATAGGTGACGTTGGGTTGTTCTGTTGTAATATACTGTTTTTTATGAAGCCACAATTTCCTGGATAGCCAATGTCAGTTTGGACTGACGTTTGGATGCTAAGGCTGAAGGAGTCCAAACTGGACGAGAATAGAGTGTTAGGTAGGCTGGAAATGTTGATGACTCAGCCCAAAGAAATCAATTTGGAAGAAGAGGTTCACTTCCTCCTCTCTGTTCATCTGGTCATGATCAAAAAGTGTATTTTCTAGGGCACAGCACCACCAGAGGATGCTCTGCAGTGCCCATTGCAATCTCACATGCCACATCCAGAAGTGTCTCAGGCGCCGAGGTGGACATTTGGAGCATACGTTGGAATGGCGATAGCAAAAAGCTCAAATTTTCAGGACTGAATTGTTGTCAAGTCAAATCAAATTTGTGTAACAAATACAGCAATTGCATCATTTGTGGACATGATAGGCCATTACTTGGTTTGCAATTGTTTTGGGTCATCCTGTACCACATTATTATCTGACCGATTTTCTCTGGGGCCTTTCGATCTTTGGTCTAGCATGTTTTCGTCATTTAAGGGAGTCTTATCTTTCAGACCAGTTTTTTTTTCAACCACTGGTTGTGTTGAGCCACCCTTTATAGGTATTATATTTCATCCTCTGCTGAGCTTAGTGGTCATTCTCAGATGCTGGACTTGGGGCATATGAATGAATGGCAGGTGAATGCGCGAAGGTCTTCTTCCAATTCAGTTGCCTTTTTCAGACCTACCTGATTCAATTCAGGTATTTGTAACCTCATCATAGATGTTGTATTTGTGCCTGTTTTGAGCATCTGCAATTTTGATTTCTTGGAATTTAACCTCTTCCATAGCAATCATCTTGCTTTCATTGCTGTCAATTAGCCAACCATATTTAATCAGGCTAACACTTAAATGTAATCGATGTTAAATTTGGTGATGTTTATACAGTAAGTGAGCCACTGACTCTTGACATCCAACTAGGACAGTGTCTGAAACGAATCTTTGTGATACTCATGCTAACTGTTGTGTCCCACACATTGTCAGATTGGTTCATTTGGTTTTTCGTTTGTATTGTATTATATGTGTTGTCTTAACAAAACGTCACTCGCCCTCCCACAGCTTTCTAAGAAAAGTTAGCATTAAAAAAATTATTATTATTATTTTAATATATAAAGTAATTCAGATTTATTGATAATATAATATGTTTACACATTTCCATTTATATATACATAAAAACTAGGGTTGTCAAAATTAGTGCATTCATTTTGAGTTAGTTTAAAGTCCCTTTAAAGTAACACTAAATAGGATTTGAGCCTTCAATATTATTATTTATATTAAATATTAAAATTATTTTCATAATTCTGCTGATGAAACATTAACTTACAGCTAAATTAATGAAACCTTTGTCATGGCCTGAGGGGTTCTGTATCATTTTTACTGGCACTAAACAACTTTGAGGTGGATGGTGTGAACTCTGCCACACTCACACAAAAAAACTACAAACGTGTAGACTTCTTTACGGAATACAGAAGTCGAGTCAAACGTCTACGCACGATTACTGTTTTCATGCAGAAGTTACAAAACACCCCAACAAACGAAGATTTTTGTTCTGAGGCGACAATAATAATGACGATAAAAAGCCTACCTCGATGCGGTTAAAAGCACAGTACAGGCGAGGCAAAAGACAGGGTGGGATTTCCAAACGACGCTGCCTTTGCAAATAAAAAATAATTATGCTAATATTAGCTATTGTAAAATTGTGTGGTAGCAACAAATAGCCATCAGCTTGATAGTTTGCCTTTCCACACTGACCCGACCAGCCACGCAACACTCAAAAGTTGTGTTCTTTCCTGTTTATGAATGTTTGTGAATGTATCGCGGGAAGGGAGGGATGGGGGGAGCGCAGCCGTTTGTGTGTCCAATGAAGAAGGTAAGATCGCAACCACAGTCTTCTGTTAACATATTTGAGAAACGTTACAGTGCTGTATAAAGAAACAATAGAAAATAGCCACTGGAAACAATGTAATTCCGTCCAACTGCGGACGCCTTAGACGTTCGGATTTTACGATGATATGCGCTTGGCCTAATGGGGAATGTGGTTCTTTCAAGGGAAAACAATACCAATAAGGTGCCGCCATTATCAACGAAAGTCAAATGCTGCTTTGTTCTGCTTTAATGACACTCATTTTTTAATTCCAGTCGCAACCCAGCAGACATGTCTTCATCAAAATTTAGCAGTAATAAATTTAATAATAATGCGTACATTTGTAGAAACTGGGGTCAAGTTGTATTCTACAATTTAAAAAAAAAAAGTGCAAAATTTCACAAGTTACTTCACGTTAAAGATGAGCTAACTCTTAATATGAAAAGAAAAATGTCACCAATTTCTTGCAAATGCAATTATGCCATCTAGTGGCAGAAAAATGACCTCAACACAAATCAATATTACACTCGTTTTTTTTTACAGTAGGCTACAGTACATCTTTTTAATTTTAACTCAATTTTATGAATTATTATGAAATTACCCTATCAATGACTAAAAAATGCAGCCAATTTTCTATTAGTTTCACTTTTTTTTACACTTATGTTAACAAGAGTATGAAAACTTGGAAACAATATTTTATGTATATTTTATTGTACATTTTGAACAGATATAAAATTTGTGATTAATCGTGAGTTAACTATTGAAGTCATGCGATTAATTACGATTAAAAATTTGCCTGATACCCCTAATAAAAACATACATACATACATATTTACATTCATACAGGCCCTATTGATCATAAAAAAGTGACAACCCGGGCAACGCTATCATTCAAGCACATAATAACAGACAGATTGGTTTGAGATGTGCACAAAAACCAACAGTGATATACAATATTTAAGGAGGTACGTTAGTGGAGTTGATACCTTTGACCTCTATTTTACGCTTTTCGACCAAATAGCTGGTTGCCTTTTTGCACAACTTTGTTTGCAACAGCTACATGGTGGCACACAATATGATATACATGCCTGGCAATTTCAATTCATTTAATGAATTATCTTTTTTTTTTTGGCATAGTGCAAGCAAGCTAATGTTAGTGCCTGCAGTTAATGACCCTGATTCCAAGGTAAGAATATATTTCTTATAAGGTGTAGAGGGACAAGCAGGTGCAGTCTTTGCTCTCCCCCACAGTATTATGTTGGACCTTTGTGTCCTAATGGTGGGCCTCTCAGTCTTAGGGTGCAAACAAATATATATGCAATAATAGCACATTTATTCAATAATCACTCCCCTTCCTTTAGTTTAAATAGAAAACTTCTTTTTTTTTGTAGTTGAGTTGAGTGGCTCTTTCTCAAGTGTATTAAGAGTAAACATGCACATCTCTCAAGATCTCTTTGGCCACTAATCATCCTTGTGAGGACAATGTAGCTTTACTAAAAGGTGCTATATTCAAAGAAGTGGTCAGTCCCTGCGGGGCCTCAGCACAAGGGTTCACGATGGCAAGGGCTTATAGCTGGGTGTAAATACGGCTTTATTATTAACGTAATTGCCATGCTTGAGACAAAACAGCACACGCATTATTGTTTTAAGAACTAGTGACTTTGGTGAGGAACACAATAAAGCAGATGAGTAATATGAAAACATTAATGAACCATTAAAAGAAAAAAAACTACTACAGCGAAAACTACACATTTAATCAATACTTGCGTATTTTGTTAGTGTACTCAATGTAGTGTTTTTCTCTCTTTCTCTCTCTCTCTATATATATATATATTAGTGGTCAACGTATCACAAAAGTCACAGATCGAATACCAAACCAGAATTTTCTGATTCGAGGAAGAATGAACGTTAACATATTGTGGCGTGTACGAGTGGTACAGAAATGTTAGAATCATGGCAATGCGTGAGACGTACGCAGGGATTGCAGGGACTTACAGGTGACTGCTGTCGAGGTAGCTCACGTCTATCACACTGTAAGCATGAGTTTGAGCTATACTCAGCTGACTCTTAAAACACTGATGAAATATAAATGGCAAAATAAATAATGTGGCTGTTCATAAGTTACAGGATGAATGTTCTGCTTATTATTTATTGTCTTATATTAATGTGCCGGTATACAGTTGAGTTAAGCAGGAAAAGTTTCTGTTTGAGAGATATTTCTTTTGATCAAGGCCCGCTGGAATAGGCTTCAGCACCCCCCACGACCCTTGTGAGGAATAAGTGGTTCAGAAAATGGATGGATGGATGGAAGTTAATACTGTTAGTTTTTAGTAAATCTGGATATTAACTTTTCCATGTGTTTATATCATTCAAAAATATGCATCTTATTCAACTCAGTCAAAAATTGTTTCACCTACAAAAAAAAAAAACTCAGGAAGTTGGCAACCGTATGTCTGCTTGTGTATGGCAATGTTTAGCCAGCTAATGAGCATTATATTAAACTGTAAAGCAATCAGTCATTAAAGCCCATCTAGGCAGTGTTTGTACGCTGATGTCTGAGCTGAAGGGAGCTTTCAAACTTGGTCATGTGGACCAGAGGAAGGAACCTGGATGGATTTAAATCTTTACCAAAAGTGGTTCTGCTGGTAGCGAGAGTGTATGGTGAGGAATCCTGGTAGTTAAATTATGAAGTTATTTGAAACCTTTCTTTAGGTGGACATGACTACGTTAGAGCGTCGATGTAGTAGGGGTGTTAGAAATAATCGATTCGGCAATATATCGCGGTATTACAACGCACAATTCTCAAATCAATTTGATATGCGGCCAAATCGATTTTTAAACATAATTTTTTTTATGGGAATATTCAACAAAATGTCTTACTAAGGGTTTACACATTAAGCATGGAAGAATGTTCTATTAATGGAACATTAAGCTTTAATATTTGATTTCAGTGCTGTTCAAACATGAAACAGACTGCAACCTGAATTTTCAGATAAATAAATACATTTTCATACAAATCTTACAGTGTACATGTACAGGTTTACTGATTAGTATTTTCTAAATTTGAGTAAAAAAAAATCGCAATAATAAACGTATAGATTTGCATCGAGATTAATCGGTATCGAATCAAATCGTGACATGATGCGAATCGAATCGCAAGGTACGAGGCAATTCACACCCCAACAGTGTACACTCCGATCGTGTATGTTTTCAAAAATGTGAATATGCTTTGGACAATATGGTATAGATAAAGTGCTATAAGTGCACAAATTAGATTTGAAATTTTATTTTGGACTATGATGATCCCCCCCAGCAAAAGTACAATTAGTAACCCATTCAATTTAATTCAGGACTCGCTGGTTAAATGGTAAGCAAATAAGTTCTCCTTAAAACATTGCATGCAAACCAATACCAATGATTTCCTCATAAACAGCTAAATATTTTATACTAATATACATGGGATTTAAATTAAACAAAATATATTTGAAACAACTGACACAAAAACTTAGTTGGGATATATTCAACACTTTCACGCTAGTAAAATTAATTTCTCCTTTTTGACATTGCAATGCATCTTTTTTCTGTGTTTATGTTCTAAAGAGGAAACCGATGGTTGCAGTGTTGTTGACACAATGGCGGTGTAAAAAATAGCCAGGAATCCACCGTCAATGTGTCACCTGTGCCATCATGATAGGTTCAACTCTATCCGTCTTTTAAATGTTTAATCAACAACACCTCACGAGATGTGCTTACTGCATTAGTGCTATCAGAAAAGTAAAAAAAAAGAAAAGAAGTGGCTGCTGCACACATATACCGTTCTTGCCACTATTGATTTTTTGTTAATGTGCAACGGCTGGTTCAGCACAGAGTCAACAATGAAGTTCATTCATTGGCGTTGTCCAATCAGCATTTACCAACAACATCAGGAATGCGCACACATGCTGCTTAAACAAATGTGTATAATATTTTTTGAATCCCTACGCGCATAGATATCTTTTAATTAGAATTAGAAATTAATTTCATACACGATATTTTAATTTAGATGACCACTAAAATAATTAATAATAATAATAAAATATATTTTCTCTCAGTTGAATTTATTATATAGAAAAAACAAGGAACATGGATTAAAAAAAAAAGAGATTGTATGATTACAAAAAAACATTTAAATCTCCAATCAAAATGTTAAAAGAATGATAGGATAGTAATGAAGAAGGAGAAGGGCATGTTACAAACAGATAAACACACCTCCAGTATGGACAATTTCGATTATTTAATAAACCTAAGAAGAATGCTTTTGGAGTGTGCCGGAGAGCAGGGTACCCCCCCCCCCGCCCCCCAAAAAAAAAAAAAAAAAAAACCAGCATGAAAGCATCTGAAGAACATACAAATTCCTCATGCACTGGAAGTTTGTAGCCAAGATCCAAACAAATCCAAACCTCAGAACTGCGAGGCAGACGTACTAACAATTCGAGCACTGTGCTGCTGATTTAAGTACCATGAAAGTAGAACAATGTCAACATGCCTTTCAGTTACTATTGAACCCTGTATTTGGATGAAACCAAATTTCCTTCAATTAGCAAAAAAATAAGAAATAAATAAAAAAAGCAAAACAAAATTGAGACAAATGAGGATTGCTGTTAATACAAAACAAAGACCATGTCCCAAACCATGGTGTGCTGATACATTCGGATCCGACGTTCTAGCGCCTCTCTTCTGACCGCGCCAGCTGCCACTGCCACCAAGATTGGCTACCGACGAACCTATTACTTCGGCAAAACAAATAACAATTGTTTTCCTCTATCAGTGAGCAAACAGCTTAATTGATGAAGAGTCAAAGCTTCTGGCCTTATCAAAGCATTGACCTGACAATACATCCAGGCTCAGCAGAATATTGAGGGGCCGCAGGACTGAACTGCACTTGAGAACTATTGGTCAAGTGGGTCGACTAAAGTGACAGTGGTGTGTAGGCAGACTAAACTACGCACACTAAAAGCCTTTGAAGAGGGCGAAAAAGGAGGATGGTAACAAGCAATACATAGAAGGGGATGTTGCATTCATGACCACTGCAATTCATGGCATTTAAATAGTTTTAATATCAACCGACGCATCAAATATCTTGTGCAACTGCCAAGGAGTTGAATCTTTGGAACAGTGTCATGCCTTTTGCTATTGCTTTGTTTCATTTGTATTCACCAAAGGCAGTACTTAACGAGGATTGGGCTCAATCATGCCATCCCGACAGGATGACAATCATGGCCACTACACTGTAAGTATCAATGTTGTTAGTTGCTGCTTTAAAAGTCCAACTACATTTCTCAGGAATCAACTTCGCAACGTCACTGTTTTCAATATCAAAAAGCTTTTGCTAGCCGTCGTGATCACATAGCGATAGCGTGGTAGCGTTCACATAAGATACAATTCCGATGTTGACACAACAATCACTAGCAAAGCTAGTCATCCCAAATCGGCAAACATCAAGCTCTAACGCAGCACTAGCTAGCAACGAGTTTCGCCAACAATGGACGTTTGTGTCAGTGTGTACACTATATGAAGGGAATTTAGACAGAAAGAGGTACGAAAAAAATAAGATGACCAATGAAGCTAAAAAGCATAACTGTGAACCCACAATCACAAATGTCCGTAGTGCAGTTTATTTTCTCTACAAAAGTAAATTTGATTATAAAAAATTTAGAGAGCGATGACCATATTTAGAACTACAGTATATTGCAATGTCGGTTTAGTGAGCACCGTACATACTAGGGGTGGGAATCGATTTTTGGGTCTGCGATTCGATTCTGAATCAATTTTCGATTAAGAACGATTTTTATTCAAAATTATTTGATTGACAATGATTTTTGCTTCAATCTATAGATCTGCAAGGAATCGTAATAATCTACTCCAGTCTGACTTGCTAATGCTAATTAGCGCGCTACTCGCGGCACTTTTATCACTCAAAAGAACGGCTCCACGCTGCAAAAAAAAACAACTTTTATTGGAATAACTTGATCGTGACTTTTTCCTTCTACTCTCTAATGTGGATACAACTTAACAGTGTATCAGACCGCGTGGAACCACACTGCCCCTAAGTTGCCAAATCGGTTAAAACATGAACAGCGCTCCAAATAAAGGCACACACAGACAAAGGCATGACAGTATAAAATAATTTAAATAAAATTGATCTTGGGACATTTAAAATCGATTCTGAATCGTAGTAAATGAGAATTGCGATTCTTATGAGAATCGATTTTTTGGCACACGCCTAGTACATACTGTACAGCCTTTGTAAATAATAATATAGTACTATCACTGCATTAATCTAAGACAATATTTTAGAATTATGTTTTTATTTATACCCTAATGGTTCAGTTACGCAATTTAAAAAAGTGGTCTTTCTTTAAAGGCTCAACCCAACTTAAGGATCATTGATGTCATCTAACTGCTTTTGACATTTTATTGTACCTTCGCTACCTCCATTTCTCTAATGAGTAGTTTGAGTAGTTTAGCTTTATTTAATTAATATATAAGACCTTATAGCTTAGCAAACTGTATTTTCCAAGTAGCTTGCCCAACAGTCAGATTGTTCGACTGACACATTCTAAAGAAATTACTTTAAGAACAGTAGTATACTCAGACCCAGACGTTTTTGACAACATTTGATATTTTTCTCCTTCTTTTTTGTATTATGTTGTTATTTTGTTATCTTGACCACCACAGTTGACAGCCAACAGCCAACACAATTACGACATGAAATTAGTCTATCATGGTGGTGTTGTCATCAAATTTGACCACAGTGTTTCTAGGGTCAATTTAGAAACAGTCAGGAGTGAAGTGGGAGAAAAGGAGGGGGCTGAAGGGCACACCCCTGCGGTGTCCTAGTGTTTAGGACGAAAGTGGGGGAGACGTGGTGGTAGACCCAGGAGTGCTCTCCAGCACCCCATCCAAGGGCTCCGTAAAGGGTGGGTGTACTCTGAGCTGGAGCACTGACACAAACAACAGTCAGGACCCCTTACTGCGATAAGTAAGCCTACAAGTATTATAAGCAAACCTAGTTGAACCCCTCTCAAAAGGGGTACTTAAGCATATTAAGCCTCACGCTGACTTTAGTCCGGCTACAGTTTGTCTAGCCAGAATGCTTTCAACCTCCCACACCAGCTCAGCTCTTTCCCTGCCAGAGAGGTGAAATTCCTCATCCCTCGATCCAGCTTCTGTGGGACCCTGCATCCTGCCACTTCATTGCACCCGACCCCACTGATTCGGGGGTAAACAGCATCCAGGTGAGGAAAAAACTAGGTCAGCTTGTGACAATAGGTGAGGATGGCAAAGTCGACTACTAAATTGAGAGTTTCACCTTCTGTCCGATAGAGGATCCACATCACTGCAGATGCTGCACCGATCCAGCTGTCGACCTCCTGCCCGCACTCATGAACAAAACCTCGAGATACAGGACTTGATCCCCTCCACTTGGGTCAGGATCTCATCCCTTGGACTGATGTGCGCACTCCACTTTATGCCCTCGGATTGGAGGTGCTGGTTCTCATCACTACGGCTTCGCACTCGGCTGTGAACCGCTACAGCGAGAATTCAAGATCATGGCTTGATTCCACAGCTGTGCTTAGAAATTTGGTCCGTAAAGGTTTGGCATAAAATTGGTGACAAAGGGCAGCCTTGCCATCACTGGAAACTATTTTGACTTATGGCAGGCAATACGGACCAAACTCTGACATCCTGCCGTGCAGCCCATAATGGGGGGTTTTCTACCTCAAATACTCAAAACATACTGAAGAGAACACCGCGAAGGACGCGGTCATCATGAAATTTTAAGAGTATAATATGGATGATTGTCTCTAGTACACGAGAAAAGGTAGAAACCTTATCTCCATATTTTAATCCCAATAGGTTAGCTGGTAATCTCATCATGAAGATTGAAATGCTGGTTAGCAACTGAGCAGGATGCTGCTGCTGTTTGCAGCCTTTTGTCCCCGACAACTCCTACACATTTACTGTCTTCTGTGAATAAACAAAGCCTCCCGCATGAGTAGGGGGCTTCAATTCATCCATCCTCTCTGGCAGAAAAAGAAAACTGCCATGCTTGTCTAAGCCAAAGAAAAACAGAAAAATGCCCACAACAGTGCCATCCATGGCTAATGTGACAAGCCAAGTTCATACAGCGTGGGTTGACATGTTCACATTTATGATTTGAAGGACCATTGTTGATCGTACCTGATTACAAACAACAACAGCCCCTCTTGAAAGCTGTTCATCATGTGTGTGTGACAGTCTGCTGGCTCCCTCGGCCAACCGCATGAGTCCTAATGCTCATTACAACTCCATCTACGTGACTGCGGGCATATTGAAGTTGAGTTCAATCGGATGTTACGGTGTTGACCTCTACTGCCCTGACCTTCACCTGCTTCTCTGACCACATGCTTTAAACAGCCCATTCAACAGTGGTGGCCAGAGGTCCTTGAAGAAAGGGCTGCGCACAGCCTTTCACAATGCGGGACCATGGGCCATGAAAAGGGACTGGGCTAGCTAGGTCAACGGAGACGTTTTGTGTATAGGCGCAGCAAGCACAAAAACACAGAAATGCCTATTATATGAGTGGAGCATGAAAAATGGAGGAAAACACACAATGATTGAAAGAAACATATGTGGCAACGCCTCCATAATCACGATCCAATCTTAACCTGAACAATGTCTGAATTCAATCCATTGTTGCCTATTGATGTGCGTTGAAATTGTGACTTTCACAGTAGAGGCTGTGCATGTATGGCATAGATGTAAATATAAAATAGCCTGAATTTTGTACTTAGTATGTAAACTTTTTCAAAACATTTAAACATTGGTGTTGTGAATGGCCAGTGCTAATCAGTGTTGAAAGTTGCGTATGCCACGTTGTGTGGCTTTATACATGAGACTCAATCTCCCAGAGCTGATTCAACCTGGATGCACATCAAAGAGTGTGGTTATTCATACAGATGCAAAAAGTAAAAAGAGATATTCAATAATTCAGGGAAGTCATTTGAAACAACAAGTTTTGAGAGAGAATGTATCAGGAGAAGCTTGATGTGAAAGAGTTTTGATCAGCAAAATATCACAATTATTTGGCAATCCAAATTAAAATTATGCACACAATATTTTCCTAGAACCTGGTGTAGCAACAAGGCTTGGCTGACTTCATATAGCAAGGCAAATGCTTTATTCTGATTACTGTGATTTCTGTGATTTTTATTTTTTATTTTTTTTTTAAATGTCAGCATCGGACCCTGTATGGATAATCCAGGTATGACTGATTTTAAAACCCTTATCAGAAAAGGCAAAGAAGCATGAACAAATTGGATGCATTGGAAAATGCACTGCTACTAACCATGTTTGAAAAAAAATAAAGATTTCGGGCTCTATTTTCATTGACACTGTAGCTTTCCTTGAGCCTATAGCAGGATCCTGTGTGATGTATTTTTTATGTTTTGCGCATTGCATCACAGGAAACCGTGTGGCAAGAAACAACGTGTTTTAGATGGAGTTCGATGGTTTTGCACATTTGGAGGAGGATAAAGAGAAGCAGATGGTTCATTCTTGTTGTGCCATCAATTGTACGGCTTGTCGGGGGGCTCATAAAAAGTTTTTTTTTTTTTTATCACATTACCACCAAAAGGGGCCGAGAAAAATGAAAGAATGGCTGCGAGCCGCGAGGCTATAACTTGACGATTAAAGCCTGGATTCCGACTGATGCAGACGGGTTTGTGAGGATCACTTTATTGCCGGTAAGTACTTGTGACTATATATTTGTTATTTGGAGAGGATTTAAAGAAAAAATAAATCGAGTTTGTGCTTTATAAAATCCGCTGAGTCATATTGTTTTGCGGTCTTATTCAGGTGTTCCAAAGCACAATCGACAACCACTTGTTCCTCTTCTTGAAATGGGCTATCCTGGATCGGTAAATGAGAAGGCTAAAGAAAAAGCCGTCCAGTGTTACGAACGGAGGATTAAAAGGCAACGAGTAATATAATTGTGTTATGGATTCCTAGAAATGAGACAAAATAAATGTTTGTGCCTAGTTTTTCACTTGAGAGTCCACATAATGTTTATCTTATCCGAATAAATATTGCATTCTGCATCTGTGTTTTGATACCTGCCGACCTCACTTGTGTACGCGGTAGCTATAGTTGTTAAGTCCTATCCTGATAGCTGCATTAAAGGTGCTACAATGCTAGTAAGCTAATGCTACGTAACATGACTGCATCTTTGTCCATGACTGGATTTGAAATTGTGTACATCCATACATTAAGCTTCTCCGTAAACCTTCTCCGCCCTTCGGCCATTAAAGTGCTTCACTAGCGGCGATTTCGCCCGCTAACTTTCTTCGTGTATGGAGTTTCTATACAGTCCGCCATGTTGTCTGCCGCACAGCCACCCGCGCATGCACTAAAAAATGTCAACAAAGGATCCTCCTATAAACGTTCTTGTTTTTTTGTTTTTTTTGCAAATACAAGCCTCATTACACCTCTTTGGGAATTTGGCAGACTTTTCTGCACCAAAATGCTGTTTACCATATGACAGAGCATTTAAAGAGAATGAGAGGAGCCTCTTCGATTAGCAGCGAATCAAGTCGGCAGTTTACGACCATAATGGCCACAACTGCCCTTTTTTGCTGCCAAAACTGCCCTTTTTTCCGTGAAAATATTAACACTCGGTCTAACCCACCTCTATCACATGCCTCACAATAGGCTTACGCTGGTCATGAAAAGTAGAGTCCTTAATGTCAACTTGATGAATAATGCTCGAATCTTTGAGCACAATAAGGAGGCTGACAAAAACAGGCACATCCTACCTAAAAATACAGTCCAAATGATGTTCTCTGATGCATTTAAACTTGAAACTGAAAATCAAGGTGTTTTTGCAGGAATGGTAGATTTTGAAGCATCACTAGATAAGTTCGACATAAACACCTGCTGCCACCGAGTTTAAGGCAACATCTACAGAAATGAACTCCTTGACTGCATACTGTCTGTTTTGAGAGCGAGCATCTTTGGAAGAAATCAGAAGTACAGACTTGGCTCCCTTCCAAGATGATGAAACAACAGACAATCCACTCAGTGTTGTGTTTTTAATTTATGTAAATATACTGGTGACATGCCTTGGTGTTTGCTTGTTTTTGGGAATGTGTTGTACTTATTTTGGACGTATAGGCCCTCGTCCACAGAAAAAAAACACTCCAGTAACCACCACATGTACGAAGTATCAGCAGCAGCAAGAAATTGCAAACATATACACACAAACACACACACACTAATTTTTTTTAATGAATTTCTGCTAAGTTTCACCAGGTGCAGATCCCGCTAAACCCTACTCATCTCAACCAGCTTTTCACACAACCAATGAATATTCATACTGCTGTGTCCACCCTTCTTCATTAAGACTTTAATTTGTTGCTCCAGCCACTTGGGACCAAATATATTCATGCGCGCACACTGACACGCACACTCACTTATGCGCACAGACACACACCTAGATTAAAAGAAAGAGAAAAACAGATTAGTTATTCATTATGTAGAGTTAATGTCTTAAATAGGAAATCCATTCCATACTTAAATGAGCAATAGGAAATGCCTATTTTGTGTGTTAAAAAAAAAAGGATATTGCACTATATTTCTTTTTAACCACACACTGATAAAAAGGGAAGGTACAACATACTTTATTTCTGGGGTTGGAATGGAGCAACTGCACTTTCATTCAATTCAATGGAAAACATTACTTCAGTTAACAAACCTTTCGGGTTATGGAATGGATTAACCCGAGGTTACACTGTATGTTTATGAATAGGAAAATGACGTGACATACAGATGAGGATCAAAAAATTCTATTATTAATCATGCTGGATGGTGAAGTTCTTCTTGTGTAATTTAGGCTGAGAAATCCAACAGCCTTTTGATGGATCAATATTTTAAATCCCTAAATCATTGTTCAAATCTACTTTGAGCTTAGTTGTAAATCTTTGTCATATCTCTCTAAACTTCCAGTCAACACTGGCACCACACAGTGTTATCCTTGTTCTTGTGATGAAGTGAGAAAAGAGCAAAGATCACAGCTGGCCTTTCCTGCAGAATGCTTGGACTTGCACTGACCAGGTCAGCTGAGTTAAGACAGCAATAATCTGCAAGCCTGATATTGACTTGGAGATAATTGGCCGCGGCCTTAATGAGCTTAGCTGCCACAACTAAATCTGGGGGTCGTCGGTAAAAGCTTACCCCTTTGTCAATATGGGAGCTCACAGCACTGAAAGCCCAATCAGATGCACAGAAGCCAGCCTATTAATCAGACTAGATGATGTCTTTGTTGTTAAAACGGGGTTATTAAAATATCAACAAAAGGATCATGATTTCAACCGCTGGCAGAACCCAAGATCAACTTGATTCTTAACTGTGTGCAAGACTCTTAAGAATGTGACCTCAGACACCCGCACCTTCCTGGCAAATGGTTTATGGAAACTGCCCATTGGTCCATTGTGCCACAGGTGTGTGCCAGTTAACTCATTCACTGTGATTGACGGCTATAGATGCCAAAAATTCATTTGAACTATTTCTATTAGTTTAAACTTTTTTTCCCACTTTTGTTAACAAGAGTATGAAAACCTAGAAAAAAAATGTATTGTACATTTAGAACAGATATAAAATTTGTGATTAACTCGTGAAGTCATGTGATTAATTACAATTTAAAAATTTAATCGCCTGATGCCCCTAATTAAAAAAAAGAAAATATAAAAAAATTAGGGGTATCAGACGATTACATTGTCTAATCATAATTAATCGCAATAGTTTACTCACGATTAATCACAAATGTTTTATCTGTTCTAAATGTACAATAACATTAAATTAGAAAAAGAAAAAGAAACTAATAGAAATAGTTCAAATGAATTTTTGACATCTATAGCCGTCAATGGCAGTGAATGAGTTAATTAAAAAAATAACCTTCAATGTATTTTATGGATTATTTAGGGTAATTTGTGAACCAGAATATATATATATATATAGGGCACACCATAACAAGATGTGAAATGCTAGAGTAGGGGTCACAAACTCTGGTCCTCAAGGGCCTTTATTTTGCATGTTGATGTTTCTCTCCTCCAACACACATGATTCAAATAATCTGGATGTATGTCAGGCTTCTACAGATGAGCTGATCATTTGATTCAGGTGTGTTGGAGGAGGACAACATCTAAAACATGGAAGATAGGGGCCCTCAAGTGCCAGATTTGTTGACTCCTGTGCTGGAGTTAGCTGACAGGATGATGCAAGAGGACCAGTCCAAATCTACAAATTATACTTACAAAGTATTCCTTTCGCATTAGCTGGTGCTGTTCTGTCGCAAATTGCCTAGTTCACATCTGAGGAAATATTTGAAATGTAATTGACCTCAGAAGGAAATTTAAAAAAAATTCAGTTGACCCAATTGAAGGCCATCCAGTGTCAACAAAGCAAATTGTGGTGAACTGAACATGTCCTAAACATGTGATTCCCAACGAGCCGTAAGAGATTTACCAGTGACTACATCCCAATCGTCACACTTACAAAATTCTGGTCTTTTGGTGACTCTGAAAGCTAAAAAAAAGAACTCAGCAGGTGTTTTCTTCAGCATTCTCTATTTGGGCTCTAGCACTCTTTTTGAGTCTGTTTTACTGCCACTTCTCCTCTTGTTTTTGCTTGGCAGTGTGCCGTGATATTTTCCTAATGTCAAATATATGCCATAGCTCAATAACTGGTTGGGTTTGAGTCAACAAGCTACTCGTATGGTTTGGACTGAGTTGGCAGTATCACTTTTATTGTTGAACAATTACTACCTCCCTGGACATGTCCATCCATCTGAGTTTTGCGAGTCCACTTTGTGCTATGCAGTCAAGGAGAAGTCAAGAGGCCTGACAGGGAGCATGCTAGAGGTTAGCCACCCACTGAAAAGCTACCTGCCATCACATACACCCTGAAAACCAGAACGTGACCCCTTTCAACCGCAAACCATTTACCCCACTCCTCCCTCTTTCATGCACACCACCAGCCATGGGTATGCGCCAGTCCACACACACTCCTCCAACATGACCATGTGGTCTCAGGCCACCTCCAGCCATGCCCCGGCCTTTTCATCCCTTACTCGGTCTCCCTCTCTGACCCCGACACCCACCCCACCCCCGCACAGCCCTCATCCAAGGATAAACCGAGAGGGTCCAAGCTCATAGATCACTGCTGACACACCAGTAATTGAGCTAGGATAGATAAGGGCCAGCGGTCCAGGCCCTGGGGTCTTGACACGGTTGAAAAGCCGAGAACAAACATTGCGTGTCACCACACAACCTGTTTGGCTCCGCTGCCGCTGGTCTACATGCTTCCCTTGTTACTCTCGGGCTAAGTTGCTCTTGAAGGGTTTGATCTTTGGTCTGAGCTGAGGGCCAAATCCACCTGTCGTTTTCTTCACTGCAGGCATTTTGGTGAAAGAGTTATATATGGTTTTTCCCATATCAGTATGTTTTTTCTTTGCGTTTTTTTTTCCTTTTGAGAATCTAACGGTTATTTATTTATTTTCTTTTTTCTGGTAAATGTGATCTTTTTGCCTTTTTTCCATTCAAAATGTTGCTTAAAATTACATATGTAACGTTTGACTATAGGCTTTACACAATCAGGATTTCTTGTCCGATCAGTGATCAATAAAGTGGGGGAAAAAAATTATAATCAATCAGAGATTTGATCAGAAGATGAAGCAATATGTCTATTTAAATACATTTTAGATTTACTCGACCGCCGCCATTCCCAGGGGATAGCAACTGGCTCAGCCCACGAATAGCGAAAACCCAAATATAACTGACATCAATTGAAATGCGTAAGAAGAAAAAAATCTTCTAAAAATGCTGATAAACATTAAATACAATATATAATTCCGTGGAAGTGAACAATGAAGTCATTGGTTGATTGGGCATATTAAAGATATTACAGTCGATCACTATTTTGCTTAAAATACTAAATATCATCTGATCCCGATCCATTCGTACAGATCGACGTAAAGTCTAGTTTTGACCATTGTGATCCCTATTTTACATACAGTATATTTGACACAATATTTTAAAAAATGCAGAAGAAAATCTATAGCTTGTGAATGGAGACCATTTGCAACCAAAAGCCCGAATGAACGTGACCAGAGCCAAAAGATATTATCACCACCCTAGGAACGTTTCCCATCAGCATTACAGGTTGGTATGGTCTCAAAGAAAAGTAGGATGAAAAAAAAAAAAAAACAGGACACGTTGTTAGCAGGACATACAAGTGTGATAAATTTCCGTTCGTCTTTTGTCAGTGAATACGTCTGGGCCCATATGCTAGAATACAAAGCAATGTGAAAGCAGCATTTAAAAAGCCAGGCCTACCGCATTAAAGCCTATAACAATCTGCGTTCATGGTAAGTTATCACTCTCAATTAATCACCTCCCACAATAGGATTTCTGATGTGCTCAAGCACTCTGAAAGCTGCAGGTCAGGCTGAGGGCAGACCCCATTTTCCAACTCCTCACCCCCCTCCGCCCTCCCCTTCCCCTTTCACTTTGTCACATCTCGCAGCCACTGCCAACTGAAGTGCCTTCACATTTTTCTTATTCCTGTTCTCTGTAAGAATGGGAGTAAAGTACCACACAGATCAAAACAAACACTGCGACATGGATGGAGATGAGAGGATGTGCGCTTTATGTTGAGTCCGAGGAGATCACTGGCTGCTGGCTTTATGGCTGACAGCCTTTCTGCCCGATTAAACCCCTCCCTTGTCATTCCTCTGCTTGTGTTATCCTATGAATAGTATTGTATTGTAAAAGCGCTCCCCGTTCCACCACTGCTCAATGGGTTTAACTACTTAGTTTAGATTCAGTTACACGGTTTTGGTTGAAAGTGTACCCCTCCCACCGCTTTGGACCCCATGGTTCCCTTGGTTGACCTGTTTAGAAGCTGCCGTGGAAATGTCATGTCGCCCCTCCCACGGGGTGGACCCAACATTCGCTTTGATAGGTAACAAAAAAATGACTTGGGAAGGGATCAAACCAATGACTTTCTTTCACAGTGATGAACTGACTTGAGTGGAGCATAACAGAGTGGCTGTTCTGTACTTTAAAGTCAAGGTTTTTAATTTATTTATTTTTTCCAATGAGAGGTGAAGTCAATGTGAAAGAGTTCATGTTTTGTTTGTTATTTGAAGAACGCAGGGCAAACAATAAAGTTAAATCCAAGATTATTCATACCCTACATATAGTGTCATATTCAAGCTATCTTTACGTATACAATACTTTTTTTTCCTAAAATAATTCAAAGCGCATGTCAATAAAGGCAGAACCTTCTGCGGTGTAGCTCACCACGTCACTGTTTTCAGTAATGTTTTTTTTTTAGGCCTTACACACATGAGGGTAAGTGGGATGACTCCCCACCTTCCGATCAAAGCTAGTTAAAGTCAGATTATCTAAAGTCTCAAAATATCATCCATACAGATCCTGTGATGTGAAATATTCTGCGGTCTCTGACCATCAAGTCTTTTGTTTTCTCAACATAATGGACAAAATGTTTTCAACGAGGTGAGGTGGGGAAAGTGGAATCTGCTTATCCGGATGGAAGGTTTGCTGCGCTGGGTACACATTGGATTACTGGAATGAGTGGAAAATGAAGAAAATAAATTCTACACAAATTGGATACCAATGTGGAGAAGTTGACGGCTCATCTCGAAGAATTGATCGCCAATTTGGCCAATTGATGCTCATTGAGCGCTCCAGTGAAAGACTCAGTGAAATTATTGTTGGCCTATTTTTAAAACAACCATTCCAATGATGCTGGATGTTGATGCTGCCGGAGTCTGGAGCCCCTTTTATCTCCCTCACCCCCTCATTCTCCAGGGCTTTGGGTTCCTGGTCCAGATCCAGCGAGGTTGTCTACATGGCAACAAGACGATGTGTTTTTGTGGGCCGGTTGGGACCGAGGACACAGACTTGCTCGCATACTGTACACTCATGATCATACAACGGAATACACAACCCCTCGTGGCAGTGCAGGCATGTTGGGAGGTGGCTGGTCCCTGTATGGCCGCGTATACCTGCTCAGTGATAAGCCCTACCCCAATTCCACATGTGCAAGTATTCCAGTTGCTATTGTTGAGGTTTTTTTTTTTTTTTTTTTTTAGAATCAATTATGTGTTCCTCCCTATAAGCATACTGTAGTCTGGGGCTGTTTTTTCCCTGCCCCTTCCATATATATATATTTTTTTTCTTAATTTGAAAACCATGGTGCCATAAATGCAAACCATCAGACTATTCAATTTTTTTCTTTCTTAAAGGGAAAAAAAAAAGACTATTCAATTGTGTTTCACCTTGTGTTTCAATGACAGTGAAGCCATTCTGAATCTGTGTTCAAGGAATTTGTCATTGACAATATATTATTCACAATTGCATTAGTTGGGATCCCCTTATAAATTTATAGACACATATCTTAGACGTTTTGCTGGGTTCTGTGGAAAAGGCAAAGGCAGAAAATGTCCATTTCCATTTAAAAGTATGAGCAAAAATCTTTTGTAGTTAGTATGTGATTGGTTGCTAGTGAGAATTTGACAGTTTACTTTTGATTAAAAAAAGATCTTCACAATCACAGCATCACCTTCACAAGTGTGTGTGCGTGTGTTTCTTATCTAACAAAAGATGAGCTCCAGCGGTGTCTAGCAATGTCATGGCAAAGACAAAAATGAAGATGGTGACCAGGGTGAAATGGAACCAAATGAGACATAGCAGTAGCTTCTCACTGTGTTGCGTCACTTTACCAGACAATAGTACACGTGTTCAAAACTTGTATTGTACACTACTTATGATACTTGTGTGACTGGTAAAAAAAATAAGACTGCTGTCTATGCAACTGTTGTAACTAAGAGAGAAGGAAAAAAACGCACTTTCCTGCCATTGTGGAAGACAAACAGAGGACGGAAGGAATGCCAACTAGGCTTGACAGTGGTGGGAGGAGATGATGTCACATTCTCCTCACTAAAGTTTATTTAGAACTAGACAAGCAGAAGCAAACTGATGAACTCCTTGCATTTGTATGACTGCACTAGGAAGCGTTGGGATTCCCCACGGTGTAGGAGGGCTTTTCCAGGACAAAACTCAAAGAGACCGTTTGGTTTGAAACTCCCTCAAACCTCTGTACATGGAAAAGAAGGAAATGGCTTCAGAAAAGATTTCTTTGTGACACACAAACACGCCATTCAGTATGTTGGAGTAGGACAAGCCTATAATCAATTAGCTGCTCTCTCTTCATGTGGCTGTCAATTATCCCACCAGAAATTGGGATATGACTGTTATACTAGTTGAACCTGCAGCCTTTGTAATCTATTTACTACTTAACTAACAACCAGTAACTTAATAACGGAATTTGTAATTGATGTACAGCCAACTGTGTCACAAACTGTGCGATAAATGTAAAAATGACAACACAAGAGAAGGGGTGCGTAATGAGTTTTTAATGAGAACACATTTTAGATCATCATACATTTCATAACGTAAAACTCTGGAAGTCTGAAACTCCACTTATAGCATGTTCTGCTCCACAATATATACTTATATACATTTATACAATTTCCCCAATTTTTTTTACATTATCTTGCAAGACTAACTTTAGTCTTGTGTGATCTCTTACATGCATTACTTTAATAGCGCAAGAATTTTTTGGGTCAAATTATTAACTCATTCACTGCTATTGACGGCTATAAACATCAAAAATTCATTTGAACTATTTCTATTAGTTTAACATTTTTTCCCCCAATTTTGTTAACAAGAGTATAATCAATAAATAAGTAAGTAACTAATAAATAAGTAAAATGTGTGATTTACCGTGAGTTAACTAGTGAAGTCATGTGATTAATTACAATTAAAAAAATGTAATCGCCTGTTGAGATGATTATTAAAAATTAGGGGCGTCAGGTGATTTTTTTTTTTTTTTTTACTTCAATAGTTAACTCACGATTAATCACAAATTGTATATCTGATCTAAATGTACAATTAAAAAAATCTAGGTTTTCATACTCTTGTTAACAAAAATATAAAAAAATTTAAACTAATAAAAATTGTTGAAATTATTTTTTGACGTTTATAACCGTCAATGGCAGTGAATGAGTTAATATCTGTATATGACATACTTCAACTTTATTTTAGAGCTCACCAAAGCTCCTTGCGCTGTGATCTGTTCACATTAAAATGTTGTTTCTATGGTACTAGCATATTTCTTTTGCTATTACTTCATAGCAGAGATCAGAATTGCTTTAGAAAAAGGTACAAAGTGAAAGTCTCGGCAAAAGTCAAGAACCCTTTCAATACTCTGTGTACAAATAGTAAAAAGCAGCAATAATACTTTGTATATGCTTTATAAAGGACTTTGTGTGGCCTTCAAGCTGCTCTTGCATAAGTGTGAGTCTCCATGGAAACTGGCCTGGTATATTTTACAGCCTGTTGACGCAGCTCAGGAGGGTTTCCTACTCAGTGTCTGCCACTTCTTTTACAGACATATTCTATTGGTCTGTAGGAACAACGCCTAACGTGACGGCGAAGCGGCTTGCTGTAAGTTAATTGTTTTTTATTGGAAAGTGGCTAAAAAGCGTGGCTGGTTGTAGAGGGTTTCCTGCCGAGTTTGACGACTCCTGGGTTAATCACGGCCCTTGTGGCTGGATGATTTCCCAGTCAGTACTGGCCACCAGCCACTTGTGGAAGCTTGAAGCTGTCTGGAAGATGAACTGCGGAGAAAGGATGAAAGGCTATTTTGTTGTTGCACAGAGATCATCAGTAACAAAAACGAAAATCTACTCAATCAGCAGTTGATATATGATCATATGAATGATTTGGGGGGAAAAAATCACTTTACTTTTAGGGTGCCCCATATATGCACACATAGAAGTTCAAACTCCTATTATGTATTACGGTCACTAAAGTGAGACACGCTGAAGCCTTGGGTATAAATCTGGTTTAGTCTCGTCTTTTGTTTACAAAAAGTCAATGAAAGGAACAAAACATGCCCACACAGCAAAAATGGAGTGTTAACATTTCAGATTTTGAAAAAGTGTTGTTGTTGTTTTTTCAGAGTTAAATAGTGTCCAGGGTAGGTGTTATTTTATAAAGTTGATTGCTCAGTGTTAGGTTAACTCTGCAGAGATTAACTAAAGCTTCACCTTCGCACCTGCACTTCTCCAGTTTGAGCGAAATGAGTCAGCATCATTTGCCTCCTTGCTTATCAGTGGGAAACACTGACAGTCAAACACAATGAGTCATTTTCACTCACAGAGGCAACTGTAATGTTAAAGTTTGGTATTTTGAACTCTGGCAGTGTTCATTTATCACATTTATTATTTATCACATTTATTATTTAATATTAACAATTTTAGTGTTAATGAAAGCAACTTGTCTTGAGAATTTAAAAATAGACAACACTACATGGTGTACACTGCAAAAAGGACTGTAGAAATTTTGAGAAAAAAATATAGTAAAATAAGAAAAAATTATTACTTCTAATGAGAAAAATTATCTGCCAACAGAACAAGAACATTTTAACTAAATTGACCTGCAAGATTTTCAAAAATAAGAAAATAATACTAGGCCCATATCAACCACTACGGTCTTGAAAATAGTATTTTCAGACTAAAAACCAGTAATATCGACTTTTTTCAAGCTGTAATAAACAGAACTGTTTTCTTAAAATAAATGTTTTTTTTTTTAACGCATGGATAACTTAGCCTGAGTGTCAAGCAGGGAGGTAACAGGTTCCATTTTCTTTGTCATGATCCAGCCAGGAATTGAACCCACAACACTTTCAAGCCTGAGGGTAGGCACTCTACCACTAGACCACTGAGTTGGTACTGAAAGAAGGAAAAATGAACTTAGTAAATATAACAAAATGAACCATATTGCACTCGTCTGCTTTTTTTGCCCCTTTTAAACCCAGTTCAGGGCCTTTGATGTTGATTAGTTGTTATCTTAAAATGTGGGAAATGCTTGTTTAAATCATCACAGTCCTTAAAACTGGCTGTTAACACTCAATGCCAAGACTGCTTGATCAAATAAGATAATTAAGTAATAAGTATCTTAAAATAATCACATTGATCTTGCCTGACAATTTCATTTTAAGTAAAAAGAACTTGTCAAATCAAAATAAGCAAATTTAGGTCAAATTTAAGAAATTGTTACTTATTTAAGATTTTAGTTTTTGCAGTATAATATTTTAACATTACACATTATTAATGCAGTGTAAAATCAACTCTGACGAGTGTTGACTAGTGTTAAATTTGAATTACCATCAGGGCTGTTTTAACTCCATCTCAGCGTAAAAAATATAAGCACTTTCAAAAGTATTGTTTTACATTTAGTGTGGACCAATATAGACACTTTTGAAGTGTTAAATTTAACTCGGTAAGTGTTGAAATAACTGCCAATATTGCAGTGCAGAGTAATCCATTTGACCTAAATGTAGTGTGATACTGAAAGCATTAAAACGCATGCTGGAAGAGATTTATTCATTTTATTTTCTGTTGTTTGTCCTCCCAAGTGGTGGCCCCACCGTGTTTCATATAAAACAACACCGAACAAACATATTTAGCAGGTTGCCATTCCACCGGGGTATGCTGTGTCTGTATATTCAGCATGCAGGCTTTTGTTTTTGATTGATTTGACGGGCGCATAATGCTGACTTTCTTCATCCCATAGGCAGACCGAAACGGCCTTTTTGTGCCACTTGACTCCCTCGCACACACACTGTTGCATTTGTCTTGCAAATCCATCCCCGCTGGGCTGCGTTGAGACGAGGAAAAGGGAGCAGCCGGACATGAGTGAAGTTCAAGCCAGCAAACAAGCAGTTCTTTAGTGGCTGCTTTTGTCGATAGCAAAACGGAGAGCTGGTGAAAAATGATGCCTGCTTTTACACGTTTGAATTCTGGCAATGATAGAAGATAGCTAGGGGGTGGTGGAGGGTTAAAACTATTAAAAAAAAAAATAACTTTGTTCCCCTTGAGCCCAAAAGTCAGACTTGTAGGGAACAAAAGAGCCCTAAATGGCGGAGTGTCCTCTTGTGCACCAGTGTGACTGAAATTAGCATACGAGCAATTTATCACTTTTTGTTGAAATATTCTAGCTTTTTTTGTGTGTGTGTGTGTAAATGAAACATTATAGGCCTACCATTTATGGTTCAAGTTGCGTATCAAAGCAATATTCTCTACAAAATAATGTAAACGATGCACAAGACATGAAATTGTTCCAGCATATTTAGCTCTGTTAGTTACTACAATATTTATTCCTTTATTTGGCTGATTTATTCTTTCAAATCAATCCAGCCTACTTCATTTCCATATCTTTTCATTTGGACTTCTTTTGTGAACAGACTGTAATATTTCATGATGGGGCACGCAAAAGCTGTGCACAATGCCTCTCATATCCACCGGGCTTTCAGGAGCAACAAAGATCATAGCAAGACGTCTTTATGGCTAATTCAGTCAAAAGCGCTTCTCCCGCCCACTTGCGCGGAGGTCAACCCACCGTGTTCCGTCTCGTGTAGGGGGGCTGGATGGGATGTGGTTGCTTGATTTCAAAAGACGATGCCAAACCCTCGCTTATGTTTTTCGTCTCTCTCTCTCTCTCTCTCTCTCTCTCTCTCTCTCTCTCTCTCTCTCTCTCTCTCTCTCTCTCTCTCTCTCTGACGAGACACGGACGACTACGAGAAGTTTAGTCATCTTTTTAATACGCAGACACCATACCACAACATTTGCGTCGATTTAACACGATTTTTTAACACACCTTGCGCACCACGTTTGGCAGGAAACACAATGAACACAGCGTATTTTTTTTTCTAAACTTCTTATTGAGGACTTCACTATTCTATATATGATCCCATTAGATATGGCCATAGGCTACGTTGTAAGTCTGGAATCGCTGCACGGATATGCGCAAAACTACGCAACCGTTCTGGTTTGGTTTCTATTATGTTATGTTCAATAAAAGTTGTAGAATAATGTCAGCAACGTACATGACATGCCTGCAAATACTATATACGTCTCCTTATTCTATTTGAACAGCCGACACTGTGGTTTGCGATTGCGGGGGCGTGAGCTGGTCGTGCGCCCTGCAGGCCACTTGTTTGCGCGTCAAGTTGGAGCAATTGAAAAGTTAAATATTACCCCTTCACCCCCCAAAAAAAAAGTATCTCAAGGGCTTCACAGAAACTAAAGACCGGTGCCTTAACACCATATGCTTGATGGTCACAGTCGCCGAGCTATTATTTAGGCAAAACGTGTCCCTTTAAAAGTTGGAAAGGTTCTTTTATTTGCGTTAGATGAAGCACTTGCGCACCCAACCAGAAGCGCGCGCTCGCCATTGATTCACACCCCTTTCTCTTTCTTTTGGGAGGCTGGAGCGGCCACCGCCATCGCCTAGTTCACTCCGGCATAAGCTTTTCATCACCCGGCTTTGTTCTTGGTGAAAGTAATGCCTCGAATCAAAGAGATGACAATATTTTCCATCAGCTTGAAGACCCTGGACAAGAGCCCTCGAGCTTTGGCAAAAATCGGAGCCGGTCATTCATCCTGTCACTCCGCACCTGTGCCCCCGCATTCAAAGTATACAAACCTGTCCCTATTAACATTAATTATTCACAAACAACACAAAGGCTGAAATAGAGCAGGTTGAAGTCTGTTTATGGCTCCAATATGTTTTATTCCTCTGAAGATGTGCCCAAAGCTGTCTTGCTCGCAACTCTCTTTCAGTCTTGAGTAGCTCTACAGTTGGGATTCGACAATTGCGGCATCTGCTAAATGTTGCGGATCAAAATATGACACAAAACAGAGTTAAATCCCTGTATAATGAATGATCAATGCCGGAGACAATGGCACAGGATGGGGACAGCCGTATGGTTGCGGGGGCACCAAAGAAGACAGTTTGCTCTCTTGTGCCGAGAGCGCCAGGTGATGGCAAGAAAACGTCGTTTGGAGGAGGAGAGAATACAGCAAATCCTCCTCCTTTCTCTCCTTGAGAAAATGGCACACATAAATTTAATTGTCTTACGGAGGCGCGGCGAAAAGACCTTGCTGTTAATTGGCTGGGACGCACAAAACAAACGCGAAGACGTGTTTAGTCTGGCTCTCCTGCGCTGCTCGCGCTTTGAGCCCGGTGTCACGTCATTGAAACCGTGTTTTATTATTGCAAAACGTCAAGCTTTACAGTTGCCATATTGTGTCCTGCACAAAGGCTAATGGAACATTAAAGACGTGGAAAACGGTGCCAACCCGTCTCGAAGACTCTTTGCTTGTTTTTAGGCAGCTGCTCTCCACAGACTCGAGGCGCAAAGACGCGGAGAAAAAAAGTTGAAACTACCAGGTGCATCCTCCAAGAACACGGCAGAGGTCCGCTTCTGTGGGGTTACCGCTCATAAAGATGTAATTGAAATTGAAAGGTCAAGTCGAGAAGAAAAGAGCGCGCAGCAAGCGAAGATGATGCTCTCAACCTCCCCTCGCGTCTCACCTCCCCCTTTCCCTCCCTTCGTCTTTTGCTCGGCGCAGCCCACTACAAACCTTTTGGCCATAAAGATTTAAGATGACACCTTGACACAAGGCTGAAAAAATACAACAAATAAAACTAGAATGCCTGCAGGGATTGTTTAATCTGCTGCGTCCTTTAACTCTTCTCTCCCTGCATGCTTTAAGAGGATTAAATAGAATTAGAGGCCAAAGCTGTTATAATTTCCAACCATTAAACATGTTCGAGAAAAGCTTCACGCCTATTGTTTTTAATCACAGAATATTGGCCACACTGGACATCAAATAAGCATTTATTCAGTAACAGCGGTGCTTAAATCTGCGTTATAGCATATAAAGTATATAGTACAAAAATTAATAAATGAAAATATTAAATAAATAAGAATCATAAAAGCAAATCACATATTTGTTTTTCATCACTAGCACAATGATGAGAAATACATATATATATATATTTATATATATGTGTGTTTTTTTGTAATATTTGTAATGTTTTATAGGCCTACTGTAATAATGGCAATTGTGTGAATAAAACAAATTCTTTATTTGCAGATTTGAATCATGGATAACGGGAAAAAAATATTTCAATGAATCGATATCAATTTAAACGTAACAAGAATCTCGGAATCCATAGGTAAGAAAACATTGACTCAATTTGCCTTTTTAAAATCAATACATATAGGCTACTTTTCCTGATGTATAATAGCAAGTTCATATATGTCCTAAAACTTCCTTGGTGGCTTCTTTTTCTTTCTTTCTTTTTCTTTGAAATAATTCTAAAAAAAATGTCGAGTATTTATTTATTTTTATTATTAGCTTTCTACTGAATTTAAAAATCGGCAATCATGTGCACTCCTCACAATACCCCCCTTGCCCGCAGCTCCCCAAGATTTGTTTCACACAGTTGATTCTTTGGATGCAGATCTTGCATTCTCTACTCGGTGAATAATAAGCATGCAACTTTAAGTTTACAGCGGCGCGGGCCTTTCTCAGGCAAATGGTCGCTTGGCATGGCCCTGCATGTCCATAAAGGATAAATAAAACCTGTCAGGCGGTCAAATGGTTCTTTGCCGCTTTGCCAAACTCGCAGCCGGACCGACAAGATAGCCTGAAGTATTTCTGAGCGTTCCTTCCGCTCGGCTGCGAGTACATCAAAAGATGTTAGAGGCGTTAAGGTGCGAGGAAAAACACAATGCTAAGACTGTTTTAACCCCCCCCCCCCCCCCCCAAAGTGCCTCGCAGTCAAACTGGAACAGTGGCTCTTGCCAAAGAGATGAAGTTGGCCAGCATTGACTCGCGAGCATCTGACTTTCTAATGTCTGTAATCGGATTACATGCTCCTGTCGCGCTGTTAATGAGAAGCGGACTGAAGATCTTTTTAAGATATTGCCAAGGAAACCCAAATAATCATATCAACCTGGGGGGGATCCTGGCACAATTAAGACCTATGTGGAATGCTAACTATATCACCCAAAAAAGAAAGAGATAACCAACCTTAATTCTGCTCTTTATTTACACTCCACTATGTCGGCATCAAGCAGCAGCGATTTCGTTTATCTCGTTTCGTGCAACCAACAAGGTTAATATAGTCTGCACAGTGTGGTGTGGGGGTGTGTGGGGGCGTTGACCGAGGCGTTCTAGACTCCAATTCGGATGTCTCTACCACGGGAAAAACCGTCCGGGCAGCACCTGGCAGCATTGAACTGCATTCAACAGCTTCCCACCATGCTTCTGCGCGCCCATGTGCACTTTAAAACATGCACCTTCAGCTGTTGCGGGTATAACGTGCCCCCCAGTCGCATCTCATTAGCATGCCACTATCACCACGCTGTGTGTTACAATGGTGATTCTGGTCCAGCAATGTACTGTACCAAAATGATTTCGTCCTTGTCAATTTGAGTGCAATTTGTAACATGTTTGATTCCTGCGCTTTGGCATTGTGTTTGTTTTCATCAATGCATTTGGGGGTATTCATCCTATCCCATTATCCTTTGCCACATTTCAGATGCATTATTTGGTTCCAAATTGATTTTGTCAGCACGTGTTGTATTTTATAATGTGTCCACACAAAAACAAGATCATAGCTTCATTTTCATTTTCATTTATTCTCAGATTGGATAGAAAAATAATTCATCATCAGTATAAAAATAAATATCATCCCATTCTTTAATTAAATTACAACATATATTATTACAAACATTAAATACATGATTGCCAGCAGCCTGAATTAAAAAATAAAGTAATGCAAAAATATGTACAATATCAGAATGTATAGTTTTTACAACACCGGATTAACCCCTTCTCGTATAATGTTGGTTCAGTTTGTTTTGTCAGTTTTAGGCCACCAGGCCGAAAGGAGGTTCGTTCTCGATATCTGCGAGGACTGATTTGTTGTGCAGTTTTCTGGGGTCCTCCGGGGTCCACACCTTGGCTGTGCGGATGATGTTCTGGTCCCGAAGTTGCTTCTCATCCGACCAGGATAAGGAGTGACCGGCCAGAGGGGGGAGACCAAAGTCGGGGTCACTCGGGGAGGGAGACCCTAGGGGAAAAGACAAACGTTAAATAACAGTATTGGTGACCATAAACATTTGCATTTATAGCAGGAAAAAAAAGTCAACTTACTTGTTCCCCTGTGGCAGATAATGACCTTCTTTGGCTGCACATGCGCGTCGCTGCTGGAGTTCCGGATGGGCAGGTCGGACTGCACCAGCTCGGCTAAGAAGTTGATGTAGCCGATGGCCAAGCGCAGAGTGTCCACTTTGGAGAGTCTCTTCTCGTAAGGCAAAGTGGGGATGTGTGAGCGCAGCCCCTCGAACGCGTCATTAATCGACTGCATCCTCCGCCTCTCCCTGATGTTGGCCGCCTGCCGCAGCTGCTGCATCTCCATGTCGGACCTCATCCTTCGCCGCCTTTTCAGCATGGCCCCCCCGTGAGGGGACAGGTCCGGGATGCTGTCGGCGCAGCTGTAGGAGAAGGTGGACGAGGACGAGGAGAAGGAAAGGTTGCCGATGTCGTACTCGCCATCCGGGCCGTGGCCGGCTCTGCTGCCGCCATCCTTGCTGTAATAGTCTTGAAACTGACTCGTGAAGAAGTCGACGTCATCGTCCAAGAAGTCGTCTGCGTCCAAGTTTCCGTCCCTCGAGGACTGGTCGGTGAAAAAGTCGTCATCGTTGAAATAAGGAGGGGAGGAGAAAGAGTCAAGTGCTGAGAAGGGGTCCAACACGCCGTCCATCTTTGTTGTTTACAAACAATGCTACTTTTGTTCTGTCTTTTATTGACTCGGTGCTCCGTGGTCACCACTTAACTTTTCGATGGAGGGCAGGCATGCACGCGAAGTGCCTTTATAGCGACATCCACAGTCGCGTGCCGCTTGCTCGAAGCGCCAACCAATCACAGTTCGGTCCGCGAAGCGCACCTCCTGATTATCCGCTGCAAAGCCACGCCCACTCCCCCTTGCTGCCGCTCAACGTGCTCCAGGCAGCCGGGGAAGGGAAAAAAATGCTGTGCCCTCACATAGATATTTCAATATATGTTTAGACTTCAGATTCATGAAATCACATTTTCTAATTTGTTAATCTGTCTACATTTAAAACGTTAAGTGCATCGATAGATAAATAGATAGATAGATAGATAGATAGATAGATAGATGGATAGATAGATAGATAGATGCATGGATTTAGGTAATATAGAAATATATTCATCCTATAGGAAAATTTATATTGAAGCAATAAAAGAGCATATAAATGGACAACAATGAGGACAACAAATGCTATTTGAAAATAACAGCCCATGGTCTTGCTGAGCGATCCCTTTATTCCTTTTCTCTAATTTTTATAATATTATGAAACTACCGTATGAATTTTGGCTCCTGTGTTCAAGTTGTTGTCTGAAATAAATGAAAATGAAATTAAATGAAATGGCCAATGAGTACGAGCTACTAAACTTTTAAAATTGGCGAGGCAAAACCATAACCAAATTTAGGTGAAAAATTGGACTGACCACTTGGGTCAATTTGGTCTAACTTTGTGTATTATTATTATTATTCTTATTCTTATTCTTATTATTATTATTTTTATTATTATTATTATTATTATTATTATTATTATATATTGATTTTACAAAAGAAGCTTTTAAAAAAAAAATCCAAGCCATGCACCCAAAGTTGAGTCAAATTGGTCAGTTAGGGTAACAGTGTATGGAGTTAAATAACACCACGTGTTAACCATGACGGATATACCCTGTTAAAATAAATTTTGTATGTTGCACATTGAATAATATTGCTCACAAATGTGAAAAAGTGAGTGGGGAATTGTTAAACTGCATGAATGCACAATAAAAAGAGTGCACTTATTAAAAAGGCAAAAAAGTTCACATCTTGTAATCTAAATCATTCTCAGGGGTCAAACATTGGATTTCAATGAGTGCTCTGTCGATTACGATTTATTTATTTATTTATTAGCATTTAACATTTGCTACAAAAAAAAACAATAATGAAAAAAACAATCATGTAGAACCCAAGTGAGCGCGAACACGTGCTGCTGTAAAGTGCATGGCAGGTCTTCGTCCCCTGCCTGTTGAGCACATCCACCCGTGATCTCAAGAGCCCTCAGCTCGCTCATTTATTTGCCAGTAAGTGGGAAACACTGCGGCCATAAATACACGCACTAGCCGAGTGGTCGATGCGCCACTTGTGGCGGCCTGTGCGGTTTTGATTGGGAGAACTGGTTGACAAATAAAAGCACAGTGGTGGCCCCGGGGCGCGCGCCTCCCTGACACCTCGCGCAACAAATTAATGCTCCCCGGTATACCGAGAGGACACTGCCCACCGGTCTGCTTCTGTAAGTACTCCTCTATTCAGGCCATTCAATGGAAGCAGTCACTTTGTTCTGGGGAGAAAATAGACCTTTGAAGCAGTGTGTGTGTGTGCGTGTGTGCGCGCGCGCCACACGCGTGCGCTTGAAAGCCGCAAGCCCAAGCAGCGGCCGTGGGAAGAAGGCCACTTGCGCCGCCGTCGCCAAATGCAACATGTCGCGTCATAAATGCACTTGTGCTGCTGTCTTCATGATGAAGCTGTAGCACATGCCTCAAAACACACACACAATGAGCGCACAACCTGGCAGGCACCAAACAGGTGCCGGCACAACCACCACAGCCCATTCAACTCAAGTCATTATAATTCGTCAGCCTGCACCAACTTGACAACCACAAATTTATCTTGGTTCCACAACTGATTAATAATAATTGTTTAACGTCCGATATGCGCGACAACGACATGTAGGCTTGATTTTGTCATAATCATTTAAGTCACGTGGCTCTATATGAGTTTCATCGAAATAGCTAATGTTTATCTTTAAATGGTGCCACATTGAACAAGTTAAAATGGCGACATTAAGAGACTGTTTCCCCGTAACATTTCCAATTAAAGCATCGAATGTCATAGTCTTATTAAGTGTAGCGTAATAAATGTAATAATAAATATAAAATACATTGTAAATTCAATGAGCACAAACGTTTGGGGCTGCATTTGATCTCCTCGGGACAAGTTAAACAACTTGTTTGCAGTAGTCTCACGTTGGGCCATTTTATATGGCCGTGCGTGGATGTGTACACCCCGCCCCTCCCCTTTGCTCGTGATAATTCGAACCGTGCAAGTTTTTAACGCGGCGTGACCGAGCGCTCCACGCACCTCATTGATGAGCGTGCTGCCATTCTGATGGAGCAGACCTGCCCAAACAGAACAAGTGTTTCGGTTCCCATGCAGCCCCTCGCTCTGCAGCATGCACCAAGCTGGACGCAGCATTCAAAACCGGCCACGTCGCTGCGGGTGAGCACTTCGGGGTTGCAGCACGCACGCGCTCAAGGGTTAATGACATTCTGCGTTAATGTGCCCAAAAACATTTATTATTATTATTATTATTATTATTATTATTATTATTATTATTATTATTATTAATGTGCATGCACTTTTAATTTGTACCGAGAACGGACTGAACCTTAATTTAAAAAATGCAAATATTTATAATAAAGTAATGTGAAGGGGAAAAGATTGTGCAACATGACAGGGCAACAAGTCCCAGGAAGGATACATCGGAGCATTTGTAAATGCGCTTTGTTCACAATTAGTCATTGAGCGTGTCCATGTTTTTATTTATTGTACTGATGACATATACTGTACTATTGACTTTAATATTACTCGAATTGAATTTTAATCTCTTTGAAACCACACCTAACTTCGATATATACTTGTTGATATCTTGTTATTTTCAGAACAATGTGCTATTGCAAACCTGTTGATCAAGAGTAGCAAATAGTTTAATATTGGTATTTTCTTCTTTATCCAAACAATGTATTCTGTACACCTGTTGAGCAGGAGTATGGGCTATCACATTTCTTTACAAGGGAAACATTGCATTGGTGTGAACACGGACAACCACAATCATCAATAGTTTATAATAATTACAAGTACATTTTCTTCATACAAAATAATTCCCCCCCCCCACAGTTTTATCAACAAAAGAGATGCATGCATGTGATGCTATGGTGTTTATGAGCATCCTGTCCAGAAGGAGAAGGGTGAAAAAGGAAATCCAGAAAGTGAACTACAACAGACAAACGTGTGGAATTAGATCTACAGGCGATAATCCCACACAGTCATTCATTTGTAATCCCCCTATAATCCGGGTTACATGGGATTATCCATCTGGGTGACTATTTAACAAATTGAGGAGATTTGGGAAAAACAGATAAGACAAACAAGTTGATTAGATGTATTTCAAACATTACTGCAACTTTTGCTACCTTGGCTTTGACTGCGTCTTTTGACCGCTTTATCCCTGCAGTGTTTTTGAAAACAACAACAACCGAGGTGTCTTTTCTCCAATTGCTGATGTTCTGTAGCCAGCAGCCATAAAATAGGAAAATAGACTGCATGCACTTGCCAGAGATATGTGATAAATCTGAAGTGTAAATCGCTATTTCACACAATGTTAAATAAAAAATCCATTGGCAGTTTCTGTAAATTCTCTCTCTCTCTCTCTCTCTCTCTCTCTCTCTCTCTCTCTCTCTCTCCCTCTCTCTCTCTCTCTCTCTCTCTCGCTCACACACTGTTGAAAGCAGGTCACAGTTCGACTGGAGCAATACTGTGCTACAGCACATAGGGGGGGCCTGGGAAATGTGACACTTGGTGCTTGGTGTTGGACAGATAGACAGACCGACAGATGAAGGCAATAATTAATTATACAGAGTGATAAACGGGAATAACAACATTTACAGAAGATATCAAAAAGTCTCTATTGATTCTCACCAAATGTGGGTATATAACTCGAGACAATTAAAAACAAAAATCCAACAGAGATAATATATTCATGTAAAATATTCAGCCACCATTATATTTGTTGTTTTAGCAATGGCATAATGATCATAAACACTAGAATGCCACTTTAAGCAGTCCTCCACCAGTCAGGATAAACTATTAATAAATGTGGAAACATTTCCTTCAACTTTGCAACAGGCTACTTTGCAGGATGGAGAACAGAGGGCGGAGCCAATATGATTCTGTGGACTATAGTTTGAAATGGTATAATTAACTCACGTAGTGCTAAATTCGCTGACAAAAATTTTCCATCACAACTTTTTTCAGATGAAAATAAAACAAAAACTAAAATAGAAACCATTCATTGAGACGATAACCATAACTACAATGACTGACAATTTTGTCAATGACTAAAACAAAAACAACAGAAAAAACACTCAGAAACTGTTCACTGCACTTTATTTAATATTCAAACATGTTTGCTTTAATTGTGCAGCTGTAAAATTAATCTAAGGATTTTTCTTTTTTTTTATTTAGGTGAAAAAAAGTTTTAAGACGGCATATTATTGTCAGTTCAATATGTTTCATTGAAACATAGTTTCATAAAGACACCATTGTGTTAAATGTGTCTTGTGCGTTAAACTACAGTTACAATTAGATGTGTTATAAATTTCTGCATAAAAGTTGAAATGTATGCTGAAGGAAAACATCGAATAAATTGTCAATTCAGTCGACTAAAATTGCTATTTATTTTCGACTATATCTAAAGACTATATCTAAAACTAAATTAAACTTTCTTGTCAAAATTAACATTTCTCACATGATTACAAAAAAAGGGAGGGACGGGGGTAAAGAAAAGCACCCTTTTCCCATTCACTACCAAAAAGTATGTAATGAAATATAGCTATTGGTTGAAATAAAGTTGTTGTCTTCCAAATCATATTGGATACTGTCAGAAAGGGCCATACTGTGTAAAAATCAAGCTAGTGGTGGCCTAAGACTATTTGCATGTACTTTTATTGCATCTAATTCATACAAGTGGTCATGTTGTGACTGGTCAGCGTTGTCGTAATTGTGCATTGTGCATCACAAACATGTATGGTTGTTTCTTTGGGATTTATCCAATAAACAATAAATTAACATGAAAACGTGTCTTAAAAAGTTGATCTCAGTATAATACAGTGTTATACTTTACTTCCAACATCAATGTATTTTGCTGACATGCAAATGCTAGAGTGTAAATTGATATAGAAATGCTGTATACTGTATTTTTAACACTATGTGTTTCTTCATAGTCTATAGTGTAAATAATGTTTCCCTTTGTGTTGTTTTGGCATTATTGCGTATGCAAATAATCTCAGAATTTCCTCATCAATTCTCTAAAATTAAAAAGGCGAAAGCTTGATTCTGGATGACAAACAGAGAACACAGAAACATTCTCATTATTAAAGTATCATATTACTGGAAACTCATGATACAGTTTGTTTACTTCTCAAATAAATGCCAATCATGAAATCCATCTTCCCCTCCGTTACACTCCAATATGACAGGCTTAAAATACTGCAGTATTGAATTCTATGATAATCCTCCAATACTCCAGGAGGTGGGGTGGGGGGTGATCTTCTCCCCTTAAGACTCTGTGTGTGAATATGGGTGTGTTTTAGGGGTGGAGGTAGCGCCGGTAATTGACTCATCTGTTGATGGCTCTAATTGACTTGGGCGTTAATCTGATGGATCTGCTCTAAGAGTTAGGCTAATATGTGAGGTGACTGGAGAGAGTCCAACTCTGCCTCGGGGCTGTTGACGGCTGCAGGGAGGATTGGAGAAGATTAACAAGAGATTTTGGAGCGTCCTGACAGAACAAATTGCACAACTGTCTGGCTGCTAAAAGATCATGATTCGGTCCAGGAACAAGATTCAATACAATCAGATGAAGAAGAAGAATGAGGAAGTGGGGTAGGCGGAGGAGGAGGAGGAGGAGAAGGAGAGGAACAAGGGGGAGGAGGAGGGGGGGAGGTGAAGAAAAATAATAATAATAATAAGGAGGTGGAGGAGGTGAGAAGGAGGAGGAAAAGGAGGAAATGAAGGGGGAGGAGGAGGAGAAGCAGAAGAAGGAGAATAATAATAATAATAAGAAGAAGAATGATGAGGTGGAGGAGGAGGAGAAGGAGGGGAAGAAGGGGGAGGAGGTGAAGAAGAAGAAGAAGCATGAGGAGGTGGAGGTGGAGGAGGAGGAGAAGAAGAGGAGGGGAGAAGGAGGAGGAGAAGCAGGGGAAGAGGAGGCGGAAGAGGGGGAGGAGGTGAAGAAGAAGGAGAAGGAGAAGAGGAGGAAAACACGTTCAAGAAGAAGGAGGAGGAGGAGGAGAAGGAGAGGAACAAGGGGGAGGAGGAGGGGGAGGTGAAGAAAAATAATAATAATAATAAGGAGGTGGAGGAGGAGGAGGTGAGAAGGAGGAGGAAAAGGAGGAAATGAAGGGGGAGGAGGAGGAGGAGGAGGAGGAGAATAATAATAATAAGAAGAAGAATGATGAGGTGGAGGAGGCGGAGGAGAAGGAGGGGAAGAAGGGGGAGGAGGTGAAGAAGAAGAAGAAGCATGAGGAGGTGGAGGTGGAGGAGGAGAAGAAGAGGAGGGGAGAAGGAGGAGGAGAAGCAGGGGAAGAGGAGGCGGAGGAGGGGTAGGAGGTGAAGAAGAAGGAGAAGGAGAAGAGGAGGAAACACGTTCAAGAAGAAGAAGTAGGAGGAGGAGGAGGAGGAGAAGCAGGGGAAGAGGAGGCGGAGGAGGGGGAGGAGGTGAAGAAGAAGGAGAAGGAGAAGAGGAGGAAACACGTTCAAGAAGAAGAAGTAGGAGGAGGAGGAGGAGAAGGAGAGGAACAAGGGGGAGGAGGAGGGGGGAGGTGAAGAAAAATAATAATAATAATAAGGAGGTGGAGGAGGAGGAGGTGAGAAGGAGGAGGAAAAGGAGGAAATGAAGGGGGAGGAGGAGGAGGAGGAGGAGGAGGAGAAGGAGAATAATAATAATAAGAAGAAGAAGAAGAATGATGAGGTGGAGGAGGAGGAGGAGAAGGAGGGGAAGAAGGGGGAGGAGGTGAAGAAGAAGAAGAAGCATGAGGAGGTGGAGGAGGAGGAGAAGAAGAGGAGGGGAGAAGGAGGAGGAGAAGCAGGGGAAGAGGAGGCGGAGGAGGGGGAGGAGGTGAAGAAGAAGGAGAAGAGGAGGAAAACACGTTCAAGAAGAAGAAGTAGGAGGAGGAGGAGGAGGAGGAGGAGAAGGAGAGGAACAAGGGGGAGGAGGAGGTGAAGAAAAAAAAATAAGGAGTTGGAGGAGGAGGAGGAAAAGGAGGAAATGAAGGGGAGGAGGAGGAGAAGGAGAATAATAATAATAAGAAGAAGAAGAATGATGAGGTGGAGGAGGAGGAGAAGAAGGGGGGAGGTGAAGAAGAAGAAGAAGAAGAAGCATGAGGAGGTGGAGAAGAAGAAGAGGAGGGGAGAAGGAGGAGGAGAAGCAGGGGAAGAGGAGGCGGAGGAGGGGGAGGAGGTGAAGAAAAAGAAGAAGAGGAGGAAAAACGTTCAAGAAGAAGAAGGAGGAGGAGGAGGAGAAGAGGAGGAAAAGAAGTTCAAGAAGATTTTTTAGATTCAAACAAAAATTGATATTCCCTCATAAAAAGACTTTGTTGATCGCCCCGGATGTGTACTTGTATTCATGACTTGTGTGATATTGCGAAACAAACAAACCACACACATTTTGACTTTCTGTCAGTCCATTTCAGATGAGCTCACAACCAGAGAAGCTGGCGGCATTTCTGATACTTGGAGTAGCTTTTGCTTTGCATAGTAGACTTTGTAGAAGTAGCGACCAAAATGTGTTAACTGACAATGGTTTTCTGAGGAGTTGCTGAGCCCACACGGCAATATCCTTTACGCAACAATTGCTGTTTTTATTGCCGTTCCTCCTGAGTAATCAAAGGTCACCAGCATTCACTGTTGGTTTTCAGCTGTTTAGGTGCAGAGATATCTTCAGATTCTGAATGTTTTGTTGGTATTATGGAGTGCATTTGAGAAAATCCCCAAATTCCTTGCAATTGTACATTGACAGATCTTGTTCTTACCTGTTTCTTATGAACCTTTATTTTTTAAACGTTCCTCAATGTTTATTTATCTATTCCTTTAAATACATATATATATATATATATATATATATTTATTTATTTTTATGTAACATTATTTTCCTAGATACTAGCCTGTTGGTGAATTACCGCCATCGTGTGGTCAAAGGTTTGAAGTGCTGGTATGCACCAGCGTCAGTTGCTCAAGTTGTTCCCGTGGCTCATTGTTTTTTTTGTTGTTGTAATAACACAGCAGCAGCAACGTAAAATGCGATGCAATACACTTCCGTATTTGGCAACATTGATATGAGTTGAACAAGATGTCACTATTATAACCAGTGAATCACTGTGAATAAGAAAACAATTGAATAATGAAAATGCTATTTAAATACGATAATATAAACCACTCCAAAATATGCAGTATGTATAATACGTATTTCTAGATGAGCGGGATACAGATAAGGATGAGTAAAATTTATTTTTTATTTATCTCTGCTGTCTCATTTTACGACACACATCCGGTTTGGGGTGGCAGACTCTTTACCTTTGACTTTCATTCAAAGTTTGAAATACACAGTACTGATTTTACAATGCAAAATATTTGGGCCGAGATAGAGCGCTGACTTCTGGTGCCCACAAAGGTACTATAAACACCCTCTGGGCCCTATTTTCGTTCCCAGCCTAAGAGTAGTACAAAGCACAGTTTACCTGTGCGCATGGGGTGGCGTATTCTTTCTTTTGGTATTTTCGTAGACTTTGCGCAGGTAGAATTGCTGTACGCCTTTGTGTAATTGAACAAAGCATTTTCCCGGCAATTCTGCAGGGAGGCTTAGCACGTCTATCAAATTCACCCAAATCACACTAAACCACCTGCACTGCTAGTTAGACCTGGTTTTACATAGTCTAAAATCTGGTCTACCTTTTTATCACTTTATTTTGGTTTGTTTTCCTGTGTTTCTTGTTTGTGCCTTTCTTGTTTATTTATTGTCTAATTTCTCTCTCTCTCTATATATATATATACAACTGTATATATTAAAGCTATCACATTTTTAAATCAGATTAATCACATCTTAGAATTTTGATTAAGCACGATTAATCACTTAATTAAAATGGCTTTTTTTAAATCAATTTTTTTGTCCCCCAAACTTGAAGAGCACCTGTAATGTATTAATTCTTTCCACATTTAATGTTATGAGGTCTTCAAAAACTTTTGACCCCCTGCACGCCCTATTCCTCTTTTTCTAATCAGTTAATTACTTGCATAATTTAAAATGAAAAAAATAATGACCCCAGTAGTTTGACATGTACAAGTCTTCTGAATTTTATACGCAAACATTTATTACAATTTTAACTTGAATGCGTATATTTATGTTTATTTCTCAAACAAAACCTGTGATACCTTTAACATAACCATCCACTGTTACTAACTAAAGGATAATCTGTCGTCATAATCAATAGTGAGATTAATCTGCATAAATACATGATTAATGCAATAATTTTTTGTGATTAATTAGTTATATATACCATATATATATATATATATATATATATATATATATGAGATTGGTAAATATCTCAATCAAGGAACAAGACATCTTAGATAATTTTATTACAGTTTCAATAATAGTTATGGACATGTAATAATCTCTTTACAATATAACAGGATCAGAAGAGCATGACAGATCACTGAACAAAACCTCATAGTTAAAAATAAATATATATTATATAAATTAGAGCATGAGTAAACCAATACATGTTTTCAACTCGGAAATAGTACTAACAAGTACTAATATTGTGTCCGCATGCGTTATTATACTAATCATCCTCAGCCATGTTCTGTACAAACACACGAAGTTGGTTGCAAGTACAAGTGGAGTTCATATAAAGAATGATGATGGGGCTACTAGACCGCTAAAGAAAGGCCTGACATAGAAAACAAATGACTCAGGAAGCACTTTATAGAAAACACATTCACATACAAACAATAAAACTTCCAGATATTCCGAATGTATTTACAAATGGAACCCAATCACACTTGATGAGACACACGCCCACACACACGCCCACACACACACTCACACACACACACGCAGAGTTTGAGGAACAGATCATCGTTTGTCGGGATCCAACCTTACAGCTCTTCCTGAGGAAAAAGTCAGCGAGTTTGTTCACACAAACATTGGCAGGAATTAAGAGTTTTCAGCAGCAACAGCGAACTTTCCAGATGTTGAAAGTCTGGCACATTTGTAAATTTTTTGAGTGTGTAAAATTAAGGGGAAAAAATCGACATAAAAATATAGACATTGTATATGATAACCTGGTATACGGAAAATCCCAAATGTGCGTTTCCATTCCCTTTTATTTCACTGAAGTTACTTTGAAATACATTGGCAACACTTTACACGAATGGCACTAATCAGGCAGTCATAATTCATCCAGTTTGATTCAATATTTAAGAAATGGCTCAGGTCTGTTCAACTACATTTTCTACTTTTTCATTCAAAACACGCAAAATGCATGTTGCAACTGTTTGCTCCATTTATTGACATGCCACCTTTCCTCAGACACAACTTGCTACTGGAACGCTTAAGACACATTTGCCTAAAAATGAAAACAAACAAACAAAAGACTTGTTGAAATCAACAACAAAAATATAACAGGAATAAAAAAACATATTTGCATTTATATGGCCCTTTCTTTTGACATGTCTTTCACATTGAATATGGCTCACCGACATTGTCATTTCAACACAGAGGTAATAAGATGCTGTACAAAATTAACCCCCCCCCCCCCCCCCCCACCCGCCTAACATATAGCACATTTTTACAGATTACAAAATAAATACATACTTTTATTAAAAATCACACATCACCACCATAATCATACAAGAATCTGTAGTACAGTGTCTAATATTTATACTGTTAATCACCAGAAATCTGCTCTGGGAGTGTTGTGAAACATTTTGGCATGTCCATGAATAGCATCATCACAGACAATATACAATATCACCGGAGAAATCAGAGGTGCTCAATGAAACTAACACAAATTATTTTGGTTTAATATTAAATAAACTCAGCAATTAGATTAAGAAAAGACAAATCAGGTTTCATTTTGAATTATTTTCTGATGGTTGTGTGTTCATTATTGAAAACTTTAGTCTTCACATCTTTGAACAAACCACACTTTTAAAAATGATTATTATTGTTTTGTTGTTCACACCTTGCAGGGCCAAGTCAGGTAAATACAGCACACAGCTAATATTATATTGACATATGGCAATGCTCAACTCGGGGCAAATATGGGATTATTTTATAAAATGTTGTGAATTATGGAGATGTAGCCGTACAAAACCATACAGAAGGGGAAAAAACACAACAAACAAAACATCAAAATGTTTTATCACAATTTCCTTTAAATAATCTGGAAAAAAATATATAGTGCAAAAAAATAAATAAATCCAAATATGAACCTGTTGTAATACAGTTTCATTTACAGATCAAAACTGTAAGGCCAATTCATTTATTTTTGCTGCAGACTGAGAATATTTGGTTTGACATCAACATGTTAATTTCAGACAAGAAATTCACATTTCAGCTTTTATATCTGGATCTTACACGCTGTTAAGATGATAGAAACCTTTATTTGAATCTGCTCATTTTTCGGGTGAGCAAAAATATTGGAACGTGATAGATGGACGTGTTTTATTGGCCAATTCTCTGTATATCCTATTACATTCTATTCAAGCAACAAATAGTATTGAACAATGCTCAGTTTCAGACTTGAGTTTTGCCTGTGTTTATTAGAGGTGTAACCAACATGAAAGCCAGAGAAAACTTTCTAAGGGTGAAAATGGGCAATTGTGAATTGAGATTTAAATCAGTGCCAGCAGTTCACAATAATAATAATAATAATAATATTGCATTATATTTAGAGGTGCCTTTCTTAGCACTCAAGGACACCGTACAATATGTTGCAAAAAAAAAAAAAAAAAAAAAGTAGAAGGGAAAGAAGAAGCGATCCATAACAGAAACAAAAGAAATGTAAAGAAGGCCGCAGCAAAAAAAATAAAATAAATAAAAATAAAAAGATAAAAAACTGTCGGAAATTGTACAGAAAATTTGATTAAAAAAAAAAATCTATAGGAAAACGTTTATGGCCTTATATGCCAACGATTAACCTTTACCAAAGTCACGGGGTGATTCAAGCGTCAAGAAAGGAAGGATCTGAACCAAAATATGCTGCTAAAATAAGAAAGGAGCTCATGAGAGGAAATAAATGGAAGGTTTTAGACTGGCCAAGTCCATCTCCAGACACAAACCTTATCAAGCATGCATTTTACCTGCTAACGAGGCCACTGACGGGAGTAACCCCCCCAAACAATAACAACTGAATGAGGCTGAAAGTTTGATGATTACACTTGGTCACACTTAATGCAGGCAAAACATTTTAAACTAAATATGAAGTCATTAATCTATTTGAACTCTTTCTGTTCCAATACTTTTGCTCATGTTAAAAATTCCCATCTTCTTATCTACTAGATGATGATTTATATACTCGACCTGGATATTAAAATCTGTTTTTCTCTAGTCACATATACATACTCATTTGTGATGAAAACCCCATTTTTGTTCAGTCTACAGCAAGAATAAAAGCATTGAGCTCACTTCCATGACTTCTCAAATGAATCTAAGAATGCAAGTTTGCAGGATACACACTAAAAGCTATATTGTGAATTATTGAAAACCAACACATTCATACTGTTGAATATTATCACTCCCAAGCTTGGTGTACACACACATTAATTTTTAACAGATTTTTAAAGTGTGAGACTCCACACATCAATAAAAAAATGTCTGTGTGCGCTGTAACTGGTCTACATTGATGTATAATTGGAAGCCCATCACACATCTTAATCTCTCCAACATTCCAGTCTTGTCTCTCAAACCAATAGTGTGACGTAGTACCTGGTCTGACCTGTAAGGGGCAGTATGTATTATAGTAGTATTATTTAAAAAATAGCTTGTTGGCTTATCTGCTCGCTACATTAGCAGGTAGACGTTCAAGATCATCTTTATTCTTTAGATAATCAAGCATTTGCTGTTTTGTTTGGAAGTGGGGGATTAGGGTTATCACCATTTTGTGCATTTTCACGAGATGCACAAAATATGATGCTGAAATTGGGATTTATTATTAACTCGTCTTGAGAATATGTTGTAGACTGAGATAATAGTTCATAGATTCAAGAGAATACTCTATCTAAGATGTCAACAAACACTAAGAAAAAAATGTGTCTTCTCTTTTCACTAACAGACACAATTTAGTGAGCTCTGATTATGTGCAATATGCAAGAATCACAGAGGGGATGATTGTTCACCAATCTTGATCAAACTCCACTATAAACTGAAGAGCCACAACACTGACGCAAGTCTTGCCAGGTTAAAACCCCATTTTTGGCAGTTTGAAACTTTTTATGACTGTCGTCGCAAGTTTATACTGATGTGATTACATCTTTGGTTAGCATAAAATTACAAAACAAGACTGATTGAAATTCCGCTTCGGTCTGTCTATTCAATATTAGAATTTCAAGCTTAATGATGCCTCTTACATCTCTGAGCTTTTTTCAGCTCATAATACTGCTTGAAGTGTATTTTGTCTGGAGAGGGAGAGAATTTTGCAAGAGATGTTTACAGGCTCTGGTGACAACAACAATTTGTAATAATTCCATTTGTAGATAGCTTGATAATTATCGTTTTCCAATAAAGAAAAACATAAAGGAGACTTGTAAAAAAATGGACTGTTTCATCTCGTTATTTTGTGAAATGTGTCCCTAAACAAACCCTTTGGAATTTTGGCCCACTGTGATGTAACTGCAAAAAAAAGGTAAGCAGAGCTGCATTGAGCTTTGTTGGACATTCAATTTAGAATTATTTAACATACAATTTAAGTACAGTTTTAAATAGAAAAAAATGCGTATAACATATCTCCTTTAATCCTACTGACATTGTGGAGCGTGTCACATGAGCGGTTCCCACATAAGCACAATGTTAAACAAATGTTAAGTGGTTAAGTGTTAAAAACAGGGCTGAGTGTTGAGTGTATGATTGGCGACTAGTTTGGCACATTATGAGACTCTCCAAACAAGAAAAGCAAAGGCTTATACTGTACTGAAGGTACTGTTGGGGGTTGTGCTAGCTTCAGACATACTAGCAGCAAGTCAGCGATCAATAGGCGACTTAAGCCATCCTTTCTCACACAGCAATTAGTACATTACTGTAGAACTGGATGGAAATTTTGTCCTGATCACAACATAAAGTAATGGAAAATAATTGTAGTAGAGTACAAACATGATTTCAATACAAAGAACCAACATCACCTTTACCACAGTCCTTCCCTTCAGTGGGACTAAGCTATTGTAATTATTATCGACGTTGTACATTTCATCACCAGTGTAGCATATCTGCCATGGCTTTACAGAAGAAGAAAAAATCACACTTGGGGCCTTGGAGTAGTAGCATTGTTAAGGTTTGGATATATCTTAACTCATTAACTGCCATTGACGGCTATAAACATCAAAAAATCATTTGAACTATTTCTATTAGTTTTCGATTACATTTTCCCCCCACTTTTGTTAACAAGAGTATGAAAACCTATAATTTTTTTTATTGTACATTTAGAACAGATATGACAAAAGTGGGAAAAAAATACGAAACTATGAGAAATAGTTCAAAGGAATTTTTGACGTCTACAGCCGTCATTGTCAGTGAATGAGTTAATAAACTGCTGCCTTCATACTTGACAACTGACAGTAAGATGTAAACAATGTGCAATGTTGTGTATGCTGTCGGTACTGTATGTCCTCATAGCCTGGTCTGCGCCTCAGGGATGTAGATCTCAATGCTGTCAGCGCTCTCGGTGGCAGAGTTTTGTCGCACAGATGCAGCTCTCTTGGCGGCCATCAGGCGCTTCCTGGCCTCCTGTCGCTGTTTCTCCGAACTCTCCAATGAGCGATCTCTGACCAGAGGCGGGTGGTGGAGAGGGGCCTTGGGTGGCTTTTTTGGTACTGGAGGTGGAAGCCGTCTCTCCTGGTGGGAGAGGGCGGTAGGGAGGGGAGGGAAGAACATTTCAAAGAAATACACATGCGCTACTTGTGAAGGGTGCTGAGAACATGCGAGTGCCATGGATTTGGATGTTTGTTTGTTTTTCCAACAAACTGAATCGTTGCCATTTTGGAATCATAGTTTTCTGCTCCACCTTTATTCATCTAAATAATGTCAGATAATGGTATGATTCTAAATGAGAGTGGAAACCAAGCAAAGTTTGATTAACCTTTTTTTTTGGGGGGGGGGGACAATAACGATGTTCTATGCAGTCCCACTAGTATAATTATGGTATTCTGATTTGTTTTGTGTTAGTGGAATATGAGCTAAGCAGCAAAATCCAGCCATTTGCATCCATCTCAGGGTGCGGCCATTTTGCCACTTGCTGTCGACTAAAGGTGATGTCAATGTTGCTCAGGGCTCAGGCAATGACCAATCACAGCTCACCTGTTTCCTGAATCTGAGCTGTGATTGGCCGTTGCCTGAGCCCTGAGCAAACATTGATGTCACCTTTAGTTGACAGCAAGTGGCAAAATGGCCACCCCCTGAGATGGAGGAAAAATGGCTGAATTTTGCTTCATAACTCATATTCCGCAAATGTAATATTAATCAGAAAGTCATGTTTAGAATAGTGAGGTCACATATATGCTTGCTGCTCACCGCTCCCTCAGGGGATGGGTCAAATGCGGAGAACGAATTTCGCCCCCACTTAGTTGGGTGTGACAATCAGTGGAATTTACCTTACCTTACCTTACTTCCCCTTTTTTAAAAAAAATGATAGGAAAACTTGTGTTATGCTTTTAAGTAAAAAGTATCATTATTGCTCTTAAATATTGATCTTAAACTTGTTTTTTTCCGCCGTACACAAGTCAGCCATTGTTTATCGTGGTACAGTACCACTGGTCAGAGCCGTATCTAGAGAGGGTTTGGCCAACTCGGTTTTAGCAGGGTAACAACATGGCGTCCATGTCATGTGACCAGCAGTTGACCAATCACAGTGGTGTCACGTGACATATGAACGCCATCTTGTTACCCTGCTGAAAGCGAGTTGGCCAAACTCTCTCTATATACGGCTCAGCCACTGGTGGTACATGACCTCCCTCTAGTGGTACTCAAAACAATCACAGCCAAAGTCCAGTTCACTTGTATTTTACTTCCTTGAACGATACATTTGCATGTAGAGGTGTTATTTTTTAAACGTTTACAAAGTACAATTTGAAATGATATGCGACACATTTGAATTCAAACGTTATTTAAATACAGTTTTATTGGGCTATATTTAAAGCGCAGTGGTAATATTCAAGCTGTGCATAATGTTAATGTCTTACAATTATTTAAATATGCATTTTAGGAATTGTTTTTGAATAACACGTAAATATACTATACTACTGTTTTTAATTTTAAGTGATTTTTGTTTTTTTAGGCAGGAATATAATTTTTTTTTGGGGGGGGGGCGACTGCACTGTGCATTATGACACCTGTTTATAAAAAAAGGCAGGAGCTTTATTAGGACAGTGACTATTTTCTCTGATTTAATTTACCCCATCCAAAATTCTTGTAACATGACATTGATATTGATATTCCCTTATTTACTGCAGTGTTGTTGTTTATTTCTTCATGTTGGGTCCAATTACACTGAGATTTTTAAACCTGGCTATATTTCGACCAACATGAAATCAAATATTATGGAAATGTTCAGCTAACTTTGCCCTATTATCTCGTTCACTTATTCTTTATGATAATCTATATAACAATAGAAGTAAAACCTAATACTGACATGATATAGCTTCTCAGTCAAGTTTCCGTGGTCGTAAAATACATTTATAAAAAAAAAAAAAAGAAGTCAAACCCTCCTGTTTCCATTGACCTTGACACTAACTGCCAAAGGCGCATAACAGAAAGCCACACATGGTGAGGCAGAGGTGGGTGTCAAAAGAAAGGAGGGAAAAGCAGAGAGAATTGTGGTTAAATAATGGATGGATGGACAGACATGATGGATCAAGAAGGGCCCAGAGAGGTTAAGGCCTTGTGGTGTTTCTTGTGGTGATTGATGCGTGGCTGTTTGCAAGCGCCTTCACTGTCAACACAAAGAAGCACAAGAAACAAAAAAAAGGCCATGAGAGCAAATGAGGAAGCCATTAGAGTCAAAAGTGAGCATGAGGAAAAGCCACATCAGATACTGCTGAGAAGGAGCAACACATTCAAAAAACAGAGAATGCAATGATGGCATTAAAGCTGCAACGAAAACAAAACTTTAAACGTTTTTAGTTAATGATCTTAAAATATATATCTATAGTAGCCTATAACTAACATGCACATGTAGCGTCTTAATTGTCCATAATCCGCTCCAAGTATTTTGTGAAATCTTGAACGCAAGTAGAGAAGGTTTTGGTGTATTAGCTTAGCCTAGCTTGTAGTCATGGAAATATTACCAAATGCGAAAAATGGTCTGAATCAGTCACATTTGACTTATATATTTTCATGCTTATTTGACAGAAAATCAATGTACTATTTCAGAAAGTAGCAGAAAATGCTATGGCTTGACTCATAACACATGAAATGATAACCAACAGCTTGCAGATCAGTTATCATTGTGGATGATGAGTTTGCATGGTTAGTGGAGACGATAGCATGCCTACTGTATGTTCATGTGAAGATGATGGAAGTATTCAATTAGTCATTAAATCTACTCTACTTTATTTTGTGATCAAAATTATTCAGGGTTAGTAAATTTTAATTATATGCAACACCTACTAACTTAAAACTGTTTGAAATTAACCAACGAAACAAAATTTAAATAGTTCAACACAACTAATATTCAAACTGTTCACTGTACTTACTAGATCGAACATCGAGTTGTTTGTATCATTGTTGTTCCTGCCCAAGCTTCAATGGGCCTTTTGAAAGATGCTATACAAATGTTAACTACAGTATGTGGTGCTTTGAGTTCCACGGATATTTGATCTGCGACCAGGCTTGTAACTCTAAACACTCATTTCTCCCCAAAATTTTTGCTACACAAAAGAATTGGCATTCTATCATATTGCATTTAGTACAAATATCCTGTCAAACGATTACATTTTCTAATCAGATTAATTACACTTTAGAATTTTGATTAATCACGATTAATCACTTGATTAAAATGGCAAATTTAAAGAGCACCCGTTATGTGTTAATTCTTTCTACATTTAATGTTATGAAGATGTCTTTAACTTTGACCGCACTAATCATAACATAATAGAATGTAACGTGAAGAATTAAACAGTTCAGCTTTTTGCTTCAATTCAATGGACATTGCATGTGCTGCTTTTTAGGTGAGAGTTGAGTTCATTGCCACGTCAAGTAAAAGCAAAAAATAAAAAATAAAATAAATAATAATAAAAAATATATAAAAAAATAAAATGAAAACAAAAAAAAATAAAAATATATATATATAAAAACATAACAAAATAACAAAACAAGACAAAAAAATAATATATATTTTTTTAAAACAATAATCGGACAAAAATCTACAAGCCAGGTCACCTAGATCTCAAAGCACCACTATATTATGTTAGCATTATTATCATCATCATCTGGAAACATGACAAATAGCCTAGTACCAGATTCTGGGCTAAGATCTTTAGTTCAGTCATTTCTTGGGTTTGCCTGCTACGAATGCTTTCTTGAACTCTCACTCATACCATGAATGATGTTGATGTTTGTTTCCCAATGTACAGTGATCACCCACTATTTTCAGAGGCTATGGACCAAGCCGTACTGCAAATTGTGATTAAACATGAATAACTAACAACCCTCCTTCAAAAGATTTATAATAGATTTGTTGTTATTATGGTGCTCATGGCCTGCATGGTTGCCCAAGTCAAGTTGCCCAAGCACGATGCTCTTGCACCAAGTCACATGCAATGATCAGCCATTCTCCATTCCAGCATTGGAGGCTGACGACTTGACGGTGAGTGTGGTTGTGCTTCAGCTGCCTGCCCACCCAGATTCGTCAGGTACAAGAGAGTGTGGGGGTCGAATTACTTAGTGCTTGCTTGATAATGTTACTGGTTAGTCAGCAGGCACAAACTGCTCATGAGCCAAAGCGCAGGCATAGTAGAACTGGGTACACTTACAATTATAATCCCAGGACACATGGTCAATTTCTATAGCGCTTTTCCACCTTACAAGGCCCTCAAAATGCTTTACATTTTGACTATAGACACTCCCCTACTTACGAACATTCGTGTTACGAACAACGGTACATACGAACATGTCTGCACGCATGCGCGCATGTCAAAAAATGTACGGAAAGAGATGCTGTAAGTTAGATTTTTTATTGCACACCTTTTTCCGAGTACTGTAGTGCTTCTTTCCGCCGCTAATACCGACGCTTGGCGCTGTGAGAGCTCACCCAGCATTGGAGGCTCAGCAACGTGTCGAGGAGGAGGAAGAAGAAGAAACGCCTGTCGCTCATAGATAAAGCCATCGCACTCTTCGAGCAGCAAGACCCAAATATTGAACGTTGCACAAAGGTTGCAAATCAATTGAATGATGCCATACAGTGCTACCGCATCATTTATGATGAAAAAAGAAGAAAACTGTGCAATCGTCGTTAGATCGCTTCTTTCGGCCAGTTTCTAGTAAATCCTCCAAGGAAGATACTCATCAACCCTCATCTTCTTCTCCGCGACCCTCAACTTCTTCCTACATTGAAGTTACGGAGGAGGAAGTAACTTTTGAAGCCCATTCCAGCGACGACGAAGAACCTCTCATGATATAAAATCCTCCTCTTCCTCCTCCTCCTCTCCTTAAGCATCGAGTACATCTTCCAAAAGTAAGTTAAACTTCATTTTATTTATCTTATTACGTACATGTACATACTGTGTGTGTCTCTCGCTCTCTCTCTCTAACATACGTAGTACAGTACTGTACGTATTCTCTTTAAACATAAATTATAATACAAAATATAGCACTGAAGCAACTTACGAACAAATTCACCTTACGAACGATCGCTCGGAACGTAACTCGTTCGTAAATTGGGGAGCGTCTGTATTCAGTCACCTACTGATGACGCAGCATCAGGAACCATTGGGGGTTCAATATCTTGCTCAATGATATGGTCACAATGTCCTGGAATCGAACCCACAACTTCAGGGTTGCTACTGACCCACACCTGCCACATTTCACGAATTGCCAATTGATGCCACAAGATGGTGCCAAATAACTACTTGTCTTATAGCCAAAGATTTAGGGCTTCTGTATCTTGTGGCATCTTACGGCATTTCAGAAAGGGCACATCAACAGCAAACAGGCCATTTTCTAGTAAATAACAAAGCATACTTAAATATCTGACAATAGGTGAATTTGCCTGTAGCAAATTGTGAATAGATGGGGAACGCTGTATTCATTTAATTAGCTGCTGCCATCCGATCCCTGAGACACGCGAAAGGCTACATAAGTCTTGCAGCAAAATTTGAGTCAGACACTGGAATCACTGGAATACAGCACTACACCTTGAAGGTCTTTATAGGCAAACTCCAACACATATAGAACACAAAAAGAACCAGCGCCATTATGGTAAAAACACTTGACTAAGCCTCAAAAAGCTTGATGAGTCAGCACTGTGGAGTGAAAAACAACTGAACCAGCGTTTTGCCTATAGTATAAGACTACAGCAAAGCATGTATGGAGAAAAAAAATCAACCTGCCTACAGTGAAAGATCAACAGCTCGTCATATTAATTGTGTTGAACTATACTTTTAGTCATCTTTGTAAAGGTAGCATTTTGCTGAATCTTGTGATAGATGTCATTATTTTTAATTGTGTAAATGCTCATAATCTTGTGGCTGGTCGCTATTATTTCCATAGACATGACACTATCTTGCCTGCCATGGGTGTGTTTGTGTACCTTTCTCTCAGGTGGGTCTAGGGGTCTCCAGTTGTTGGCTCGGAGTTGGTGAAGCTCATCAAACTTGAGGCTAATGTTCTCAATGGACAACTGAAGCATGTCCCAGAAACCAGCCAGATCAGAGGCTACAGGTCGAGGGTGGGCATGGGGGTTCTAGGAAAGGTGGAGACGGAGGTCAAAGAGGAAAGTCTAAAGAGAGGAAGACCGTAATGGGGATAAGCGCAGTCGAAGAAATGGATGGATGGACAAAAGATTCACACATTGGCACTTGTCAATTTTCTCTATTTCCTCTCACTGTCTTTGACGTTTTATGTATTCTTTTCCTGACAGCACTATATGCTGAAGAAAAATCCTGCTATTCATTGTCAATTTATCAAACGAGTGTGTGTGTTTCTTTTTTTGGCTTTCTTTTTGATTTATCACATAATCTGGCACTCTAGTAGCAATTGGAATTTGTACACCAAGAGTAGTGAGTAATTGTGTTTGAAAAATGAATAAAGATGATCACTCACCAAGTTCTCCTCACACAGTTCCCTGAACTGCTGAAACTTTTGGGACATCAACAGCTGAGCACTTCCTACGGCACCCCTCATCTTGCCCAGAACTCCAACCACAGAAACAGAAAAGTATATACCATGAAACACAAAACCAATAGGAAAATACTGTAATACAGCACAAACTATTGGATTTAACCCAAATGAGTTTGAAGTAATCAATACATTTTTAGCCTGCAAAAAGTAATCACACTCCCAAATGAGCCGCAGAGTTGTTTATAAAGCGCCATTGCAGCATGAGGTTGCTTAAGGACAAAACAAACTAGAACTTGCAATTCCCTTTAGAAATTGCACATCGATGCTGATAAATGTTATCTACTTAAATGTCACAGAATGGATGAATTAAGGACAATCACACAGCAGATCTCCAGATGTACCAAAAGGCTGGAAAATAGTATGACTTATATGTGCAGTCGTACCTGATTTAAAAACAACACTGACAAAAACAATTCAGGGTCGAAAGACACCAAACAACTCCCAGTGGACCCTTGCTATGCTATATAACTGTTCCAACGACTCTAATAAGTGAAGCCCTCACCCCTAAGTACCCTCACAAAATTGCTTGCTACGCCTCCATAACCACAGAATTTAACGTTGAGAGGTAACTTAAATCTTCAAAATCTGAATAATCGAAGTCTCGTAAAATAGTGTAGTTGAAGGAAAAGTACACTGAGGAACAAAAACAAAACATTGTGAAGACTTGAAAACATTGATTGAGGGGACAGAAAGGAAGAGGGTGTAGCCAGGTCGTCAGACTGACGGTGAGCAAAGGCATATAAGATGGCGCCGTTTGCTTCTCACCGGGCTTCTGCTAGAGAATCATTCGGTAAAGTGGCAGGTATCGTCAAGTAAGAGTGTAAAAGAGTGTGGAGAGAGCTGATTGGCTGACACAAAAGGAGCAGAAACAGATGAAATCAAGTAGACAGACAGACATGATGAGCACATAGGGAATTCACCAACAGCAGATAACAGAAAACACCAGTTATCGTAAAACCAAGACCCGATTATTAAAAACAACAACAAAAAATACGATTATTTTCTCATTTCAAATCAAATCCAAACCCATCTGGTAGCAATTTCTGCAAGTATGCATGCATGGCAAAAAAAACAAAAGAGGGACAAAAACTTCATTTATGTGTGTGCCTAATAATCTGCTTCATCAGAACTGCAGGCTCGGAAGACACAGTCCCTATCAAAGACATACCATCCTCAGGAAGGTCATTCCGTTGTTGGTCCATCTCCATCTGTCGACACCAGCCCTCCATGCGGTCAGTCTCAGCCTGCAGCAGCTTTAGGAACCATCGGCCGTCTCGCTGACACACTGTCCTCTGCACCGCCTGCCAGACATACAGCACATTTCCAGTGCCGCGAGGAAATCTTTACCGTATATTAAACCCCTACCTCAATTTTATGCATCAAAAGTGGTATTGAAACTATCGGTATCAGGTGACTATTCAAGAGTTTACTGGTATAAAAAAAAGTGGTATCGAGCATTCCTAATTTTTTTTTTCTTCACAATCTTGATCTTCTAAAACCTTGAGGCATTTTAAAATCAAGGTATGGATATCAATATACACATTATTTGGCACTTACATCTAAGATAGCTGAGCTGTTGTAGCTGATATCTGGTGGCTCATCACTGACACTATCTATCCAAGGGTCTGGAGGGGGAAGAATGGATGGATCAAAGCCCACATCCTCATACTCATCAGAGGCACAGGCGTGGTAGTGGTTCCCTGAGCCCTGGATGCTGACGGTTGAGGAGGCAGCATCGCGGGAGTATTGACGAGAAAAGACGCCAGATGACAGGACTTCCAAGTCCGTGTCAGAAGAGTCGAGAGGAGTGTCAAGCAGGCCCGGCAAGTCCAGATCTGCCTAGTTGAGGCAAGCAAATCACAATTTCACTCATTGTATGTGGCGGAAGGGTAGGATGTGTTCATACTATTCAAGAATATCCAAGATATTATGCGGCTATTAGAATGGATGAAAATCAAGTCATGTCAAAATAGTAGTAGTAGTAGTAGTAGTAGTAGTACACTCTAAAAACAGTTGGGTCAAAAATAACCTAACTATGGGTCAAAAATGGACCGATCCGCTACTTGGGTCTATTTGACCCAACTTTGAGTCAAGAAATGGGTCTCTTAATGTAAAACAACTCATAAATATTGGTCAGATACTTTACTTGGGTCAAAAAATTGGGTGATTTTGTATAAAAAAAACTCAGAAAGTTCAATCAAATTGACCCATAAAGTGGATCGCTCCATTTTTTATCCATAATTGGGTTACTTTTGACCCAACTAGTGTAGTAGTAGGAGTAGTAGTAGTAGTAGTAGTAGTAGTGGCAGTATTAGCAGTAGTGGTAGTAGTCCCACTGTCTTCCTGCTTGAGAATGCACAAAAATTGGCATTGTGTAGAAAAGAAAAGCGCTACATAAATCCAATTTTCTTTTTTTCTTTTTTTATAACTCATGGCACACCAAACATGTCACATACTGTGTGTGTGTGTGTGTGTGTGTATGCATATATATATATACAGTGGTACCTCGGCTCACGAACGCTTCAGCTCACGAACTTTTCGCCTCACGAACATTAAATTCGCGAGCATTTTGTCTCGGCTGACGAACTAGTTTTCGGCGGACGAACCAAATCTCGCGACACGAGAAATCACGAGAAGCTGACGCACGCTCACGGCGTCCCAGTTCGTCGCCCCCTTTGTTTGAGTGCGGACGTGGTTTGTGTTCGGTAGACATTTTGGATCATTTTGGAGTACTTTTGGAGTGTACTTTTGCTACCATGGGACCGAAAAAGACCCCACAAAAGGCTAGTGTTAAGCCTAAGAAGACATTGAAGAAAATTACGGTCGAGCAGAAGAAGGAGATCATCGACAAACACGAACGAGGTGCGCGTTTGTCAGCATCAAGTGAGAGCATCAAGACCATGTTAGCAAAGTGGAGTTATGTGCAGGATTTTGTCGAACAGTACCATTCAGAAAAGACTGTGGCTATGAGAATCATCAACATGATGAATGATAATGTGATGCCTCAGTTTCGTAAGACCTTACAACTCAGAAAGCAACAGGTGTCAATTAAGAGGTTTTTAGTCAGCAACAAGGATAAAGAGTCTCCTAAGAAGCAAAGAAGAGAAGCCACACCGGAGGAGTCTCCTTCCAAACAGTAACTCCCTCCCTCCCTCCTCCTCCCACTCCATTCCATCAAGCCTTCAACTACTGTACCATCACAAAGGCAAGTTGCAAGTTTTGCAAATAAAAACACTTTATTATACAGTACAGTGTATTTCTTTAATTACAATACAATAGCACATTTATTATACATAAAATAAGGTATATTTTGTGTAGTTTTAAGGCTTTTTTAGTAGAAAATTGTGTTTTATGGGGACCTGGGAACGGATTATTCTCATTTCAATGGTTTCCTATGGGAAATACTTGTTTGGAAGACGAACTTTTCGGCTCACATACTCTCTGTGGGAACCAATTAAGTTTGTGAGCCAAGGTACCACTGTATATATATATATATATATATATATATATATATCTGTCATTAGTGATGCACCAAATATTCGGACACCATAAATAATATTAAAGCCGAAAGAATATGGCCGAAAAAGGATGTTGTGGTGACGCAACCCAAAAACCTCTGCAAGCGTCTGTTTGAATTAAACAGCGAACGCGGTGTGAGTTTGCACCGGACGGTCGCAGCAGCTCCCGGGGTCATTGCGCACACCGGAGGAGAGGGGCGTCGCTTGGTGTACAACATTTAAGTGGGTCGAAAATAGACAGAGCTGCCGTGTAATGCAGTACAGGTGGGCCACTCCTTCTCCCGCAGCGCCTTCCCTTTATAAGAGCCCCTCGGTGGCCGTACTAAATATTTTGGCTAATGCTAGCACTATTGCTATCAACAGTTTTAAACACAGAAACACTAACCGTTATCTCCGGGTGGCGACAGACCTGTACAGGACGCCAAGTGTGACTTTGCAGTCTGTTCCCGAAGTCGATTAGCTGGTGCGAACAAATGTATTAAATTAATTTTTCAACGTTGGTGGATATGTGAATGTGCGGATTTTAAGTGCCCTGCACCTTGTCCCGCGGCACGCATCCGTGCCCGCCTGTACGAACCACATTGACTATAAATTGCAATCGCACCGCCAGAAAATGCTCAACCCTTGTTTGGTGTTTAATGTACGATTAGCCAACATGTCTGCAGTGTGGGCACATTTCAATTTATATTGTGCTGGGTTAAAATGCCAGTGCTAAATAAATATTTCATAATAATAATTTTAATAATTATAATAAATGCAATGAACCATTGAGATGGGTTGGACATGTCCAGAGGAGGGATAGTGAGTATATTGACAGAAGGATGCTGAGTTTCCAAATGCCAGGCAGGAGGTCTAGAGAAAGACCAAAGAGGAGGTTTATGGATGTAGTTAAAGAAGACATGAAGGACAGGGTTAGATGGAGGCAACTGATTCGCTGTGGCGACCCGAAAGGAAAAGAAGAATGCAATGATAGTAAAAATTGGCTTCTTTTTTCTTTCTCAGCGTTTCGGTTTTGGGCCAAACATTTTCATATCGGTGCATCCATACTATCTCTCTCTTTTTCTCTCTCTCTCTCTCTCTCCCTCTATCTATCTATCTATCTATATATATATATATATACAGATCACAGTGCTTGACAATCACTGCAATAAACAGCAGGACCATTGTTATTATTTGAAATTATCCAATTTCAGTTATTTTGTCCAACAATTGTTTGTTTAATCTAAATATACAGTATCTGTGCTCAAATAATGAAGCCAGCAACATTTAGTAATAGGCAAAACAATAAAATAACATGTATCCACCATTTGTGACATACTTGTTTGCTGTTCTGCCATGAGATTTTTTTTGTAACGTAAACAAAAAGTGCTTTGTCACTGGTATACATTACCATCCATCCATTTTCTTGGCCGCTTTTCCTCACTAGGGTCGCGGTGGTGCTGGAGCCTATCCCAGCTGGCTTCGGGCAGTAGGCGGGGTACACCCTGAACTGGTTGCCAGCCAATCGCAGGGCACACAGAGACGAACAACCACACTCACATTCACACCTAGGGACAATTTGGAGTGTTCAATTAACCTGCCATGCATGTTTTTGGAATGTGGGAGGAAACCAGAGTACCCGGTGAAAACCCACGCAAGCACGGGGAGAACATGCAAACTCCACCCAGGAAGGCCGAAGCCCGGACTCGATCTCACATCCTCTGCACTGGGAGGCGGACGTGCTAACCAGTCAGCCACCGTGCTGCCCTGGTATACATTACCCAATATTAAAATTTGACTTTTCCGTATTGTTCTTGCCTTTAAGTGCTCAAAACTTGTAGATCTCAGCTGACCATGAACATATGTACTGCAGCTTTTCTAAGAGTCCACATTGCATTGCTTTGTGAAAACATAAAGTGCCTTTTATGTATTAATTATTCATTAGTGAGCATGTAGTTCACAGCAAAACCCATAAAACATTCTCCTCAGAATATGAAATATACATATGAGAGCACACTAGGTTAAAAGCTTGTCACACCAAGATGGATTGTGGCGTGAAGTATGACCAATTTAAAAATAAAAATAATAAGACAAAAAAAAAAACAATGGCAAGTGTTCCAAAAAGAATGTTACACAATGTGAATAAATCCTTTGGAGGTCACATACTGGGTATTTGGCGAAGGGCAACAATTCCCCACTATTTGTGGGGGATAGGGACAGAGCTCGGCTAAAAATAACTGAAAAACAAACAAACGACCAAACAATATGTTTATGTTTAAACCGTGAATATATCACAAACTATGGTCACCAAACAGTTTAATATCCTTTCAAACTGATGTTTTGATTTAGAAAAAAATGCAAATTGAGTGTCACTTCAGTAGTTTCTTGGCACGAAGATGAAGTACAAGTGGTAACTCGGAGTTTGAACATAATTAGTTCCTGCGAAGTGTTCAATGTCCGAATTGTTCAACCTCCGAAACATTTTTTCCCATAGGAAATAATGTAAATGCAATTAATCCGTTCCCAAACTCCAAAAACAGAAAATTCCTATTTTAATTTATATTTATGTTTTTTACATTTACACCCTGTACAGTATTTAAACAATAAAAACAACCTTACCTTTTTTGTTGTGGCGTGATGGCATCAGTGGATGATAAATGCTATGTTAATGCTACCTTTAGTTCAGTGCTGAGTTTGTGTATTTTACATTGGGCATATTGTTAGACTACTAAGCGGTCCTTGTGTGCGTTGTTTGACGGCAGGCACATTGTTGAACAGCTCAGGGGGGTCCTCGTGCCAGTATTTACAGAAGTAGTCACAGTAGTTACAACGGCGCGATAATCTCCTTCCTAATTCCACTGTGGTTCGTAGCACTGTATGTTTTTCTTTGCTGCCACTTACACTGTTGTCTTTCTTTGGGCCCATGGCAAAGAAAATTGTTGTGGAAAACTCAAAATGCACTCGCGAGTATGGAGCACCTTCAGAAGTATTCAGGATCTGACTGGAAATGAGTAGTGCAACGTCTCAACTACCGCAACGTGAGCATTCGGCATTGCTCGTCTTCGCTCGGCTTTACTCGGCTACCCGTTTTCAAGGTACGTTTGGCTTAGCTTGCTTTGCATGGGCGTTTGATCTCCGAAAATGAGTTCAAACTCCGAGGCATTTTTTACTCAAATTTTTTGGTTGAAGTCCGATTTGTACCAGTTCCGAGACGTTCAAACTCCGAGGTTCCACTGTAGTTCTACTTTTTGATTAGACAGGGCTTTCTTTGGCGCCATCTTGTGGCATCTGAGACCATCTGAGAATGAATCCCAAAAAAGTGCATAGGCAAGTTTTTCAGTAAATAACTGAGTATGTTCTGCACAATAAATCTGAAATGTGTGATCAGTGTATCTTACTTGTACTGCTGCTGTCACACTGTTGGAGCGTTGGAAGCGACGATACCTGACCAACGGACAAAAGCAAACAGCATTCATTCAATCTCTAGTGGTAGACGCAGATTAACTAATGGCTCTCTCATCTGCATCAATGACTACTAGTAGCACCATTTCTTGTATAGGATAATACAATACTCATAAAAAGATTTTGCTTTCAGGTGAAATTTCAGGCTAAAACGTAAACGCACTACAACCTTTTCAGGTGAAAATGAATGCACCTGACCAACTGTTTAAAATTTCCGAACTTTATGCATAACTCAATGTTCTCGAACAAGGAGGTGAACATTGAGGACGTTTTTGAATCAACCCAAATATTTCCAAGGGCGTCCACTTCTATGCCTTTCTGTGATACTCCCAGTCTCTCTAACACTTTTTCAACCTGTTGATGACAGTGTGATGCTAACCTCAGTGGCCAGTCAGGCCACTTCCTCTGAGAGCATCCTGCTTGGAACTTTGCAATGGCATCTTGTCCTCTGACGTCAAAATGTGAACAGTTCACACAATTCAAAACCAACCAAATAAATTATTTGTTGATTCATAGCTAAAACACCAAATTAGCTGTTCAGCTTCTCGTTAGAGGACATAAAGTTGTGCAAAAAGTACTGAAACAACGATCAGCTGGACAGGAACAGAAGGTCAAATTAAGTTCACCTGTAAAGGTTTTAGTAAAGTCACCCCCCCCCCCCAAAAAAAAATAAAAATAAAATTAAATTCTAGACAATAATATATTCTATGCAGCCCCACTAGTAAACACGGTATTTTGGTTAATATTGCGTTCGTGGAATATGAGTTATAAATCCAGCAGTTTTTATCAATATCAGAAGGTGGTCATTTTGCAAGTGAAAATGACATCACAGTTGCTCAGGTCTCAGGTAACAACCAATCACAACTCGGCTTCAGAAAACAGGTGAGCAGTGACTGGTCTTTGTCTGAGCTTTGAGCAACTGTGATGTCATCTTCATTGACAGCAAGTGGCAAAATGGCCACCCCCTGGGAAGGATAAAAACGCCTGGATTTTGCTGCATAACTCTATAAATCTAATATTAAGAATGCCATGTTTAGACTAGTGAGGTCAATAGTGTTTTGTTTTTTTACTGTACAAATGTATGTCAATTCGCAGTCACGGACTAATGGTTGGGGTTAGGGTGACGTTTCAGTGAGGTTGTACACTACACGGGATACTGATGGTTGAGGTTAGGGAAAGGCACAGTGAGGTTGTAGACCGCAAGAAAACATGTAGTCAACATTAACAAAACATGTAGACAACACTAAAACAACCACTGGCCAAATAGATCAGTCAAATAGCTTCAAATCTCGCTTTTGGATTTTTGCGCTATTTAACATGGCCAATAGAGGTCGCTAAACTAAAATACCTAACACTTGGTCGTAATTTCGCACCTTTTCAAAACGACCTATGTGGTCGTATTTACTGGAGAACTCTCTTATATTCTGTTATGCAAAGTGAAAACGTAATGAAGATAAACATACAAAAAAATACATCAGTATTTTTCGTCATTAATATTTAACATTTTGCAAACCAAGCAAACAGCAAAGAAATAACACAAGTAAACAAATACTATAATGCTTTAGCTTTGAAAACACATCTGACTTAATACCAGAAATGAAATATTGAGGAAACTAAGAAATCAGTCAGAAGTCAGTCAAATTGTGTCTCTCGGCTGTCCTGGGAACGCCTTGGGGTCCCGTCGGATGAGCTGGCCGAAGTGGCTGGGGAGAGGGAAGTCTTCCCTGCTAAAGCTGCTGCCCCCGCGACCCGACCCCGGATAAGCGTAAGAAGACGGACGGACGGACTAAGAAATGTTTGAAATTAGTCAGAAGCAATTTCATCTGATGAGATGGGAGGTGACTCACCAGACTGAGACTAATAATCATGCATCAATTTTACAAAATAAAACATGAACAGATGTGCAACTAGAATAAAGAAGCAAATAGTCACCGTCTGTCATCCTCCACTTGCACCCCAACAGAGGTGAACTTAGATGGGTCCTCTGGGTCCAGAATTTCCTCTGGTCCATCCACCTGCAGTGTACCCCAAATCCCACCCAGAAATCATCATCATGAATTGGCCTATTGTAAACAAAGAAGTGTGTACCCTTTGTGCATCTTTGCGAAATTATTATTTTCACAAAAAAATGTATGCTCATTAGATCAAGCGTGTGTGAGTGTGTGTGTTCAATACCTGGATCCCTATGGAGAGACATTTGCTCCTCCTGAGTGCCTCTTTCCTATACTCATCATGGTGGTCTTCAACAATCCGACCTCTGCTCAAGACTGAGGGCGCAGGGGCGTTGATTGTCACAGTGGTGTTATTGACATGCTGACTGGCTGGTCCATGTATCTACAGCGGACGAAACAATCAATTGCTATTTAAAAAAATGTGTAGACTGTACAACAAGAAAGACATCTGTATAAGCAACGAGGGCAACCCACCTGTGCATTGGCAGCCTCGATGGCAGCGGTCAAAGCCTTCATGCTGTCAATGCTTTCAGTTGAGTTACTGAGCCCGGACTGGATAGTCATGTCACCTCTTGGTCCCTCTTCTTCCATGTATGCGTCCTGGTTGGTTTGCAAAAGCAAAAGTTTCTTTTCCCCAAAACATCCCATCAACACAATAAAAAATGAAACCCCATCCATCATGTTAGTAAATGACTTGACCTTGCCAAGTTTGGGCACATAGCAAACCCTATTGTGAGCTATTTTGTAAACCCACTATTTACTTGTTTGGAGCATTAATGATCAGTTTAACGCAGCAGATGACAAAAAAGTGACTGTGACTGGAACACAATGAGCTGTATAGAAAGAACATGGATCCATAGATTCCCCCAAGGTCATCAAATTTGGAATTTGACTAATATTTGCGGTAAATAAGCCTCGGAATCTGTTGGGTCATTTAAAAGAGGTAAGCAGACTTGCGTTCAAAGTACTAGAATCAAACGTCACCCTACGCCTTGTTGCAGGTAAATGTAGTTAAGAAAGATTCTAATGTTGTTGGGTGCTCACCTTCACATTCCACCTTTGTCATTCAAGTTATGACGAAGCATTTTATATTTTGAGATTGGACTATTAAAACATTTTGATTGTATAGAAATTAGTGGTGTCGGGTGATTCCATTTTTTTTAATCATAATTGCGTGACCTCAATAGTTAACTCAAATTTTATATCTGTTCTAAATGTACAATAAAATAGTTTTCATACTTTTTATCATAAAAGTGGAAACAATGTTAAACTAATAGAAATATGGCTGCATCTCTACAGTAATTTCAGAATAATTCATCAAATTGAGTTAAAATTAAAAATATGTACTGTAGTATAAGTATAAGAAACGAGTGTTATCTTGATTTGTGTTGATGTCATTTTTCTGCCACTAGATGGCATAATTGCATTTGTAAGACATTGGTGACAGCTCAGTGCATTTTCCTTTTCATATTAAGAGCTATCTAATCTTTAACATGAAGTAACTTTTGAAATTCTGCACATTTTTTAAATGGTAAACTACAACTTGACCCCAGTTTCACAAATATATGCATTATTATTAAATGTATTACTGCTAAATTTTGACGTGGACGTGTCTGCTGCGTTGTGACTGGAATTCCCCCAGTTTTAATTCCAAGTAAGAGACCGTCACTAATAGTGCATTAAAAACAAATAGTGGTGTTAAAGGAACTACAAATTAACTTAAAATTAATGCACTCATTTTGACACCCCTAATGCAAATACTTGCTTTAAATAAAAAAAGGGAAATGGAGTCAGACAAAGATGCACTTTTAAAGGTATCTGCCGGGCCTTCATAATAAAGCTGTGTCCTTAATGTTTGCCCAGAACAGGTAGACCTCATAACTCATTAATTCTCTGACAATGATCCCTACTACGCAGTAAATTCAAGTCCACATGGATTGTTTGGTGAGAGACATATTAGACTGAGACTGCTGCTGCTTACCTGTGCAGACTCTGTGCTGCTCTGTGCTGTGATAGAGATATACGGTTTGGAGGCTGTCGAGCAAGTGGAGGTTCGCGGTGGCACTGGGGGAGGAGTTTTCTTATATGTTGTGATACAAGATGAAACTGCAATTAAAAAAAAGAAAATGATAGAAGAAGACAAAGGGGGAAGACAAAAACGTTATGTATGAAATAACGTGGGAATAACTTTCAACAGTAAGATTATTTTTTTGTCCCATTTTTTGAAAACAGTCCGTATTGATAGTATGTTCTGTAACGTTAGCAATAAAGTAAAAATTGGTTGCAAAATGTGCATGTTAAGGCTAATTTCCAATGCCCATACATAGTCTGACTCTTTGATGTGAACATTGCACCGACCAACGTGGTCTCAACTTCGGCACTGCCAAAGACGGGCTGCGACAGCACGCTGGTGTATCTCGTCTTCTCTTGCACTGGTAGTGCGTCGAAATTGGACAAACACACACAAGAAATGTCCTAAAATAGCACTTTAACATTGTTCTGTTCAACTCTGACTAGGGACATTTTCTTTTTCTTTTTCTAGTGTAGGGTATTGAAAGGCAATTAAATGCATTTTTACAGAGTTAAATAATATAGCCATTTAAACTTAATATTGTTTACTTATAGGGCAAATAATGCCCTATGATTAAAATGTGATTAATCAAGCTGAATTAATTACAAAGCCTGTAATTACAGTCGTTTGTTTTTTAAAACAACAACAAAAAACAATTGCAGTCTGAAGAGGATAACAATTCTAATCCGTCCCAAATGATGGCACAGATGTCTTGAGTTTCTTTCTTTTCTGCTTCTGCGTTACTAAACAATGTGCGAGTATTGGCCATAAGGGGGCCTGAGGGCTAAATGTGACAACCCTTTTTTGTGCAGATTTGTTAAATTTAGAAGCTTCCTTCATCCACATGCTTCTGTTCTCACTCTTCTTTTCCCAGGACCAAACAGGCTTGTCACAACTCAAGAATTTCAGCAGAATAGGCGACTTTTAGACAAGGTCAAGGCAGACCATGTTTTTTTTTTTTTAATGAATCAGCACAATTGTATAATGGTTCACTGGTCAACTCTGAAATTGAAGCCTTTAAAAACAGCCTCTTTGCTTTTCAAAGTCTTTGATTGAATTGTTATGCAATCCCGGCTTTCTTAGATTGGCCAAATGTAATGTCATCAAGAAACAACGCTATATGCTCCAGAGGATTTTCTCCTTGTGGTTTTGTGGGTTCTCTCCAGGCAGTTCACAATTAAGTACTGTCTGTGGGGATTCAGTGAAGACTATATAGGAGCAGCAGTGGCTCGTTTGTTAAGTAGTCTCTTAAGCCATGTGGCAAAGCTTCAACCTAAATCTCACTTTGATTGGTTATAATTGTCGCTACAAATCGGTTAATATCCAGTAAATACGTGCTTAAACATACAATTTCACATTTTAAAACATGATTCCTACAGCTTGAGATCGGTTAAATAAATTACCAATATGTCTGGATGTAGCAAATCAAATCATTTACTAATCACTATAACAACACTTTCAAGCATGAATGAATTAATCCACAAATAAAAATACACCATAATGAGAAAAAGTCCTGTAGCAATAATTCACTTTTGCTTTCGGCCAGTAAGGGTACTTTCAGTTCACTGGTCATTGAAGCACCATTTACAGTAACATGTCCATTCATCTATAAAGAGCTCAGTTTCCAGCGTGCTGTTAAGATGCTAAAGAATGTGTGAATGTGGTTGTACATGTATTTCTAAATGAATTCCCGGTGGAGCAAGAAATGTAGGTCATCTGTAACAGACTGAAGATAAAGACAATCCCAAACAGCCAACACAAAGTCCCTTGGGGCACTGCCATTTGAATGTCATGGATGAATATATAAAATGATTTTTGTGGTTTATTATAGTGGCTAATAGCAAAGCACAGCATATACTTCAGCGATAATACAATAGTTGCACTTTTGGAATATTGGGTTTATGTGCATGTGTTTTTGATGACCTGAATGACTTGTCAAATTGTCTTTGCCATCACATCAGGACTGTGATTAATTCTTTGTACTGACGGTCTACACAACAGGCGTATAGAGAGAAATTTGTGTCTTTATTTTCAATCAAGGAATACAAGACATATAAAAAACGAACCAGCTATTCTGTGAAATTGAAATTGTGAAAAAATTCTACTCTTCCCTGAAAAAATTGTCAATTTATGTTGAGCGATTATGATTTTATAGCACTTTTTATCAGTATTTTTGCATTATGCATTATACAGCATCGCCCATTTTGGACAGTTACGTGATCACCGTGACGTGTCGCGTACGTAAAACACGCATGCATAGAATTACAATTAGAATGAACTCATTAGAATTAGCGGCTTTGTCATAAATGACAAAGCCACTCACAAGGAATTATTGTGTCCCACGGTGGACATCAAAGGTGGAATTATGCCCTAAAGCAAAGAAGCACTTCTTCAAAAGCAGTACAGCCATGGAGGACTCCCCAAACATTTGTTTACAGGCGAAAGCCGGATGAAAGTGGCCGACTAATTCAGCTAGCTGGCTCATAGCGAGTCGAAGTTGGGGACCGTCTACAAGTTGCATGTTACAGAGGCTCAAATTACCAGTCAAGTCACCACTGACAAATGTAATTTGTGGAGGGTCCCTAACCTGGACTGTAAACATCCGGGTGACTTTTACTCTGCTAGGCCAAGCTACATGTTGTGTGCTAAGCATGCTTTTGCCCACATTAGGAGAGGCAACCCCCCAGCGCCCCACCCCCACACGGAATGACATGAAACCTGACGTGCTGAGGATTTTTAGGATCATCATGTCAGCAAACTCCCATTGAAATGAACTAAGGCGGCTTTCGTTTACGCACGGGATAAGTCATAACGATAATGTGACCAGGATAATGGCGTTCACCACGGTATGTTCTTATTTTGATACTTAATCGGTTTAAAAGAAAACTCAGGGAATAAGATGCCAGAGGTATTTGCACTTTTACTCTTTCTACACAATACCTAATCCAATACTGAAAAATGAGTTATAAGTCTTGTATCGCTTTAAAAGTGCATTGTTGTTGTATTTGGTTCAGGACAAACACTCCACAGTTTCTAGGTTGTGGGGAGTGGAGTTGTGGATGGTGATGTCATGCTTGTCCCCGTGGACATTTAGTGTTAGTGTACGACAAAATTGGGACGGAAACTGAAAAAAACAACAACAAATAAACAAGAGGCCAACTTCGAGCACATCCCGAACTCCAGCTCAGACTAAGAAAACTGATCAAATAAAGAGTTTATTCAAACGCACGCATTTGCACGAGCACCCTGCACGAGCTTAACACAGAGGCTACAGTTATGCTTTAGACCAGAGGTGGCAGCCGTGTGTAAAAAACAAAGCACCTTTAAGGACTTACCGACCCCCCAGAATAATCTGCATAGCAACTGATTTGTTTAGCAATAAAATGCAGTTCATATTAACTCTTTGACTGCCAAAAACGTTAAATAACGTTTAGTAAAATCCTACGGAGGAGCGCCAAAGACGTTAAAAGACGTTCACCAAGTTTTTTTTTGTTTTTTTTTGGAAACGGGTGGAGGAAAGCCTTGGCCAGCTGTGCTGAAAGTATCAAGCAGATCTAGTTAGTATAATGACTATTTTTGGCCCCTACATGGCAGCGATGACTCTCTTTGGACAAGATTGGGTAGGCGTCAGTAGAAGACGTGAGGCGGAGCTAGAGTGTTGAGGGGACAATGGCTGAGGAAGCCATAATGGCGACCGGTTGCAAGCAGCTCACGCTTGAGCATTTTTTTCAAAGACGAAAAGCATCGACCAATGCTAAAGAGCACATTGATGACGACGATGATGATGATGGTGACTCCGAGGTTGGAAGCGTTGACGCGGCAGCTATGATCACGTCATAAAGCCTCACCGGCTAGCGATGCTAACGCCGGAAAACGCGGAGCACAACCAAGCACGCTCAGGCGGACGTTCAATTGGACAACGAGTCCAATGCATATTCATCGGAGGAGTGGGTACAGTCTGATCACGGAGAAGACACTGGTTCTGGACTACGATGCCACCATGAATGGAGCGGATAAGATGGATCAGAACATCTCTTACCACCCGGTATAGGAACAGAAGGACATGAATGGAAGCCAGACGTAAGACCACCGTAACGTCACCGTATCATGATCTGAGAGTAGACTTGATGGCAACATGGCCAAACACACACTGCAGTATATACCTGCTACTCCCCGGAAAAAAAAGCCAGCAAGAAAGTGTAGCATCTGCACGCTAAGGGGCAATCGCAGTGAAACTAATCTGTTGTGCAAATCCTGCTGCGTCCCCTTGCACGCAGGGGAGTGTTACAAAAAGAAAAACTGTATTTGAAACATCCACACAATTGTAAATAGTACCACAATTGCACACATTTGTAAATAGTTTGCCAAATTGTTTTGTCAAATTGTTACACTGTTGAATGTAAATAAACGTATTTTGCTATCAAAAAACACTTTTTCATTGTTGGTGGTAGTGTTTTACAGAAGTAAAGCACTGTTTAGGTGTTTGTGGCATCATTCTTGGAAAAAAAAAGGTCTCAAATTCACTAGAGTGCATGAAATAATATCGTTTCACAGAAAGCTTGATTTCTCCGTTTTTTGTTTCAAAACAGAGCATTTGGGTGAAACTAACCATTTTCTACTGTTGATTACTGAAAAACGGAATAAGGTAGAAACAAACTTTTTTTTCTGATGAAAGATGAGAGTCCAATCTTTCATTTGGTAGTATGTGTGTTTCCATAGTCCAAACACAAACAATTCTGTGGACCTTGAAAGATCAGTCAAAATGCTTAAATCGGCTGGCACCCACGGCATCCCTTTTCTGAAAACGTCTGGCAGTCAAAGAGTTAAAATGACAACAGACTCACACAATTATTTTTTTCCCAATATCTGTTAAACCACTGGACTACTTGTTTACGGCACGTTGAGGGCCTGATAAAAAGTTTTTTTTAATCGCATTTCCACCAAAAGGGGCCGCGAAAAATGAAAGAAATGGCTGCGAGCCGGGAGGGTATAACTTGACGATCAAAGCCTGGATTCCGACTGATGCGGACGGGTTTGTGAGGCTCACTCTATTGCCGGTAAGTACTTGCGACTATATATTTGTTATTTGGAGAGGATTTAAAAAAATAAATATACCCAGTTTGTGCATTATAAAATCCACTGAGTCATATTTTTTTGCGGTCTTATTCAGGTGTTCCAAAGCGCGATCGACAAGCACCATGACTTGTACTTTGTCTTGAAATGGGCTATCCTGGATCGGTAAATGAGAAGGTTAAAGAAAAAGCCGTCCAGTGTTAGGAACAGAGGATCAAAAGGCAGCGAGTATCACAATTGTGTTATGGATTCCTATAAATGAGGCCTAGTTTTCACTTGGGTGTCCACATATCGTTTATCTTATCCGAATAAATATTGCATTTTGCCTCTGTGTTTTGATACCTGCCGACCTCACTTGTGTACGCAGTAGCTATAGTTGTTAAGTCCTATCCTGTTGACAATGCTAGCATGCTAATGCTACGTAACATTACTGCATGTTTGTCCAAGACTGGATTTGAAAAGAAGAATTGTGTAAGCTGTGATATTTAGTTGTTAACTACAGACCAGATGCCATCGAAATTCTCACATCACAAGACAAGTGTCACCGTACTAAAGTCGCATAATTTCCCAAAATAAATAAAGAATAAGGTGTGCTGCTTGTTGACATAATTCCCCCATGGAACTAATGATTGTTGAGTGTGTTGGGGGGGATGGTTTTGGATTGACGTACTTCCACAAACTTACCTGTAATGCGATAGACCCTCCTACCCTTTGGCACCACAAAGAACACTTTAATGAAGAATAATTACCCAGCTTTGCACAGGGCTTTGTATTAAATAAGAGTAAATGTCCCCAAAGCAGATGTGTGGCCAGGAAACAGGTGAGTCGGACAAAATGTTGTCATCATCCCACGTCTCATATGGGCCTTCAATGGTTTCAGTTATGTCGCCAATACATACATTAAGCTTCTCCGTAAACCGATTTCGCCCGCTAACTTTCTTCGTATACGTTGCGTCTATACAGCCAGATAAGTTTTCTGCCACGCAACCATCGCGCATGCGCTAAAAAATGTCAACAAAGGATCCTCCTATAACTTGTACTAAGAAAGGCATCACATTGCCAGTAACAACAGGCATCAGTTCATCCTACCTGTGCTGTTCTGGATGGTCCTGACAGTCGTGGCAGATGTACGTGGTGGAGAGGACGGCATCAGAAGCAGTGGTCTTCCTCCTTCTCCCTCCTCCTCCCCAGTGCAGCCCTGATCAATAGCTCTCACATAGCTGTGGCTCCTCATTCGGAAACATCCTGGCATGGGCAACGTATCCATGGTATCCATCCTGTCCATCCTGTCCATTCTGTCCATCCTGTTCATGGCAGCCTCCATAGCCTGAGCCTGCATTTCGCTGTAGACCTGCTCGCATACCTGCTCAATCTGCCCATTCACCTCCACTTCACTCAACTGAAGAGAAAGATGCAAACCCAGACAGACAATTAAAGAAGAAGGGACAAGCTGAGGGAGAAAAATCAGGATAAAGGACACTGGTGAGTCTTAATTGCTCAGAAGGCCAGAGACCTGGCAAATACAGGTCAACTGAAGCGCTTGATTAGTCATTCGTGCTGGACTTTTTTTTATAGGACATCCCTTTATCTTGTACAGTAGTTGTTTCTTTTAAAACAGAACATTTTTGATATACCATGTTAAGCTACCGTATTTTGAAACCTTGCTGTCAGACCCCTTTATTTTCTTCCTATTTGTTATGCTGTTATAATGACAAAGCAAAAACTGAATTTGAGAATTTTTTGCACATTATTGTCTGAAAAGATGCAACAGTTTGGCAAAATAAATTGAAAGGTTTTCTGTCATTTGTTATATGTAAACAAGCAGTTTAACTCATTCACTCACAGCAATTTTCACTAAAGCAATCCCCTTCACTGTTTTACTGGATTTTGACAGATTTTGCAAGGCCTACAGAATATTGTGTTCTATTGCTATAAAAACATGGACCTACCAAAGAAAAGATTAGAGTCTCTTCTTTCACCAGGAAAAAAAGTATATTCGTATCTGTTTCCGTTGTGCAGCAATTAGCATTAGAATATAGCTAAGTTTTATCATTATTCACAAATCTATTTAGAAATGTGAATAAAATTGTTTTTTTTTTTCAACTTGGCCCTGGTTCATCTCTTTTGCTCTGCTGTCACCTGATGGCCATTTGTGTAATAACTACCATTTCTTCAACTGTTTTTTTGCAGTTGAGAGGTTGCATCAAAGCCTTCTGTATGCTCTAGCATTAAAAACAAACAAACATTTAAAACGTATAAATACGTCTTTGGGACACTTAAAACCTTTGAAATAGAACGTATTTATACGTTTTGGGGAGCAAATGAGTTAATACGTTTTGTCGACATTGGTTCAAATCGGAGGTCTGGATAAGAGAAACACAGCATGATACTTCCACCACCATGCATGGTTTTGTGATGTCATTGGGTCGCAGGCTTGATGCAGTCATTGTAATCAAATGATTTACAAATTAATAAGTCACATTCACTTTTATGCATGTCCAGTTCAATACTTAAAAAGTGCAATTTTATAGTAAGCAGATTTTCTGTTAACATTTTTTTTTTTAATTTCTGAAGTGTGGAGTGCAAAGGGAACACCATTTGAGTTGTTAGGGTCCCCGAGGTCCTCTGAGAGGTGTCATTTTTGTTAACGTGCTGTTGTTTGTGCTTTTTATTAGGTGATCTGGGATGCTTGTGGCACTCAAGATTCAGTGGGTCACTTAAATCTTGGCTGTAAGATCATGTCATTACGCCCCAGCCTTGCAACAGAGTACAGACCGTGTGATAATTTACTTTCACGTATTGTACTTTACTATAGAGCCTTAACTTAGTTTGAATTGTTATTATTATTAATCACTTTTGGGTTAAACTTATGCTCTATCTATCTCCCTATTTTTATGGCCTTTGTCGAAGTCATAACAAAAATTAACTTAATTGAATACACTCTTAAGACAAAACCTCTCAAATATGAACAATAGAAATAAAAGGATCTCAATTTCACTTTTACTGAAATTTAAATTTAAATACTAATTTACTGCTTTGTCATGATCTTGGCATGACTTGGGATACTAATAGTAGATTTGGAGGGGACAAAACAAATCACAATGTTCCACCTTGTACTTACCTGAAGAAGACGATGTTATAGAGATTAAATTGCTGCATTGTAATTTTGCCAATGTTGGTTATTTGTAATCAAGCTTTGGGTGTGTTTCAAGTGGTAATTCTGAAAGGATAATGGGAACACACTGACTTCGAGGGTCAGCCGACCAATGAAATGAACAGATTCTCTTTTAACACAAACATATAAGCAAACATGCCTCCTGCAAAAAAGCCATCTGGATCCATCCTTTTAGATACTTAACGGTCTTCATTTTCAAAATAAAGTCAATTTAAAGTGGATTGTAATTGAATGGACCCCTTGTGCATTACAAAACCCGATTGTGTCAAGTTGTTTAACTGAGATTTTATTGTTAGCTCAATGAAATGGAGGCATTACCCCATGAGCGAGCCTGTTTAACAGTCAGGAACTGACAGTGGGGAAATGGTTATTAGGACACATGCAGGAAGTTGTACAAATACAGGTTCAAGGTAAGGTTGAAGGTGGTGCAAAGGAAGGCTGATGTGGAAGAGGCGCATTGTTGTTCGTGAAGATTACTACCGGTAATTTATAATGGATTTATAATGGATTAGAACAACTACCACAAAAATTCGAAAGGGTTTTATATCCATGGTTACCAATCCCTACTTTTGATAGCAAATTTCCACAGTTAAATAAAAGCAACCACAGAATAAAATAGAAACGCAACACTTGCTCTTGCTCCTATTTTTCATGAGCTCAACTCAAAGATCTCCTTTTCGTTATGTACACAAAGGCCTATTTCTCTTTAAATATTGTTCACAAATCTGCCAAAATTTGTGTTAGTGAGGACTTCTCCTGCCGAGACATTTTGGGAGTCCTCTGCACTAGGAGCGATGGGAAGCCGTGGTCCGTTTTTTGTGCGAAGGTTTGAAGATGCTACACTGGTGAGGTTACACGTGGTCTGTAATTGTAAACATGCCAATTGCACATTTCCTCAAAACTTGTGACATTAGCAGCACTGTGGTGCGTAATAAAACTGCACATTTTTAGGTGGAGAGGCCAAGACACACCTGCGCAATAATCATGTTGTCTAATCAGCAACTTCATAAACCACACCTGTGAGGTGAATGCTCACTAAACCCAGATTTAGAACCCGTCCAGATGGAAGCAAAGCCGGCTTTGTTCCTCAAACAAATCTCGTACACACAGAAGCATTTCAAGACTTGCGTGTGTCCAAAAGAAGACGCTGAGGACGTTTAACGGCTGAATTGTATATGCCAAGTCTGGAGTGGCGCTGTAGCGCAGCCACAAGGAGTTAATGGAAGGCGTAGGAGAAGAATCAGCGAAGAAGACGGACACTTTTTTCCCCTTACATTATTGCAATCTATAGAGCAAACATGGCTTTGCATGTATCAAAACAACATGAAAAAGGCGAACACAGGAGAAGTGACAATGGCGGCTGATTCAAGTACAACACTGTTTCTTAAATGTGAAAATAATATATTTTGCGCAAAACGACTACGACACGGCTATCCGCCATTGTTGTTGACAGACTGACGGAATTGACGCATACGTTCTCAATCTGCGACAATGCGTCGTCGTCGATCTGCGACCATTACGTCATCACTGGAGGAATATCCTGCATATGGTGTCCAGACGGACGCGTACGGGGCGCGTTTTGAAATCTTTCCACTCTGGAGCCCGCTTTCAAAAGTGATCGGTTTCAAGCTCCGAAACCGCGCCGTCGTGTGGACGAACGGCCTAAACTTGTGAGGATACATTGAAACTGGCTTTCGTGTGGACGGGGCCATAGATTTGTGAACACCATTTGAGAGAAATAGGCCTGTTGTGTACGTAGAACAAGCTTTCGATTTTTGAGCTGAGCTCATGAAAAAATTTGCAAAAAAGTGTTGAGTTTATATTTGTGTTTAGTATATTTAAATTTGCTTAACGTATAGCCTCACAACACTTTACCAGGAAACCATTATAGAAAATCTGAAACTATTAAGCAAAGTGTATCCATGATGGTGTAGTTTTCCAGCAAAATGTGGGCTGCTGTCTGCAAAAGCTACAAACACGTGCAAGCCTACACACTCCAAAACAAGGCACATGATTTGTTTACAGTCTTTGCATGTGCAAAAAAAGAATAAAGAATTCAGTGCAGAGGTGCGTTATTTTTGCCTTATTTTGTTATTCTATTGATAAATACATATTTGATGAATATACTGTATAGGTAAGTGATGGTAAATGTGTGGATTGTAGTTGACGAATATGTTTTTGTTTTTTATGGTTTCCTGAAAAGTGATGGTATTGGAAATGCAAGGACACAGCCTTATGCCAGCAAAGCATGGGGAAATTTTACTTAAGTCAAGTCGTATTTATTTATATAGTGCTTTCAAAACATTGTCTGCGCAGTAAATGTTTTCGTAATGGTGGTCATTTACACACCGTGATTATTCTAAATAAAATGTACCTCAATTGGTAACTTTGGTTGTGGAAGAATGTGTTCTTTCCTAATTTACTTGCATTCATTCTTTTTTGAGTTGGTATGGTTGTACTGCACTTAGGTATGAACATACAGATCATATACACATATACAGTATATTGTGTGTATGTATAAGTTACTGAGCCATTTAAAGTGCTTAATAAATGTAGTAGACCACCTGTAATTACCATCCAGCATCATAATGCTTTGTCTCAATTACGCATAATTCCATTTTAACAGGAATGAGGAATTTCAAACTGAATTCACTTTTATTTTATGTTATTGATTTACACCAAAAAAAATAGACAAAATCTGAGAAGTCATGAATTAAATCAAGCATACAATCAGCCATGGAAATATCTGTTCAGAAATACAAGAAAGAATAACACTAATAATAGCTTCTCCTTTAAAAAAAAAATTAAAAAAAATGCATTTGTAAAAACTGTGGATATTAATGAGATTGTTATCCTGGTATTAATAAAATAATTTCAGTCAAAGAACCTTTGCTGTTAGTATATTAACCGTAAAAAAAACGATAACAACCAATGATGTAAATGTAAGGCAGCTGTGACAAAACCTTTAATTGTGTGGCAGTCTAGTACATTTTCTAAGCACCGTGTATTTGACTACACTTGAAGATACTGTATATAGTTCGGCAGCACAACTAACCTGACTGATGGTGCTCATGGCCCTCATGTAGCTTTCATTGCGTGAGCGATATTGGGGTGAGGACAGCAACGATTTGGGGTCAAGAAGGGTTTTAGGGTCCAGGGTGTCCAGGCTTCTATTGATTGAAACCTCACTCACCGCGCGCAGGTAGCTGTGGCTCCGGATCTGTAGCTTTGGGGAATGTTCGGATGAAATCCTGTGGGAAAGATAAGAGCAGTGTTTGAGTTTGAGCCTCACAGAACAAATTGAAGTCTTGTGAGCAACACGTGTAACACACATTTACAATAACAGCAGCATAATTTGAAAGATATTGTATATAATATATGCCTAAATTTGTTTAACTCATTCACTGCTATTGACGGTTATAGACGTCAAATATTCATTTTAACTATTTCTATTAGTATAACATTTTTTTCCACTTTTGTTAACAAGAAAATGAAAACCTAGAATTTTTTTATTGTACATTTAGAACAGATAGAAAATGTGTGATTATTCATGAGTTAACACGTGAAGTCATGCAATTCATTTCTAAAAAAGGGGATTAAAAATTAGGGGCAAGAGGCGATTACATTTTTTAATCGTAATTAATCGCATGACATCACTAGTTAACTCACGATTAATCACAAATTTGATATCTGTACTAAATGTGCAATAAAAAAATATAATATGATAGAAATAGCTAAAATTAATTGTTGACGTTTGTAGCCGTCAATGGCAGTGAGTGAGTTAATTGAGATTAAAAAATGACTTCAATAGTTAACTCACGATTAATCATAAATTTTATATCTGTTCTAAATGTACAAGAACAAATTCAAGGTCTTCATACTCTTGTTAACAAAAGTGGAAAAAAATGTAAAATAATAGAAATAGTTTTTGACGTCAATAGCCGTCAATGGGAGTGAATGGGTTATCTTGAGCTTCAGGTGTTATGCATCTACTCATGCTCTCATGTCCCAAATGAGCAAAGACGTCAGTCGCACAAGTATTTTGGTTCTGAACTTTTCCAATATGGTGTCAGTACCATAACGCAATATGAAAATGTCTACCGTACGGTAAAACCTTCATTTACAATAAATCATATGTATTAATAATACTTTGTAATTACTTTTATTTTATTATTATTATTTTTTAATAATGTATGGGGTATTGTGTAAGCTCTGTTGTTATACTAATGTAGTATTCGAGACCATAACATATTTGCTTTTTTTTCTTACGTCATCCTTGAGCCTTACTCTACAGGCACAACAAATGAATCATGCCTGAATGAATCAATCCACACCCAAACCAACTGTTATAGAAGTCTAACAGTTTTATTGAGGGTAAATCGATTAGTCATGCCTGGAGGGTGGGGCGGCGGGATGATGTGCTTAAGAGGCGACTGTTATACTGTTACTCTTATCACTTGTGAGCTGAATTCAATAAATGGAGTCTGTTAAGTGTGACTGTGTAACGGTTGCCAGGTTGTGCTGCACAAAAGCACTGGACATTAGCTGAAAGAGTAGCACTACCCGGGAAGTTAACAGCCCGGGCTTTTATTTTGCTAGTTATTACACATGAGTCATCTGAGGGACAGTTGTCACGTGGGTTCGAGTCTTGGGCATAACCATAGCACGTCTGCTCCCATGAATGAGTTGTTGAGTTTTTGTGTAACGAGCGATTATAGAGGCCCACATCTTGGATGCTACACTAGCGCAAGCGAGCGCAGTCCAGTGAGCAAGCACTCGGGAGCAGCTTGTGGGAACCAAACCACGACTCAAATTTGGAATTTATTAAAAGAATAAAAATATACTACAAACACAAACAAAATAAAACAATTTCAACTTCATTTATGCCTTGTGCGTTTGAAAAATACAAAAGTTGAAAGATTTTGTATTGGGGCAAATGATTATATATGGGCAAAGGGCTATGAGGCTTGGCTATGTGGCTATGTGGCTATGCGGCTATGTGATGTGCCACGACGTGGGCCTGTGGGGATATGTGAGACACGTTCATTCATCCTTTAGTTCTAGTAGCAAACCAGCCGTTCTGCATTAGACATTCCCAGCCTTTACAATTACTGGAGGGGAGGGACTTGTTATGTAGCTTTGTGAGGTACAAGCACATAATCCTCACGCAGATGGTTGATACTGCTTGTCAGATTTCAGTATTTTCTAAGCATTACAAGTCACGGTCCGGTCACAGAGCGGAGTTGAGTCTGTCGGCGTGTGAAGTAGAGGACCCAAAATGCAGGGAGGCAGGAGAACCACGGCAGGATTGCGGCTTAAACTGTTATGCTTTATTTTACAAAACACACTAACCAAGGAACTGGTTAGCATAAAATAACAAAGGAACTGAAAAGGTACAAAATCAAAATGACAGACAGAACTCCGGGGGTGACCGTAACAAGCGGCAATGATCCCACAAGGAACTGATCACCACCCGGGAATTAAATACACCCACACCAATTAGGGTAACTAATCACAGCTGGGGCCAGGCACAAGTGGCTGAGGGCCCGGATTGGTCAGCCTGCGAAAGGGCAGGAATCCACTCAGGAACAATCGGGATCCTCAACCAAAGCCAGATCTTCCCAGACATGACATTACAAGATGCAAGTAAGTTGTGTTCAGCATAATAGCAGTCTTTTAAAGACATGTGCAAAGCTGTAAATCTTTATCATCCATCCACCGCGTCCTCCATTTAGCGAGGGTTCTAATCAGACGCCTGAGCCGCCTCATCTGGCTCCTCTCAATGTGGAGGAGCAGCAGCCCAGATGACCGAGTTTCTCACCTGGAAGAAACTCATTTAATTTTAATACACTATAATTATTATTATTATTATTATCCTACAAGATGAGTTTTTTCGCAGTTAAAATTTTGACCATGTTAAATACTTTCCATGGACCTCCGCAAAATTGAATAAAGGATGACAACCGTGTTGATTAATGCAAGCAGACGTAAGAAATGCTAGAAGAAAAATCTTACTGTAGCGTGGTCATCTCAGACAGTGATGGCTGCGTGGCTTTCAAGTAGCTGGCACGTCGTGCCTGTATCTTGGGCGAAGGTTTGGGACTCCCGTCTGAGTCTCCGCTGTCATCCTCAGCCATGGCTTTCACGTAGCTGCCGCTCCTCATCCTCCGACATGGAATGTCATCCTCCTTCCCCAAAGGAGAGAAACCGCTCCACTCATCCTGAGGTACCTGGTAATTTATGCAGGTCAACAAACAATTACCATCACGGCTGTGTGCGTTCCTGGTCACAGCCTGACTCACTACAGTAGATTGTCCTGCTGGTGCACGGGTGATTAAAAACATGGAGCGTGCAAAGCAAACATAAATAATATCAAATCAGATCTAACAGCAAAAATGATATTCTAGTTCCCATATTCACTGTTCCCGCCATTCGTGTACAGTTTTGGTACCGTTTGTTGGCTAATTAGTAGAGTAGAAAGTGTATGTGTGTATGCGTGTGTGCGGGCGTATGTTCACAGTAAGCCTAAAGGAGGTCTGAAATTTCTCTCAGGCTAATTCACACATCTGTTTTCCAGGAGTCAATTAAGTTCACCGACACACTGGCTATAGACAAGGAAGTGCATAAGAACGTGTATGAAAAGATTTCTAATATCATTATCCTGAACCTAATTGAGACACATATAAATACAGTTTTTTTTTATTTACATTATAATAAGAATAATGAATAAGAATAATTCTTATTATAAACACTCCTCCCTGAGCCGTCACCTTACAATGGTGGAGTGGTTTGTATGTCTCAATGAATTCGAGTCTGGGATCTCTGAGGCAAGCTTTAAACATACAACATTATGGATACAAAAATGGACCGATCCACTTTCACTGTTGTTTTATACAAAATGACCCAATGTTTTGACCCAAGTAAAAGATCTGACCAATATTTATGAATTGTTTTACACTTAAAGACCCATTCCTTGACAAAAAGTTGGGTCAAATAGACCTAAGTAGAGGATTGGTCCATTTTTGACCCATAGTTGGGTTATTTTTGACCCAACTGTTTTTAGAGTGTAATATATGTATCCATCCATCCTCTGATCCAATTTTCCTCACAATGGTTAAGGTTGTGCTGGAGCTTTATCCCAGCTGTCCTTTGGGAATCGCAGGTCACAAACAGACAAACAATCATCCCCCCCCACATTCACACCTACGGACAATTTAGAGACTTCAATGAACCCACTCACCCAACCCAACTATGGGTCAAAAAAGGACTGATCCTCTACTTGGGTCGATTTGACCAAACTTTGAGCCAAGAAATGACTCTTTCAGTATAAAACAATTCATAAATATTGGTTAGATCCTTTACTTGGGTCAAAAAATTGGGTCATTTTGTATAAAACAACCCAGAAAGTTGGGTCAAATTGAAAGTGGATCGGTCCATTTTTGATCCATAATTGGGTTACTTTTGACCCAACTGTTCTTAGAGTGTACCATGCATGTTTTTGGAATGTGGGAGTGAAACCAGAGTATCTGGTGAAACACGGAGAGAATATGCAAACTCCACACAGGAAGGCCGGAGCCCGGACTTGAACCTACGCCGTGGTGGTTTATACAAGTACCAGCTCCCCCTCACTTTTTTATTTCACTGTCAAGCTGTGCAAGAAAGGTATAAAAGAGTACAGGAAGACCGGAAATGGCATATGTGAATTATTTCATTTAACAAATGAAGTAATAATTATTGTATGATCTTTACTCATTGTACGTGTGTAGTCACTCCCACCACCAGAGCTTTTGAGAACATTAGTGCCAGTGGGTTTAATGCAGTGGCATTTGTCAAAAAAAAGTGTCGCCTTCATACTAGGTAGTGTAAATTTGACAGACAATACAGGAGACAAGCAGCAGGCGAATTTTACTGCTGCTCTGACTAATTATGCGTGAGTCACGGAGGAAAAGAGGATGAACGGATCTGCTTTCTATATATGTATGCGCGCGAATGTGTGTGCGCGAATGTGTGTGCGCGAATGTGTGACGTAAAAGAGACACAAATGAGCAGTTTGGCTATAAAAAGCGAATGCGGGGAAAGGACCAGCTGCAGCAGCATCAGCAGAGCCTCTCACCCACGCACAGTGCTCGCTTCCACTGCAGCCTGCACTTGTTGTGCTGAAAAAGCTGAGGGGCAGTCGATAATGCAGCTGCTGATGGATTTCATTGCTAATGCTTGACTAACGTTGATTCCTTTTTGATCGCAAGCAGAACGACGGCGAAGCACGTGAAAGTGTACGTTGCAAAATCAACATTGTTTATTTACAGATCCAAATCATCTCGTGTGTGTTTTGTATTACTGTACTGTACTGTATAGCCTGTGGGGTGTTTGGCAACATTGGCTGCTGTGATGGCTGAAAGCGGTAGCTTTGCAAATAACAACGATGCAGCTGCTCCATTGCTGCTATATGCTGTGCAGTATAAGACGAGTCTTTAGATACAGTAGATGACACCCTGTAAATGTAACTGCCAACATGAGTGTCAATCAGACTATTAAATAGAGACTGTGACTTTTTGTTCAACTTGAATGTACAGTATTACATGTGATGGCTGTTGAATAGCTCCTGTTGTACTGAAATTAAATGACTTAGGTAACAAAATGAATGCCAACATTTTCTGGAACAGTTGTTATAGCATCAATTTGGAGTCAGTGTTTTTGAATGCAGGGACAGAAAGAGAGAGACAGCTAAAACGAAAGGCTTACTAAGACAGGCAAAGGAAATCAGCAATAACAAGCTTTTAATACACTAATGACAATTTTAGTTTTAACATATTTCTGATTTTAGGATTGGAACAACACATTGGAATAGCATGCCTTAATGTCAAAACCACTAATTTCTTCACCTGACTTACCATGTCTATTGATAAACTTCTTTCATAGACACAGATCAGAAACCTATTATTGTACTTTTTTGTTCCATTAGGGGTCCCCAAAGCGGGTCATTCTTTTCTCTCTAAACCTGTCTTCTGCATCCTCCTTTTCAAACACCAAATGCCCTCCGGTCTTCCTTCAGTCTCTACATCTATCAACCTTCTCTTCGGTCTTCTTCTAGCTATCTTGTCTGCCAGCTTCATCTTCATCATCCCTCTACCAATAGACTGTAGTCACTATCAATCCTTGACAGGATCTCAAAATATTCATCTCCGCCAACTCTAGTTCCTCATCCTGTCGTCTCTTCTGTGTCGCTGTTTCTAAGCCGTACATCATGCATGGCTCAACATTTTCTTATAAACCTTTCACTCCTGTATCACCTAACACAGCTGGCACTTTCCTCCATCTGTTGATCATATGTATTAATTTACAGTCCTCCACTCAATCTATTATCCTTGTAGTGTATTTCCTCTCCACCTCTCTCATTCGCAAATGCGCAATTATTCAGTCTTACTTTTTCTTTACAGTGGCTACCTCCACATTTGTCAATATTCCTGCGCTTGCTTCTTGGGGGGCTCAGAATTGATCCCGGATGCACCTCCACCCTAAACTTGTCTGTCACACCCAAACAATGCATGAAATGTGTTTGCCATGAACCATGAACTATACTGCTGCTCACAAATACTCACGTCTGTCCTGAGTCTAGCCTCCACTACTATTCTTCTACTTCTACTTGATTGTATTAGTGATGGACTTTTTGTGTATATTTCCAACAAAAATGGTCACCAGCACTTTTCCACCATTCCCCAGGCATCCTCTCTACCTCTAGAATTCTATTGAACAACCTGGTCAAAAACTCCACAGGCACTTCTCTTTGATGTTTCTATACCTCCACAGGCACGTCATCGGGACCAGCTACATTTTCCATTTTCCATCCTCGTAAGTGATTTTCTGACTTTTCTTATTCAAATGATTGCTCCCACCTGTTCCACAACAATCAGCCCTTCTACCTCTCTCATTTTCCTCATTTATCAACACCTCAACAGTATTCTTTCCATCTACACTACTACTAAGATTTGTCAACCGTAGGCCTGTGAAGCCCTTTGAAACTCTTTTGTAATTAAGGGCGACATAAATATATTTGATTTGACTTGATTACTGGCACAACACATTTGTACATCTATCCTTAATCACCTTAACCTGCTGCCCACCCTTCCCATCGCTATTTCTCTGCTCCTCTTACTCTTTACTGTCCAACCTGCCATACAAGTCATCAAATGTGGCTTTTTCCTTTACATCCACTACTTTTGCCTCGTATCATATCGCCCTGTATTCTTGTCTTTTCTGATTCATGTATTTAAAAAAAACAAAAAACAAATACACGTCATTCACATTGCAACATATGCATAAGATATGAAATATTTATACAATTCACATTGTACCTTTACGGTGGACCCCCACATACTTGCGGTTTGAACCTGAGTTCATTGAAACTCATATTTGTTCAGAATATTTTTTTAGATTTGATTCATTTATTTGTTATTGGTGTTTTATTTATTTTTTTATTATTTTTTTGGGGAAGAGGGGGCAATATTGGAGGTTTATCAATGTTTTCTGAGGCATTTTGGGGGTTTCAATGGGCATTATAATACACGTATTTTCACATATATTGGCAACCTGGCCCCATCCTTATCCCCTACGAATAGCAGGGGTCCACTGCATACACATTCAAACACATCTCAACATAATCACAAAAAGATAAGGCAATTGCTGGGGAGTATTTATTTTTATTTTTTGAATAATAATGCCGTTTCATTCCAGTACTGTGCAGTCCCTACTTTACCATTTAGTAAACAAAAACAAAATAATAATAATAATAATAAGCCAGTCACCTAAAAGTATGCTAGATTTCTGATAACTGTTGACCTCATGTATCTTGAATTCAGTACCAGTAATGCTGTTCATAATCCAGTTTTAGATATTATTATTATTTGTATTGTATATATATATATATATATATATTCATCGTTATTATTATTATTATTATTTCTGTTCTTGAGAAGACCATCAATCTTTTGCAATAATAAAGCCAGTAAAGTTCTACAACTGTAAGGCATTGAATGGCCCCTTTCCACAGTTTGCGCCAATACTCCAGCAAAGTAACACACAAAAACATCTCCCCAACAACAGCTCAACAAAGCAGACCCCACATCACAAGCACAAAAAGACAAGAACAGATACAGTACAACAGCAATAAGAAAATGACAACTGACTGAAGATAGGACAGAACTGAGAGCAAATTAAAAATGATGTTTACACAGAGGAAAGGATGTTGTTCTTCATGAGTTCATGTTATTGCTTAGCATTCAGAAAGTAAGGCTGCTACTGACTGCACTTACTTCTCTATTAAACTAAAATGGCGTAAAGAGGGAGAGGAGGAGGAGGAAAAGGAATAAAGAGGCTCTCCAAACCAAGAGGGACTAAAGGAGGTGCAGGTGGGTGGCAGGGGGTGAGGTGCATAAAACTCCCGAATGTGAGTTGGGTACGTGAATGAGAGTCAGGAAGAAGAGGGAGAAGGTGGCAGTGGGGAATCTACGGGTTTGCAATGTTCCCTCAAAAGCTGTAGGCACTAGTGCTATCCAAATAGAAGATGTAAACACTGTTTTGCAGACTCTATTTGTTGGTTTGTTTGTAAATGCTTTATGGGGTCATGGCAGGAAATTTTTGATTGAAGGAATGCAACCTGTGATATCTGTTAGTAGAAACTAGTCTTGAATGTATGGCTTAAATCAGCATTCCGCCTACCCAATCGATCATAGGTCTACTTATGCAATTTACAAATGACGTCATTGAACAATCATTTGTAAAAGTTTCTACTTTCAGCATGTATCATAGTAGTTATAATCCAAGAAACTCCCTTAAGGGTCTTCTGAACATAGCTGTTTCCATAAAGGGGCAGACAACTAAAATTCTGATTTTGACTGCATCGCCGTGATTTATCCATCCCGCGTTCAAACCTTGGGTGGGATGTGTCGGGGTATTCAGCGTGTGCCATCGCGCGAGTGACCGGGAAAAGCCAAAAGTCACTTCTTTAGCTAGTTTAAATTAGTAGGTTTGCTTGTAATCCCATAATCCCATTTAATCTCCATGGTTAGTTCTCACAAGCATTTCAAATACATTTTCAAATACTTGTGGATGGTTCAAATTAAACACGCAGGTGCCCACTGATTGGTTGATGGAGAACTGTTACTGTAACTGCCTCCTTAAATTAGCATTTATTTGTGTTTATTCTTGGTTTCTATCTATAATACAGTGCAGTCTTTCATGGAACAAATTTTGCTCCACTTAAAAATCCCCAATGCTGTATATCATGCCGTAACAGCATCATAATATTACAGCAGTATGTCGAGAAGAAAGTGAACCAAGATTTAGGTCTTCAATGTAGTAGACAGACCAATGTATACGTTTGAGGCACTTTTGTAAGGTAATGGATAAGGTGCACTGTCTTATGTCTAATGAAGTTTTGCACTTCTGATTAAAGAAAATCCATTTTTAGCCAATGCATCCAGGTGGATGTGTTACTAAGAATGCTACAGAATAGGAGGAACACAAAAAGCATTGTTTATCAAATGTTCTAGGCTTAGACAGAGAGGATATTGTGAGGTTAGTTTTTGTTGACAGATCCTGTCCGTACACAGCAATCTTGTTGAATTCAGTGACAAATTACACCAAGTCTTGCTGCTATTATCTCAGTTTTTTTTATGGGGCTGTCGGCATCCTGGCAACACACCCAAAGTGCCATCTCATGACACAATGATGCTCTTGCTAACACATATCAAAACGGGAAAATGAAAAGGGAAATGCTACCAAGCAACTGCATTATACTGTATATGCTAAAATCTCTGCATATCTTAAATTTGCTATTAAGATTGATACTTTAGTTGTCAATAATTACAAACTGTCAGGCTGGCTTTTGCTTTTCAGAATCTGTAAAAGTGGAATTGGTTGCAGTGCTCTCAGCTGTCAGGCTGAGGAACCATCTTCCACTTTTGCTCTGACAGGCAATCTCAACGGCAAACCTAAAACTTTGATTTTAAATCAAGCATTTAGTTAAGGTCCCATCAGGTGAATCCTCATCCATTACTTATGCTGCTATGAAGCTAGACAAAGCATTATTATAGGGCAGGCTTCCCCGATCCTGGTCCTCGAGGGCCGGAATCCTGCAGGTTTTAAATGTTTGCGTCCTCCAACGCACCTCATTCTAAAGATCAGGATCATTATCAGGCTTCTACAGAGCTTGCTGATGAGATGATAGGTTGACCAGACGTTCTAGATTAATCAAGACATTTTGAGCCTTGTGTCCCAAGTCCCAGCGGATTTTGCCAAAGCCGTTGTACACAGGTCCCGTCCTGACAGGTCCAGTCAGCAAGCCAATTGTTTGGGGCCATGTGTACGTCAATATCACAAAGTTGATAGCGATTCATACGACTAATCTAATTGTAGCTAATCACTTACACGCGTGTTATCATCATATCAGAACTAAAACCATTTTTGGTGTGGGTATTAGGTGTGAGTGGGTGCCAGATTGTATCGGTGCCCTGCACGCCTGCCAATGACATCGGTACAGCAGTGCTACTTAAACTAAATAATTTTCGACGTCACTGGACAACGTGCAACCAATCGTGTCGCGAGCCAATCGTGATGTCATCTATAGGCGGCCCCGATACGATCCGGCAGCCCGATCGCATCTGGTACCCACACCCATGGATATCTATAAAGACTACATGTGCAGAATCCAACAGAGCGGCCATCTTGTCACAGGCAGGCAGTCTGGTCTGTTGTATTGATTGTGAGGTGCGTGATCTGAACAAACGTAAACTCTGTTATCTCACTTCGACCTTGACAGATTTACACACCATTTGCTTTCTCACAAACTTTAATAAAGTAGTAATAATTCTGTATGAATAATTATTAACTATATGTATTATTAATTATTAACAAGTATGTAGTATAATAACTACGCTTATAAACTAAACTGTTCGAAAACCAATTGATTTTTTGGCAAACCGCTATTTTGAGTTGTACATGAACATGTACGATTAAACAATGTAGTAATGAATGAGAGAGGCGGAGCGAGGTGATTGTGGCAAGATGGCCGCCCTGTGCAGAGGTTTGATTCCATTGGCTAGCAGCGCGGACAAGACATGTAGTCTTTATAGATATCTATGCCCACACCAGCTTCCGTGTCTAAGAATCAGGGGAAATGTAGTCCTACTATCTTAATGCTGCCGTCGCTGGTCAGAACGCAAATTTTGATTTTTTTCTGGCGACATATTTCCAATGTTACAATGCGGAACCGGCGTGGAGTAAACAACACAGCCAGCTTCCAATAGGTACTCGGGACTGAGCAAAAAAGGTTGGATAATGGTGTGTGCATTGGCTTGTTTTTCACTGTTGAACTGTCAACCAAGATAGCATTTAGCATTATCTTAAGCATTAACACAACCACTGGTCACCAGACTGACTAGTTATTAAATTTGTTGTGAAAAGTTCCTGATGAGAATACATTGTATATATCATTCTCAGCTAATCTATAATGTCCTAGTTGTGAATTTTGAAACTCTTATCACCCTACATTAGTGGCTGTGCTGATAATAGAGGTATGACCTTATAAATGGCTACAGTGATAATTATTACTACTACTTATGCACCAGATATTTAATACTGCACTGTGTTATGTGCATAATCCAGATTCACAGAGCTTCAATTGTCTTTATATTCCTCTCTTCTTCAACAAATCTTTGCAGATGGCAGCACCACACACTGTCTGGCTAGTTGTGGTCAGGGTTTCACTATTTTCTTTTAAGATACATTGGGTACTTGAAACTATTCAGACAACATATGAATAGTGACATAACAGTTGTTATAATGTAGCGCTATAAAAATGTAACAATATGCTTTATCTCCCTATTCATTTAATTGTTTGTTTGTTTGTTTGTTTGTTTTGTCCTGCTCAGCTGCATGGTCATGTGGATCTGTCTGCTTTTTTAATGCTGGAACAGTTTGTCTGTGTTCTCTCTATCCCAGTAGTTGAAGTGTCTCAAGCGGAAGTTGGTTAATGGCAAAAATGATGTATAATTGTAATATTTTGGATATTGGCATATCCCCGATGCTGAACTATCTGGACAGTTGATGTCTGCTAAATTGTACTTTTAATACCAACTGAAGTGAAGTGTAATTTTGCAAATACACTTGAGTGAATACCACTGGCTCAGAGGAAACATTGTCAATGATGAAGACTACGTCGAGGTGGGAGGACGGTCAACAGAAGGGAGAGGGGTGAATCGACTGGTTGGTTGTGGATTAGAATCGAGGTGGAATTAATTACCTGTAGGAAATGGCAAGTGCGCTCCTGTTGCTGACTGGCCTTAGATTTGACTAGAGCTCTATCTAGGTTTAGGTTACCGGCTCCTGCGCTGGCTCTGAGTTGGTTGTGGCTGCTGTTGTTGGTGTAGACCTCACGGGCCCTGCTCACCGTTAAGCTCGACGACCACGCCCCTTTCTTCACAAGGGGCACGTCCACAAGACCCAGAGACAGCAAGGGACCACTTCCTCCACCGACACCGCCACCGATGTTATTGCTGCTACCACTAACTGGCACACAAGAGGGCGGCGCTGCATACTTCACATCGTTGTTGCTCCAGGAGGCTTTGAGTGCAGAGTGGTGATGCGAGTGGCCATGATGTGCATGGGTGTGTGCGTGCTCAGTGATTGTGCCATAAGGGTCCATCATAAAGTACTGTTGTGACTGGGGGAACTTGTCAGGGTTGTTGACAGGGTAGCGACCCATTGTCATTGCTAGGGGTGAAGGGGAAATGGAGGGCGCAGGTGAGGGTGGTGGTTGGTGGTGGTGAGGGTGGTAGAGACACAGCTCCCGTTCCAGGTTATCATCCGAGCTCCAATATCCAGAGCCCGGTGCAGATGCTGAGCCGTGGAGCTGGTGGTGATGATGGTGGTGATTTCGATGTTTGGGCTCTGCTGATCGGCAGCGCTCACGACTCTTGCTGCGCTTCCTCTGGCGCACTCCCATCGGTGGAGCGTCACCCTCTGGACTGGCCCTTGAACCACCACCACCAACTCCTCCACCACCAACACCACCATTAACACTCCCATTATTGGCCCCCTTGACAGACTGTGTGTGGTGCGGCCCCTCCAGTGAATGTGACTTGGTGAAAAGTTTCTGGACTGAGTGGACCAGGTGGCGAATCCTCCCTGGGCTGTCATTGTTGGTGTTGGACCCGATGCCCGCGCTCTGGGCCAACATTCCTCGTTTGTATTGTAGTGTATGGTAACCGTCTCTGGAAAACGATGGCTGATGCTCAAACGAGTCTGCAAAGTTTGCTGGTACCCGGGTGGGTGTTTTACCTCCATAGCCTCCACCACCTCCTCCTCCCCCTCCCCCTACATACGGCACCATGGCCATACACTCATCCTTTACCTCAGGATGGTGAGATGAGGAGGTGGAATGGCATCGTCGAGGAAAGGTTCCGTATGGGACGATGCTGTTATTGTCGGAGGGGTATGAGGTACGCTGAGCGTTGTAGTAGGCCAGCTCATTTGGATGTGGAACGGCAATGGGAAGTGGCATGTCCATCTGACTAATCAAATATGGCTTGCGGTCAATGTGCTGACCAAGTGGCTCATATGATGGCTCATAGGACACCACATGATGGTGACTCCGGCTACTCGAAAGGCCTTTCATGATGCGGGGCGGGAAGGGTGGATGTAAAACGGGTATGATGTGGATGAGAGATGCCAGGCGGGCCCGTGTTCACAGAAAGGCTCTGGATGACTTTCCCTGAGAGGAGAGCTTCAGACTCTGAAAGAGAAGAAAAAAAGTCTCGTAAGATACTGTACAAAGGTGTGTTTGACAGGATTCAGTTTTCTGTCCTTTCAATCCAGGGTCCATTAGTTCTACTGTACTTGATATGAATGGACTCAGTTTCTGTTCCTTGAGTGATTGTAGTCATTACCTGACTTGTACTTGATATGGGTTATTTATTATTGGAAACTGAATACTTTATGGGCAGCACGGTGGATGACTGGTTAGCACGTCCGCCTCCCAGTGCAGAGGACGTGAGATCGAGTCCGGGCTTCGGCCTACCTGGGTGGAGTTTGCATGTTCGCCCCGTGCTTGCGTGGGTTTTCACCGGGTACTCCGGTTTCCTCCCACATTCCAAAGACATGCATGGCAGGTTAATTGAACACTCCAAATTGTCCCTAGGTGTGATTGTGAGTGTGGTTGTTCGTCTCTGTGTGCCCTGCGATTGGCTGGCAACCAGTTCAGGGTGTACCCCGCCTACTGCCCGAAGCCAGCTGGCATAGGCTCCAGCACCCCCGCGACCCTTGTGAGGAAAAGCGGCCAAGAAAATGGATGGATGGATGAATACTTTATACAAAAAAAAAACCATACTGGCATTGTATATTCTGAATACATTAACATTTAAGGGTCAAAAGACATCTGGCAAAGTGTTCAATGATAAAAGGAGAAGTCAACCCCACCCAAAAAATTCTTGACAATAATATGTTCTATGCAGCCCCACTAGTCTAAATACGGTATTCTGGCTAATATTACGTTAGTGGAACATGAGTTAAGCAGCAAAATCGAGCAGTTTTTATCAGTATCGGAAGGAGTCCAATTTGCCACTTGCTGTCGACTAAAAATGACATCAATTGCTCAGGACCCAGTTAACAACTAATCACAGCTCAGCTTCAGAAAACAGGTGAGCTGTGATTGGTTGTTACATGGGCCCTGAGCAACTTTGATGTCATTTTGAGTGGACTGAAGATGACATCACAGTTATTCAGGAATCAGGTAACGACCAATCACAGCTCAGCTTCAGAAAACAGGTGAGCTATGATTGGTCGTTGCCTGAGCCCTGAGTAACTCTGATGTCATCTTCAGTCGACAGCAAGTGGGACAATGAGATGGATAAATATGGCTGGATTTTGCTGCACAACTCATATTGCACAAATGTTTTTAAGTCTTACATTTTTTGCTCCGCAATCTTTCTTTTCTTTTTTTTTTTACTTCGACCGGGGTTCGTACCCATCGCCTCCGGTGTGGCAGCTCAACACTTACTACTCAGCTAAATTTCTGGCCCGCCGTCAGCCAGTACACATTCTGCCAGCCACAGTAAACGTTGCAGTGCACTCTGCTGCACAACAAAAAACGGACAATTTTTAACCCACCCGGACGCCCGAAAAAAATTTAATAAAGTGAATATCTTCCTGTAAAACAGCCTAATTTTTCACAAAATCAAGCTAGCAATAGCAATGCCAAACACCCTGTACAGTGAAACAGCCAGTTAATGGAAACACATCCACAAAGCCAATCTTTCCTTTTGCACCATTCTTTGTGAAAAGTACGAATAAAAGTTTGCGTGTGAATATTTCAAGGTAAAATACACTGTAATGCAGGGAGTCCAAATGTTTTCTGGGCCACATACAGAATTATTTAAGGATTTGGGCCACTTTGACACATTTCCCTTATTAGACATGCAAACAAACCTTAATTACACTTTAATTTCACACTGTATACACTACACATTGTCATTTTCTGTACTTTTTACTCAGTGTACAAAGCAAACAAATGGCCAGATTTAAAATCACAGCTAACTATTTGTTAAAATAACACTGACTTTGTAGCTCAAGTGACTCCAAGGATCCCAAATGGCCATGTCTGTCAGCAGGATAGTTTTGTATTAATGTCAGAGTTGTGGGATATGTATTTGGCCTTCCTCTGTCCTACTTGCCCCAAGAAAGTACTGCTTAACACATTCAGACAGTTCCACTGGTTGATGCAACATTGTGCAGCTAGATGAGCTCTCTCTCTCTCTCTCTCTCTCTCTCTCTCTCTCTCTCTCTCTACTTCATCATACTCACTCTCTTTCTCCCTCTCACTCACATATATTCGACTTAACACTGTCTGACATAATGCTATTTATTTTTTCACGTAGAACTTAATTGCTAACTCTATTCAGTTATTTCCTCCTTTCCGTGTGGAAGTATTAGACCCCCGCCCCTTCCCCATAAATTAGATGGTTATGTGCAGAAGGGGTCGAACAATTGTAAAGATTACTTCTTCCGTTACAGACTTCCTCGGCCAAATATCCTTGAGCAACACATAAATGCTAACTAATTTAGTATGGGCAATAACTGCTGTGAATTACTGTAACAGGTTACTTGGCTTCGGAAGTGACAATCGCTAATTGTATGTTGTTAAAGGTTGTATTTATCATCATCTCAAATTGCTCTTGGCAATCAAACGATAGTTTGTCTTTTCATTCTGAAAAAAAAAATACTGGATGTGATATGCATAGATGATGGAAGTCGTTGGAAGTCTTGAGTTACACAGTCTCACTAAAAAGACTGGACTCACAACAATGTGTATAAAAGTACATCTTGTCAGAATTGAAGAGGAAGTGATTCGTGTGTTGTGTTAGTAAGGTCAGACATTTCTGTACATAGTAAACAACACCATTTTTACTTGTGTATATAAAACTGCATACGACAGCAAGCAAGGTACAATTAGTTAACGTAGTCCGATTGGAACATGTGTTGTGATGTCTCTTCTTATCTAATGGCCAGTTAACTTAACATGGCCGGTTTTGAACTGGCTGTTGGGCCCTTGCAGGAAACTTCTGGATTTAAAAGTACATGTGACGTAACCAATAAACAATGTCACGTTAAATAAAAGAAATAACACTGGCTTCATTGTTTCGTTCATTACTACTTATGAAATTGTATGGTAAAGTATTATTGTAAAACATGATATATGTGTACTAAATAGTAAAACTACTTCCATCATGGGTTACTGGTTCACGGTCGCAGTATTTTGAAGGGTTTTTTGTTAGTATTTTTAATTTTCTACTTTTGCCATTTGACGGCATTTTGCAGTGTAGTTTTGAGTTTAAATCCTGTGCATCGCAAAAAACAAACAAACAAATGTCCTGATTTAACCAATCAGAGTGTTGCTATTGTTTTGCCAGTCACTGATTGGCAGTAGATGTGCAGTGTGATGGTCACCTTGCTGGTCACTTGAGTGTTTCTCATGATATAATGTAATGATAATGCAGTAGCAATCTAACATGTGTAGTGCACTGCAGTTTCATTGCTGGAAGCCACCCCCCCCCCCCCCCCCGCCCCCGCCCCCCAGCTAGCTTCCACTGTGCCTGCTTGAGCACAACTTTACTGGAACGTACCATGACTTTTAAAAATACCCAGAACAAACCGTGTTAACGAGCTAGCATTCAGTGATTTCCGTAACAAAATATGGATGAGCCGTAACAGTTGTCAGCTCTGCAATTATCATCATTCTCTCCTTGTTGATTGCACCTTTGTCTGAAAAAGAGCATGTTTAAACGGTAGCTGAACATGCCCCAACCTATCTTGTGCCATCATCCTTCCATTAAGAGCCACATGTACCAGACTGCTGTGTTGATGCTGTGTGTAGGCGTGAGGAGGAATGAAAATAGGGCTGGGATCAAGTTATTTTCGGCTAAATGAAAGCTGGGGAACAAAAAGCCTTTGAGTCACCCTACAGTTGGATACCAACACTGCAGGTGGACTGGTCCATGGACATTTTACATTCATAACAGGGGAATGACACACGAAAACTAAACATCATAGTAGTAGTTAGGTTGGACACATTCAAATATTAAGACAGCTTTGGTAAAAATTGAGTAGGAACTGTGTCATGCTTTCAGAATCAAATAAGTGTGCAGATGCAGATTAATTTTCACCAATTAAATTGCTCACTGTTTCATTTATTGCATCACCCATGGCTCTAAGACCTTTAGAAAAAGAATTAGACCGCTGTCACGAGCCAACTAGAAACCTGTTAAATCAATAACAGCATAATTCATTTGATTTTTTTTTATGCATTAAATCTGTGATTGAACATGATTTACAAGATGGTGTTGTCTTTATGGTGGCAACAATATACTGTATATGACGGCAATATAAGGTATGATGCTAACTTCAATGATGCGAGAACAGCAAGAGGCCGTTGCGAATCAGCCAGGATTCCACTTGACAACTACGAAGTATAGATAATATCGATACTAAATCAGTATAAATAGCAAATTGATATTCTGCTTAATATTACATTTGTGGAATATGAGTTAAGCATCAAAATCCAGCCATTTTTATCCATCTCAGGTGGCGGCCATTTTGCCACTTGCCGTCGACTGAAGATGACATCACAGTTGCTCAGGTCTCAGGTAACAACCAATTACAGCTCAGCTTCAGAAAACAGGTAAGTTGTGATTGGTCGTTGAGGCATTGATGTAATCTTCAGTCGACAGCAAAATAGCCGCCCCCTGAGATGGATAAAAAAAGGCTGGATTTTACTGCTTAACTCATATTCCACAAATGTAATATGAAGCAGAATGTCATGTTTAGACTAGTGAGGTCACATAACATATTATTGTCAAGAAATGTTTAAGGTTGACTTTTTTTCAGTGAGATTAATGTTTAAACAAACTGTCTAATAGAAGGAAAATGTAATGAATGTTCAGTGGTTTCTTTAAATCCTAAATGCATAATACTCAGGTACACGGTGTATAACCTCGTAGCAAGAGTAAGCTCATGATGTCAGCGCTTATTCACAAGTTAGTTGCCATAACAACACAGACTATATTGAATGTGCGTTCTGGATGTATTGCACTGTGAGCCAGCAAAGAGCGAGTTAGCAAGCAGCACGTTTGCTGTTGGAGAAGTCTTCCCTTTCTTATTCATTCTGCTCTACATGTCACAAAGACTGTTTGAAAGTGATAATTAAATCTGTCTGTCACCTTGCGGCTTTGAGACAGTTAATCACAGAATTTGTCACAATGGACTCTGAAGCTTACTACAGCACGGTAGCTTGTGGCTCTAGTCTAGACAGTCATCACACAATACCGTGTACTAAATACTAGGAGTGTTAAAAAAAAATGTAATTCGGCAATATCAATTCGCGATATTACAGCGCACAATTCTCGTATTGATTCAATACGTAGCCGAATCGATTTTTAAAGATCAATTTTTGATGGAAATATTCAACAAAATGTCTTATCTAAGCATGGAAGAATGTTACATTAATGGAACATTAAGCCTTCAAATTTGATTTCCATGTTGTTCAAACATGAAACAGACCTGTTTGTTAAATACAGTGGCTCATAGTTATAAGCCGGAAGTACATTTTCATACAAACCTTAGTGTACATGTTTACTGATTGGTATTTTCTAAATTTGAGTTTAAAAAAAGTCACAATAATTGACTTATAGAATCGAATCGTAACCTATGAATCGTGATACAGATCGAATCGCAAGCTAGAAGGCAATTCACACCCCTACTAAATGCTAATTTTCCCATACAGTCAATCAATAACATCTTCATGACATGTGACTGTTTATATTATATATCACTTATCCTCTATTGCCTATCCCATTGACTTCAGGTGAGGTGGACGACAGCCTTTACTGGACACGAATCACTCGCAGGGCATGTAAAATCGGGCAACCATTGACTGAACGAGAAATACACCACTACACCATCAGTGACAGAATATGATAATCATTTTTTTCTTTTAATTCAACAAAATATTTATATTACTTAAAGCTGCTCTTTGTAACAATTTGCCCAAAAATGTCTTTACAATAGCCTTTTTATTTGACCATTTATGAATGAAACATCTTCTAATTAACACATCAGCTGTTCACAGTGGTTACTCCTGCAAGCTTCTGGCCAATAGTTTTCACACTGGAGTCGGGTTCGAAATTTCCGCTCTCTGTGCGCATTGTGTACGTGAAGAAGGGTGTGTGCAGTTTCATTTTTCAGCCACAGGTGGCAGTAGCGATTCGAAATTATTAATTTTTAAAGTGTTCTGTAACTTTAAAAGGCTAACTGTCTTTCAGAAGAAGAAAAAAGAAAAAAACTAAAATATGTACTGGAGCAGGCTTGTTGCTGGAGTAACTGACTTGCCTAAAAAATATCTGTGACGAATGTTTTGACCAAAGAAGAAGAAAGAAGAATGAAATCACACTTTTCATCCTCTTTTTATAGCCCCCTTGAGAAAAGCTGAGGAGGCGGTCCTGTCTCATGCAAATGATTCACTGCTCACTCTCCATTATGTATTGTGCCAATGCAAGTACGGCTTTGTGTTACAATGGCTGAAGCTAGGGGGGTGGATACTTGTGCTCAAGCCCTTAGTATGAATTTGCTTTCAAATAAAGTCTCACTAGGCTCTTAAATTACACTTGTCACTATACTTGTCAATCAGTGTGCAGATCCGTGCATGTGACACTTAGAGCATATGCATGCTAATAGTTTTGTCACATCCATCCATCCATTCTCTTTTCCTCACGAGGGTTGCGGGGGTGCTGGAGGCTATATCAGATGACTTTTGGACGAAAAGCGGGGTACACGCTGAACTAGTGAGTCGCCAATCAATCCTGGGGCAAAAATAGACAACCAACCATTCACACCTATGGACAATTTAAAGGGATACTTGACACATGAGCTATCAAAGTTAATATTTTGTCCAGAATGAATTTGATAACTTCCTTATTTTTCTTGTATAATTAATAACTTTGAAAACAAATGTATCCACTTGCTATCACTGAAGATGCCATCACCTGTGCTGAGGAAGAAGGTAATGACCTGTTACCTGTTTTCTGTGTTTGGTCAGCAAACTGAGCCATGTTTGGTCGTTACCTACTTCCTCAGCGCAGGTGATGTTTTTTGTTTTTATGTTTTTTTTATAGGTATTAATTGTACATGAAAAATAATGAAGTTACCAAATTAATGCTGAACGAAATGTTAACTTTTTGCTTCTGAAAATGGCTCAAATGAGTCAAGTATCCCTTTAAAGTTTGCAGTTAACCTAGCATGCATGTTTTCAGACGTAAACGCAGGAAGACACACGGATTTGAACTGTGAACTGTGAACATGAGCTAACGACTGTTACTGTTACACCAGTCAGGTCAAACTCTGAACACCTTTTTGGCATAGGCAGGTTACAAAAATGCACAAATGTACTTTCACACTTGATGGTTGGACAGACAATCCTTTTGGAGTCAAGCAATCCAAAAGTCCGGTTTTCCACATCTCCTTGAGTTATTTAGGAATCACTCTTTTCTTTTTCCAGATCTGTAACTATTAAACTTGACTTTTATGCTTTTGTTCCTACTCCTTCCATCTATATGTAGGCAATTTTCTATTTACATATTGGTTGAACAACTCATTCCACGACTGTCAATATAACGACTCCAGATTCCTGATATTTTGAGACAATGTTTTTCAACTGGATAGCTTCAAGAGTTCACAACACCGAAAAATCAATCTCTTCTTTCATAAGGAGAGGAAAAGCCTAAGACCTCCTATCATTCCCCCTCCCACCAAAAAGTACTGTATGTCCGAATGTGCGTGTTTTTTTCCTTTTCTGTTCGCCCACTGACTGATGTGATTCAACCCAGCCTTCATAGCACAGGAATGAGGAGAAGTGCGTGGGCACCTGCTTCTCCTTTTCTCTGCCTTTCGATACCTCTCTCTCTCTCTCACGGTCCCTGATTTACTCAATCTTGGCGCCTCGTGCGTAGAGCTGCGATGCTGCACACAAAATGTAATTTTATGTTTGTGCATCCCTGGGAAGCCGACAATAGACAGACAGATAAGGGAACAGCTCAGTGGTGGGATGTGTGAAGGAGTTGGGACCGAAATGACCAGATGACTGTGAAAGAAGCGTGAATCATAGAATTTGACACCTATCTTCTTCCCATCATTTCCGTAGTGTGGGACACTGATTGCTCTAAATTCTTATTTCAATTATACTCAAACTGCTTGATTATAGAATGAAAACAATGCTAAAGAAATATCAATCAATACATGAATTTGCAAACTCCTATCAAGTGTATTCCATTAAGGCCAGCCAGTTAAACAGATGAAACAGTGTTGTAGCAGCAGAGAACTTGATTGATTGATTGATTGATTTATGAGTCACATAAATCATTAAAATAAACAAATGTTAATCACTTATCATTATTTGGCCATTCAGTCATTTTTAGACAAGTAGCAGAATTTAGTATATTCTACAGCTGTCTGTCAAAGAGCAACATTAGGAAAATAAAGGAATTCATTAGGCTCTATCTCTCTTTATAGAGAGATACATTTTTCAATATGTTCCAATCTCTTTGTTCTGGTCAGAACCCGAACTGCAGCATTCTGAATAAACTGCAGCAGTTTGATGCTTTTTTTGTAAGAGTCCAGAAACTATTAACAATAGTCAACCGATTGGCTCCAGCACACCCGCAACCCAAGCAGTTCAGATCATGGATAGAAGTTCTACTGGAAATAAAGAATGGATAACCTTCTTCTGGTATGCTTGGAGCATGCAATCCTTCAGCCTGGATGTTTTTCAGATGGTGAAAGGTTGTGTTATACTGATTGATTTGATAAGACTGCTGAAAGAGATCAGATCCGAATATATCGGCACCCCAAAGTTTAAAACTTATTTTTTTAAAGACAGTGATTCGAATTGTTTACTCACAGCGATCCTATTTTCTTTATTGCAAACAAAACGATAACCTCAGTTTTGTTTGGGTTTAGCTGAAGGTAATTTTGGTTCATCCAGTTATTCATTTGTTTTATTAATTTGCTTTGCGTCAGGGGTGCAACGGTTTCGGATTTTGGTGTACAATTATTGTCTGAGAAAAAAATGCGGTTTTATGTTTTTTTACAGTTATTTTTGTAGAATCACATCAGCATTCTTTGAAAATGTTTTTTAAACAACAATAAATAACTAAAAATTAATTTTAAAAAAAGTTGCTACCTTTTAAAACAAATTAGACGGATTAGACAGACAAGTTTCTTTTCTTTTTTCAACCTAAAAAAAATCTTCCTTTTCTTTCCTTTCAATTTCTTTGCATTTCAACCATACTTAAAGGTGAAACGTTTGTCGACAGCCTTTGTGCCAACTGGCGATTTGTGCAGTTTACCGCTACAAATGTAGGCATTTTGCAGCCATAATGCATATGCCGAGATACGAGTCCCAAGATGGCGGCCCCACGGCTTCAAAAGTCTCCGCCTATGGCCTCTCCAGCGGGCGGCCGTGGATCACGAGGCTCGTGGGAGCTCCCCGCCCTGCTGCGAACCGGAGTCCAGGGGTTGGCGAGGCGGCCGGCGGGCAGTCGGTGGTGACGGAGCGGCAGCGCAGCGAGGGGTGTGCCGGTGGTTCCTGCCACCGCTGCCTCGTTTTGGCCTCCTCTTGCCCCTCGTCCACTTAAACTGGTCCAGGCTGGGCCGCGGTCAGCGCGGGGACGCCCACCGCCGGTGCCAGCGCGGCCCGGCCACCTTGGAACCCTCCCCCAGCTGTCGGGTACGCAACTCTCCCCGGGCGGCGTTCAAAGCTGAGCCCTTTGTTGTTGTGCGCCCGCTAAATGGGCCGTGTAGAAACAGAAGAGCTATGGACTATGCGGCATGGCTCGTTTTGCGCCGCACGTGAGCGGAAATAACCGGTGTTGTTGAACGTCTGCGGTCATTTAATCCTGACGTTTAAAAAAACACGGTTCATCGTAAAACTGGTTAATTGTTGCACCCCTACTCTGCCTGTCATCTATTGTACATAGCCATGCAAGCCAACTTTATATAGTTCTGAAGAATTTGACCCAAGGGTAGAAAAGAGACTAAACAAAAGGGGGGAGTCCAAGAACTGACCCTTGAGGTACCCCACATATCATGGCCATTCGATTGGATCCTCAACTTCCAGTGGTCACAAAATGACTCCAGGACTTGAGCCATTTAGTCACAAATTAGTTTCTAACATGGTCAACAGTATATCATCTATCAGCACATTTTTCATGTTGTTGTTTTTTTGCTCAACAAAAAGAAAAGAACAACATGATACACATCATTATTTTATTAGTTTCCTAAATCAAGAAGCCCCAGTAAGGGCTCATCAGAGACCAGCACAATGTGAAGCAGTGAGCTCTGTGAAAGATCAGCTCCCTTTACTTGTCAGCAAGAGAGCCCCAGCCCAGGGAGTTACGACTCACTCAGTATTCAAAATATTCAGTATTCAATAGTGAATCTGTCTTTCAGAACATGATTTGAATTGCCTTATTAAATCAAAAATATTTTCATCAGCTGCAGAATTATTGGCAAAGTGCAACATTTACAAAATAAGTCATTTTAAAATCTTTTTACAGGGTTTTTCCTGTGTACAAAATTCAGAGGCGGCCACCTGCACCTTATTTGCTCGCCACCTCCAGCCTGAGTGAATGATAATGAATGAATGCTTTAACATGTTAATAGTCATATTCTTATTACCGTGTCTTTGTCTCCTTCCACTTTTGTCAGTTCTGCTCCTCCTCTATCAACCAGTAAGCTCTCTTGAGTATTTAGTTACCGGTTTCTGCTCAAGCTGACCCTCGTCATTGTCATGTGTTTGTGTGTCATACCTTGCAGTGAATCTGTTCTTTATGTTTTGTTCACTTTGTATCTTAGTTGTTTCGGGCTTTGTGTTACAATTTTTTTTATTTGCCATTTTTACAAAGAATTGTGTTTTTTTGGCAATCCATTGCACTAAGATCCAGCAGCCTTTCACCTACACTAATGAAATTCTGCCATGACAGCAGATATAATTCACGACTAGAACGACTATTAATAGAGGGCTGTGCGTAACATTTACAGCACTAACTGCTCACACTATTTGCCAACAATGTGTAAAATGTGAAAAAGCTGTTTGTCCGAGTCAAATGACTGCACTGTTAGTCTGGGAAATATTTGTGTTTTTGTAGTCACTTAATCATTTTCTAAATCTCTTCAGGGTCAATGGCATATGGTGGTAAGAGTAGACAAAACTTACACTCAAGTTAGAATACTTTTACTTTAGAATAGAATGATTCAAGTAAGAGGAAAGGGGAGTTATCTGACTAAGCATAAGTATTCAGTGAAAAAAATACTGAGTGACTGGTGAGTAACTTCTGACTCCTTTTTAATCAAAGCACTTAAAAAGAAAGGTTTGCCGTTTTAAGCCTCACTTCACTAAAACAGAGATGACAACGTCTGACATTTGTTTTTCGTAGTCTGCAAGGTAAGCATAGAATAAATATGAGGCCAGAGGTCAAGGCTAAAAATAAGTGGGTTTGCATCACAATTTGCGAGGCAAAATTTGCATTTTGCTCCTCATACAGACACAGCAACAAAAAAGCAAAATTGCAAGCGGACGTGCATACGCTGACGTATAAGTGCCATAAAGTGCTTATGTCACATGCGTGCAGGACGTCGGAGTTGGAAGCGAAGCTTTTATAATTGTAGTGAATCCAGACAACTGTCATGCTGCGTCGAACTATGGTAGACAGAGACAGTGGACAGCTTGACAGTTGGAGTTACAGGTAGGTAGTATCATTGTAATAACAATCTGCAACAGGTGCATTTGTCATTGTCACAACTTGTCTTCATGACACAATACAACATGGGGAACAAAACATCACTGATCTAAAATTAAAGAAATTGAACCGTCCATATTTTATGCTGGTTTGATTACTGATCCAGCTAGAAGTCCGCATCACAGATACTTGCAACGTACAATGGCACTTTGTCAGTGTGACATAATGAGGCACAAGCATGGTTCCAACTGAAACATTTTTTTCTTCTTTTTTGGGGCAAATATTTCTGATGTGTTTGCGAGGACTGAGGAGTGCTTTTGGGAGTTAATTATCTCAGGGCATTGATGTCATAATAATCCATTCAACCATTTTAATCCCTTCCCTTGGCAAAAATACAAAACCACCAAAAAATATTAAATTCAATAGATGCATAATACAAACTGTTTTCTATCTCAACAAGACTAACGCCGCAAGCCATGAGAGGGACTTTTATATCCTCCTTCATTTTTTCTGTCATGGTTAAAGCAACAGTAAAATCTTAACAGTGGAATGTACAAAGCAAACAAAACTTAAGAAATATATATATATATATATATATATATATATATATATAAGAAAATGTTACAACTCAAGTATCTCGAAAGCCTGGTTCACACAGCAGGAGAATTGACTTGATTTTAGCAGCGAATTTCCCTTCCCGACAATCGTAAGGACGCACTGGCGTCGATATCAGATAATCCTGCCATGTGTGTTGACGCCACACATGGCTCAGACCAATATCGGCCGCTCGGAAGGACTTCCGACCTGAAATCAGGGATCTGGGATCAACACGTTGGATTGTTTTGGCCCTACCGTTCAAAACGTACTCCCTTGATTTTTTTTCTTTTCACGTGTGGCATCTCTCACAGTTTGAAAGTCAGCCAACAATTTTTAAATTGTGCCGTGTGAACCAGGCTTAATAAAGGGTGGAGATTGATATAATGATATTGAGGGAAGCCTGAACCTTCACATATATTGCTATACAGCAGGCTTCTCCAGCTGGTAGCTCATTCGCTCGCGGCGTAATTTGAGTAGCTTGCGGACAGATAGCTAAGGTTAACTTCAAAATAAAGTTTACCGAATAATACACTGACGGCAATAATAATTACAGACTTTTACTTTGAAGTTGGGCCGCGTTGTGACATGATGGCTAGCTTGACTTCCCTTTTCGACATTTAGGATTTCTTTACCGTACTTTTTACTGACATTATATAGTTGCGACAAACATCAAAACAACGCTATCCAGAACTCATATTAAATTGCTAAATTAGGACGTTAAGACACCGCTATTTAATCACGCTGTCATTGTTTGGCATGGCACAAATCTCCAATGTTAGTGGCGAGCAACTAGCTGTTAGCATTAGTAACGGGTGCCTGGCTGGAAACATGAATGAGTTTGATAGCTTGTACCTGGCTTGCTTTCTTTATTCTGGACCAAGACTACTTTGTAATTCACTCTCCATGTTTAAAGGAAGAGAATGTGCCTTGAATTGCACTTTTAGGTTTTTTCATTATTAGGGAAAAAAAGAAGATAAATAGAACTTTGCCTTCATTTATTTTATAAAACACTTTTGCGCATTAAATAAATGTAATTTAAAAAAAAAACACAATCAAAAACATTCAACTCAAAATGTCAAGCATAGCCGTTTAGATTTTAGGAACACAACTTTAAGTCATTAATACCTTATTTTACACATGGACCATGTATAAAATAAGAATGTATCTGCTTCATATTGCACTTAAAGTTGTGTTCCTAAATCCTAAACTGCCATATTAAACATTTTATTTTTTGTTAGTTTTTTTCAAATGGGCAAAAGTGTTTTACAAAATAAATTAAGAGAAGTACTATATCTCTCTTTTTTTTTTTTGCTAATCCAAAAAGGTATCCGATCCAAACTGTGACTTTTTGTGATCCGTTGCACCACTAGCATGTGTATTCAGCATAATTTTGGTACATTTTGTTATATCCCAACATATGCATTTTGTGACTACTGTTGTTGTGTTTGAAGTAAAGGCAAATAACAAAAATTTGGCAATAAAATACATGTTGTGAAACATGAGCGGCTCGCTGCTGTTTTGCTTTTCTAAAAGTAGCTTACGGTGGAAAAAAGGCTGCTATACAGTAAAATATAATAATATAATTATACAGTATATTAATAATATTGTAATGATCCTTGGTGTATTCACCCAAACACATTACTGCACTATTATGATAAATAGATTGTTCCAGAATAAATAAATTAGAAGGAAAGTTATTATTATTTTGTTCTACTTTTAACTTTGTTAGTCTTCTTGCAAGTACACAAATGTTCGTCCAGGGGAACCGACATCGCACTGCTCTGTGGCTGGCCACAACTCCACCAATAGCCCACTGATTGCCAACGCAGCCAACACAATGATGAGACCTGTCAGCCTCAAGAAAGTGACGAACGGCAATGAGAGGAAAGCTGCGTTCAATATCAAATCAAGGAGAAAGGCAATCAGAGCAAAGCCTATTTACATATCAAATGAGAAATGTGACAGTCATGTCAGGCATTCAAAACCAACTAAAATAGCTTGAAAAAAATAGCATCATGGGAATTTCCAAATTGTCAAATTATCTTGGAAACCTGATCAAAGACATTAAAGATTATTATTATTTTTTTTTTATTATTATTTTTTAAGTAAGAATGAAAATAATGTGGCATGAGACCTTTAAAAAAAATGCAGATATATATAGTAGGTATGTGGAGTTAATAAATATGTTATAAAAGATATTTGCATGCCAAATAGTGTTAGGATTAGAATTGGAAATTTAATTGCCATTGTCATTAACTGCACATATGCAATTAGTAGCCTACATGAAAGGCAATAAAGAAAAATAATAGAAGGCAAATAATAGACTACAATATCATTCAGGAGCAGTTTGATAGCAACTGCTCAACAAAAAGCAACAACGGGCAGCTGTCGTGTTTGTCTTGTTTTCCTTAGTTCTTCCCGTCTCGTTATGTCTGATTACGTCCACCTGTGTGTCTTTTCCCTTCCCAGTGTGTTTGACCAATCAGTGCTTTCTACCTATTGTGTCCTTCAGGTGTGCCTCATTATTGTTGGTGTATTTAGTCTGTTGTGTTTGTCCAGACAGTGTGGGATCATTGTCGAAGTCATGTGTCGATGTCGATGTCGATGTCGATGTCGATGTCGATGTCGATGTCGATGTCGATGTCGATGTCGATGTCGATGTCGATGTCGATGTCGATGTCGATGTCGATGTCGATGTCGATGTCTGTGTTTCTCGTCGCGTCGAGCTAAGCCTCTCACAGTTAAGTCGTCTTTGTTTCAGTCTAGTTGTCTACGTCTCAGTCTAGTCATCCTCATCACAGTCTAGTCGTCCTCATCACAGTCTAGTCGTCCTCATCACAGTCTAGTCGTCCTCCTCTCAGTCCAGTGTCCTCGTCTCAGTTAAGTCACCCACGTTCTGCCAAGCCTCAGTCAAGCCAAACCTCAGTCAAGCCAAGCCTCAGTCAAGCCAGCCTCAGTCATGGCTCCCAGCCTCCTCTCGTCCAGTCCAGTCAAGGTGACCAATCTCCTTTCATCCAGTCCCGTCATTATGACCAGTCTCCTCTCGCCCAGGTCAGTCGTGGCGACATGTCTACCCCGTTACATCTAGTCGTGGCAACCAGTCGTCTCACTTCCTGTCCAGTCATGTCCCATCCAGCCCTTGTCCCCTCACCTTACTTCCTATGTTTTAATAAAGTTCCTCACATTGCCCTTCATTCATGTCTCCCTGTTGTGTTTCCCCGCATTTGGGTCCACCCTCTGGCATCTATTCTACCTACCATGACACCAGCATTATTTATTCTTCTTCAATCCGATTGGAAAGCAGTTTCCAAGAGTCTATCATCTATCTTCCAGGTCAACTTGACGCTGAGGTCTGCTTGCAGTTCCTTGTAAACGTACATTATTCACTTTCACCTCCAGCATATCAGTTACTCCTTCCGCCGTGTCAACGACTGTGCACCTTTCGGAAATATTTCAAAGGAAATGAGCTGCTTCTAATTGAGGCGAATCAAGATGGCTGTGTTCACACACATAACGGCACAAAACACCCATTTTAAACTGTGTAGGTCTGCAAAAAATATCCAAACAAAGTCTTGTTAGCCGTTGCGCAGATTGAGACAATCTGAGATCAGTTATTTTAAAATGTTTCATTCATTTAACAGTTCATTCATACTGCCACAAACCAAATTGCACTGTTGTACACTGAGAGTGTAACCAGTTCACATTTTCATAGAAGTCTTTTGTTAAACAAGCTCAGTTATAGTGCTTTGAATACATTTCCCTGCAATATTATTCAAAAAATACAATTCAATAGTATTGCTTTGGTAAAACGGCAACACTAGCACATTGTGAGAGGGGCAAAAATGACTTGCCTACTTGCATATGCCAGAGGAAGACATAGATTATAAGAGGCATCTGAACTGGAGGCGCGTTTATGGCTTTGTGAATCGAGCTCATAAAGAGCCTCCAAGGTGTACAGTGTAGCACAGCATTAAATACCACGAGTAAAGCAAGCCCTCCACAGCCTCTTCACAGTCATGCACAGATCTGTAATCCTATTTCATACAACACAAGATGGTGACACTGTAGGCAAGCACTAACTCTACAGGACTCGTGCAGCAGCTCCAAATGGAAAAGCTTCATTCTGTATCCTGACAAACAAGTAAGTCTTCTCCACAAACAGAAAATGGTCTACCAGATGTCAAATGCATCCGATTCAGCACTCGGAGTTTGTAAAGTCTTTGAATAAATATGCATTGTCTGAAACAGTGACAGTCTGCTTCTAAATGTTTCTAAGTGGACTGACAACAGAAACATATTTTCTCACAAGCACTGATAAGATTTCTGTATTTTCAAAGTGTAATTTCTCAACTTAATCAAGCCAATGAAAGCATCAGAATTTTTTTTTTTTTACAAATTCAGTTCACATGAGTCTAAACTGATTTTTTTTTTTTTTTTTTACATATTTTTACTTGCAATCAACCAGAACTTCACAATTTAAGATTATAATTTATTATGCAATTGATTTGTGAACAGGGTTATTCCTTGCTTTATGCCCAAAAGACCGTAAAGTACATTTTAAAATGTCATGAAACGGGATCACACATCTCACTATTCTTCATCATTGCAATTGTTAAAGGCCGGTATCCAATTCAGATGCTTGGTTAGTGGGTTAGTAATTTGTCTCTGTGATGGGATGCTGATCAAACAGGCTACTCCTCATCTCTCGTGAGTGAGTGAGTGTGTAACACCAGAATTGGCTGACAAATGGGGATCCCCTCCCTCACTCCCTCATCGCTCATACTTTTCAAGTGATCTCATCTGACTGAGCTAGAACCATGATTTTCTCTGCCCTACTTTTTCCATTCCCCCCCCAAAAAAACAGTCGAGATTTTACAGAAGCGCATATAAATGACTATTGTGTGGAAAAATGTAACAAATTCAGTTGTTACTGAATGGTTAATGACCTGAAAAATCAACAGATCCCAGATTAACGCCCGTACTATAGTATTTCAGTTCAACAACAACATTCTTGGGAAAAAAATAAAATAAATAAATGTTATACATCACCAAGCCCATTTGATGATGTTACTGTTACAGGCACTGGCAGAGCCAGAGGGGAGGCCGGGGTGGCACGTGCCCCTGCTCAAATGAGATTGGACTCCGCAGGCGCCAAATGATTGACATATCACGGCACTGGCGCAGTGGCGCCGCATGTCTTGCCAGTGCAGCCTCCCATTTTTTTTTCAATCAGACGCCTACTAATTGTTATGCCCCTCCTGCACACTAGGTGGCGCTATGTACCACAATATAGTGTAATCCACCTCAATAGGACTCTGGAGAAGAAGAATCTCCCGAGTCCCATCAAGACACTTTCAGATCAGTGCATCAAGATGACACGTTTTTGGTAATGTCATGTTGGTTTCCCCGTGAGATGTAAGTGATTGTTTAAAATATATTTTATATTCAGATAGATTGCTTTGAACGGACATCAATAAGTTAACGTTGTTTTGCACAAGCTAAAAATAAATGCATGATCTGAATGATGAACAAAGACGTGAAACAGGAAACAGAAGTACGGAGCGGCCTTCCAAATTAAAAGCATTTATTTCAAAATAAGAGATTTAAACATCACACACAAAACAGCTTGAAGAATATAGCTTAGCACTTACTCACTTAGTATATATGCCCTAACTTTTTTAGTCTAGAAGTGGAGGGTTTAATAGCAAGATTTAATAACATTATTATTAAATAATAACATTAGTAACACTATGTGGTTGTAAATACAGTGCTAGGAGTAACACATTTATTTTCTTTTTTTTCATAGGGTGTGTGGAAGATGAAACAAGAAAATATGACTTGTTCCTTAAACAAAACAAATTTCAATTTTCAAACAAATTGCAAATTTCATTCTTGTTAAATACTGTTACACATTTTTTGAATATTGTACATTTTGTCCAGCACATTATGGGAAAAAATCTCCTGTGTGCTATAATCCACATGTGCTTTAAGATGTACTTAAATATATTTCAACATTTAGAGACTCCGTTTGAAATTAATTGTTTATGAAACAAAAGTATTTGGCATAATCTTTGGATACGCATACTAAGTAACCTTGGTCCTTCCCAGGCCCCCCCCCCCTATTTATAAAAGTCTGGCTCCGCCACTGGTTACAGGATACTGTCAAGCTGGTTTGAGCTACTTCCCAGAGACAAAAGTCAGCAAGGCACACACAGGGCAAGGAGAAACACTGCCCACTCACTCACGGAAGAGCGAGTAAGGCTGGGGGTCGAATGACTGTAGGAGTCTGGCAGCATGCACAGAGCGTGGATAAAGTGGGAGTGTACAACTGCCGGGTAAGATCACACGGACAAACATCATACGGGAAGACCGATTTCGTGTCCAGTTCCTTGTACAGCTCCATGCCAACCCTAGCAAACATCCACGTGTGGGAGAAGAGTGAGACAGCTTCCTGCCCACTTTTCATCTACAGACTCCTCAGCAACCACCAAAAATTGGACTTGCAGATCGTCACTGGCGCCATGGCCAGATGCTTATATGTCAGTCTCTATAGGTCTAGGCAAAAACACCACCACTAGCCACTACGGATGGGTTTAAAAAAATCCAATAATCAATAATGAATTGATTTTCCTTTTCAAGCGTGATATCGATTTATAAAACCATGAATCGATTATTTTAATATCTCTTTTTTCCATAAATTCACAAGAAAATAAAATTTTAAAGGCCAATTTTTTGTGGGTATCTTACTGTTTTCTTTAAATTTACTCTTCACGTGAATTTAAAAGTATTTTCTTACATTTATGAAAGACCTGACTTATTGCACTTTATGACAATTCAGAATTTATATTTACAATCATTGAATTTGAATTATGAAAACATTTTCATCTCATCCATGCTGACGTCAATGTTTGTGCAACACTTAATTGATTATAACACGTGTAATTTTCATTAATAAATAAATAATTTAACTAATTACTGCCTCTGCAAAATTTAATTTGGAATTTAATGTTTGTGGTATTTTTTTTTTTATCATGTCCTTGATATTTAAAAAGAATTGATGCTCCATAATTAATCAATATTGGATTGAACTCTTGTGAATCAAATCGGGAACAAATCGAAATCGAATCAAACTAAACTCTTGTGAATCATAATTGAATCGATTAAGGAAATTCTAACCGATACCCTGCCCTACTACACACAGAAAGCAGTTACCTGCGTTAAAGTTCAAGAGAATACACATAGAAATACCAACAATGTTGAATTCACATTTGCACACCCAAGTTTGAATCAGGAATTGCATAATTGTGTTTTATGGTCGGGGATGCAAACAAATAACTACAATTTTAACTCATGAAATAATAATAACGGTATAATAGCCTTACAGTTGTTTTAATATAAACACTACACTTGGAAATTTCATTGATAAGAACAAATACAAATATAATCAAAAAGAATTTATAGAGATTATTTGCAGACTTTTTAACCTGTGATGTGGCAAGAAAACAAGAAGGCAGAATTTCTATTGCGACTCTCAGGAGCAATAATAGTCCCACTTGCATATATTTCTTTCAAAACGCTACTGCATGGCATGTTGTGAGATTAATTATAAAATGCCAGATAAAGCAAATGATGATGCCGGTGTGTGCATGTCTCGCAAATGTAGAGAGAGAGGCTTGAGTTCTTCGCAGCAGAGCTTCTACAGTAATGTTGATGTCCTTGACCCTGTCACAGCCGCTTGGCAGATATTTTGTGCTGACTTTTACATTTCATAGCACTGACACTAATGTAATCTAGCACGCAGACATAATGAAAACTGAGGTACACATAGCAAAATGCAGTCGAAATATATTAAGATAAAACTAATTTGGTGGCTATGAGCGAAATATGAAATATTGAGCGGGTGCCCAGGCCAGATTTTCTCTCTGTGATGGATGGACCCGAGTCCGTCTATCTTCAATGTTCCTGAACGGCAACTTCAGGACGCTTCTGGTGACTGCACGTAATGTGCACGCGTGATGGTGTTGGTTCACTAACATGTATCCATAAACACGTTGCATGGAATTTGTCAGTGAGTCCATGCAGGCTGAGAACCCTAAATTAGTTTCTGAGCCTGAACAGAATGGCAAGTGCGCTGAGATCAAGCACCCTTACCTGATCCCGCTTCTGCGTCGTGATTGGGCATTGTGCATGGCAGGTCACCTGGGCTCGATTAGTTCATCAACCTTCTCAATAAGAAGCCTGGTCTGCACCCAGGACGGTGCCAGAGAATTCCATCTCATCCGTTAGTACTACACAGTATATCTTCCAGCGGTTTTCCCTGGACCTTTGTTTTTTGCTACAGTTTTCTTCGTGAAGCTTCTCCAGCCAGCCCGCCCTCTCCCTGCCTGATTGCCTGCCTCCTGAGTCTTTTTTGTTTTTTTCTTGCCAGACCTCAGCAAATAAACTGTTAGAATCCGTAACATTCTGATCGCCACCGAACAACTCAACCCTCCTCACATCTTCACCACAGAACAGGCATTGTTATACAAGATGCAAAAGTCATCCCTCACAGAAAAGAATGATCAAACGCTTTTTTTCTACAGGACAGAAAAAATAAATACATGGAAAAAATGAGACATTTTTAAAACAGGAAATAACGACGACAGCAAGCTCGGGATTTTTCACTCATAACCAATTGAGTAGTGAAAGCAGAATGAGAAATGAAGGATGGTACACTTGAGTGTTGCAGTTCACTTTCCAGTGGCACAAATACTATTTGCAAGAGTGCCTCTGCTGGACTGCGCTTTTGTGGGTAATATATAATTTACAATAGTATACCAAAATGCACCTATTCAAGACATGGGTTTCAAGGGGGAAATGGTGACACAAATAGAATTGTGGCATCCACTCTCAGCTTATGCAGCTTTCAATGATTTAAGTGGAGAATAGTGGGAAGCAAACACTTTTCACCTTAATTCAAATTTGAAAAGAGATTTTGATTTGGTCATGTTTGTACCTCACCAATTAAAATGTTTTTTTTTTTAAAGCATAGTAATTACTACCACTGTATATACTTTTAGTGATTTGCATTCTGACTGAGTTAATAAAAAAAACTGATTTAACAGCATGTTGATGCGACTGCAAAGGCATGATCACTACTGTTCTCCATTCAACTCAATCCATGTGGAATGCAAAGCACCAACCAAGTATACAGTCATTGACGACATACTGCACTCAACATACATAATATCGCTACCAAAAAAAGGAGAAGAAGAAGAAGGCAAAAGGGCAATATTTAAAATAGTAATCCCAACATTATATGAGCATATGATGCAAATTAGGCAAATTAAATAAACTATAGTGAGAAAAATATAAGAACAGTTAGTTTCTCTCTAAAGTGCACTAGTTCACAGTCAAGAATACTTTTTGGACATATACAAGATACAAAATAAACAAATTTGGAGTGTAAACATTATCATTCTCGAGTTGCAAAATTATTGTATACTGCCACCAGTGACGTGCGGTCAGGATAGGCAAGGTAGGCACTGCCTACCCCAGGCTGAAATGAAAGTTGACACCGTTTGCCTTTTTCTATTTATTTTAAGTATTTCTTTCATTTCAGAAAGCCTACATACCTCAATTAAAAATGACTTGTCTGGCCTGTAGGCAAAAAAGCTGCAAAAATGATCCTCCTGAAGGCACACCTCTACTGTGCTTTTCCCATCCATGTCCGCGTAGCGATGTGTGTTTGCGCATGCAATGTCATTTTCCCAGTAGAAAAGTCCTTTACGCAAATAGGCAGATCGCTAAAAAAAAAATGAAAATGAAAATATGGTCACCCTAGGATACGTAAGTGCGTCTGCCTGCCTAGCCAAACCTAGCACTCACTGCACGTCACTGACTGTTAGCATTATTGCTCCTTTGAAATGTGCAAATTTTTAATAAAAAAAAATACCCATTAGATAGTCTTATAATAACGATGACATGATATATTGCTGTTATGGTCTGGTGGCAGCACTGCTAGTAGTGACTAACTGCTAAGGCTACGTGTGCTAACGCTAGCAGTGAGGGATAGGCTGCAGTGACTGCTCACATTTGTATGCGTTCCACTGGATTACTTGGGTGGTACTTCTTCTGCTCGTTTTTGAGGGCACCGCCACCGACACGCCGTGTTACTCAGCTATAGGTATCATTAGCATTGCTCCACGGTTCTTTGGACCACCACACAACGTTGAGTAACTTGTCAAAATATGTTGACCACCTATTAGCGCACGCTAGACGACAAGTAGGAATCTGGTGGTAGGCTAATCTTTCAGTTGGTTGAGAGATCTTGCAGCCACACAGTATGAGATCAATTGTGCACAATGAGCAACTTGAATTAAAACAATGTTTATGTCCAAACAAAGTCTCAACCTGCTGTTTGTTGTATCTCCAGTTAAAATTAGATTTTTGTAAAGATTAAGGCCCTGCCAAGTGCCAACTTTTATTGTACTATTTCAACTATGTGTTCATAATACCTCAGCAAAAGAGGTTATATTTTGATTTTTGCTTTGTTTTTCCATCTGAACAACTCTATGAATTCATTTCTTTGTAAATTTACAGAAAATTCACTTGGTAATGTATGGTCAGACTGCTAACAGATGTGCTAAACATCAAATCAATGAATCTGAACATGACAAAAGGAAGCTATTTAGAATCCCCCCCCCCCAAAAAAAGTAAAATATCAAGTCATTTATCAACTTTTAGAAATCACTGTGTTCCCACACAATGTGTTAACAACGCAGTATTTCCAAGAGCTGTCATCTCTCGCTAATGGGAGCATCACTTTACTCATCACAATCATTTTTTGGATGATTATCTATCTATAAAGAGTGTCCCAAAAGTTATTATGCACTTTCCTTTTGTTGTTTTCGTTTTTGTTTTTACTTGGAAAGACGTGAAGGCTTTGCAGTGTTATTGTAAAAGAGAGCATATTACAATACGTTGTTTCAGAAAAGCCCATTTGTAACACATTACACAACAAAGTGAGTATTGATTCACACCCACATAATTCTTAAACATCACACATTTCTTCCAGAACTTCACCGCCACCGGAGGATGCCTGCCTGCCTGCCTGCCTGCAGTGTCGCCTCAGCCCAGCTGTCTGTGCTCTTCTTTGCCATCTTTCTAAAAAATCTTCGCTCAAATTTGTTTCCAAACCCTTCACATCTTAACACGATGGAGTCAAAACTTTGGACATTCTATGCCCTTTACAGACAACTTCTTGGCTCTCTGCCATCACACATTTCCGAATGGTATCCACGGCAACAGTCCACAGAACACAGGTGTAACGAAGCCTGGGTGTTGAGATTTTGCTTTGATTTTTTTTTTTGTAATCAAATTAATCGACTAAACCGAATAAAAAGTTTTTGATCGATATCATTTCTGGGAACACACAGTAAGTGAACTACATTACCCGAACTACTCTTAGAACCTTGATATGCCGTACAGCTGCCATAAAACTGACTGAGCCGAAACAAATTTGTTTGAAATTGCCATAAAGAGCTTCCAAATTAAATTCATTTAAAAACATGACACCTAATGACATTTTTACAATTGGCAAAAAATCATTTACTTCAAAAACATTCTTATGTTCATTCCTTTTTTTTTCCATTTCTAGTTGGATATTTCATTTGTTTTCATAAACTATATTTACCATGGTGGGGACTCAACACTGTACTAATGTAAAAGGAGTCTTTTCAGCGCTGACACTCTGCCCACACTCTTATCATCACCAGTTGGTCCTCTTGAATTAGAAGCATGCACAGATCTCTTGTCCTCTCATCCACAGCCACAGGCGACAATCTGACTCAAGCTCCTCACAACTTCTCACTGAAGCGGAAGAAGATAAGGCGGACAAATCCCAGCCAAGGATGACTGCACCGCATCACACTTGACATCACTGGAGTCTTACATTTCATTTGAGTTTGGGATAATAAGAATTGGCCCTGCAGTGCAACAACTTGTTAAATATGTTATTTCCCTGCAAAATACAACCTTCCATCCAGTTGTGTGGTTGCCACTGTCTGCAAAACGGCGTAGAGACGTTCTTACATGATGTTGACGCAGGTTTAACATAAAGGAGCCTTGCATATGAAGTGGTGTGAAATGTTGCTTAAAGCAGCTGGAAAACTCTTTCATTTATTTATTCATTGCCTTCAAGAGTCACGTTTGTGCACTTTCTAAAATCGTATTACCAAAATATCACCCATACTAAAGTATGTTATGAATGTGGGCGTTTGGTTCATCCTAATTGACATATTTTAAGCCATTAAGCCATTTGTCGTAAGACATAAGGCAATGCTGGGGAAAACAAATACCCACAAAGATGAAGATGCCGATGATGCTGAAGCTTTACGAGCCAAGGTTGCAGAGAGTTGTTGAAGCCACCGACTATCATACGGGCAATCCCTGGTTCAAACAGGCTCTCTTTACCGGTGCGAGGTGAGTCATTAATCCACAGCAGTATCGCTACAGAGGAACTGTTCGTTCACTCCTGAGCGTGTCGCGCGCCAACGCCTGACCCATCAACAGCCAAGGTGCAAGACGAGCTTACCTCGTTCAGCTCTTCACATCATCGCTAAACAACTAGCATCCATAGACGCGTCCCTTCGTGTGTCCACGGCGATGTCCACGCAGTCACCGGCGAAATGTGAGTGAGACCGAGAGACTGTGTGAATGAGTGAACGTCAATGTGTGGGCATCAAGTGGCGAAAGCCTGCGGTCAGTTGTTGAGGTTAAAAAAAAAAAAACGTCATTCTTTACGCCAATGGTTCCGGTATTTGCTTACAAAATAAAAGCATATACTCTATATTTTTTTTTTCACTTTTAGTGTCCTCCAAGGAAATTGTGAGATTACATTCAGTATACAATAAACTATCATTTATGCAGATCTGTTATTCCACTTTGATGATGATGATGATAATTATCAATAATAGTCATATGTATGCACCCATTATATTATAATTAACATTACCTAATAATAATAACAATAATAATAATCCATCCATTTTCACTAATAATAATAATAATAATCCATCCATTTTCAATAATAATAATAATAATAATAATAATGATAATGATAATCCATCCATTTTCTTAACTGCCTGTCCTCATAATAGTCGCGGGTATGATAATAATAATAATAATAATAATAATAATAATAATAATAATAATAATAATCCTCTTACTTATACACTAAATATTTTCTTGATTAAATTTCTTAGATTTCTTGTTTAATTTTGAACTAATTTCATAAATCATTTATACCTCTTTTTGTCTGTATTTATTTATTTTAATCCCAAAATAAACATCCAGTGCAATATTAACACAAACATTTGAAAGTAAAAGAATGAAATAAATGAATAAAAGAATGGCCAATTAAATTCTGAAGTTGCATTTGTAAGCCATCTATAATTTTAATATTTGGTAATGAATATTAATGGATATTACTGGATTCCCAGAAAGCACACGATTTTATCAGGGTCTAGAACTAAAAGCTAAAAGATACTGTTTATACTGTAACATAATCCATTATGTATATTATGTCTACTTTACCTTGTAGTTTAAGCCAAGGATTTTATTTTGAATGAAACGTGGGAAACAAACTGAACGGTTTGCCTGTACTTGATTTGGCATTCCTAGAACGAAATAGGCTGATAGAACACCTCTTTATGATTGTTATTTGATTGATTGAAATCTTTATTTCGAACATAAAAACATAAAAGCAATAATCTCAGCAAAATCAAAACAATATATAAAATACATAAATAAATAATAAGGTAGAATGAATGAATGAATGCAAAATAAGAAAACAGCCATAGTAAGTAAAATATTTAGTTAATCCTACCCCAATAAATTTTTCATTATGAAGTACATCAATATAATAATTATTTGTTGATTATTAATTCTGTTCATCCAAAGTGACATCTTACCTCCTCTACATTGTACCTTCCATTAAGGAAACTTTCATGCATAGACCCTATTAAATACAAAAAACAGAACCAAGTACTGATTACATAATATTTTTTAACTATTTTATTTCAGAGGTAGAATTGAAAGATCTGTTAAACTAAAGATCACGAGGATTTTAGCAGATGTAGCATCCTGAGATGTTCACGGCAACAACAACAAAAAAGGAAGACGAATAGGAAGAAGGTGCCTCCCTCTGCATTATTGCATTATTGAGGGGAGCCAGTTCGATTGGCTGGTAATCGCCTATGCCTTCCCTCCAACAATGGCGCACAGTATTGCAAATACCCTCTTCTATATGCACTAGTATAGCGAAATACCAAAAGAAAGAAAACTCAACCCATGCACACAGTTAGACTGCGCTTTGCGCTAGACCAGCACTGGGCATAAAAATCAAAGTGTTTTGCGTCAGGTGACATTTTTGTACCACTGCTCCAATGTGTATTGGTGAGCTACTGTCCAGGAAATTGCATATTCCAAGAACTGCAAAGCCTAACATCTAAAATGCTCATAGCCTTGCTGCTGTCAAAATCATACCCAAAATGAAAAAGTAACAAGGACGTCTATTGTTACTTTTGGGACACCCTGTATGATAGTCAAATACAAATCAAAGGACAGTTCTGCCCCAGCAATTGCATTCTAAGAACAAAATGATAACATATACACCTTTTGGAAATAAGTCCACTAAACAAGATATTTGGCCAAATTCTCAACATTACTGCAGTTCAAAGAAGCATTAAATTGAGTTGAGATGCAGCCTTTTTCAAAGACCTGCAATATCCTGATGCCTTGGGCAAACATGCCATTTGACATTCTTCCCACTCCACAAACTTCCTTTGTGGAGTCCACATACAATGTTCAAAACAACTGGGCAAAACATTTTCTTTGTTTTCATTATTGTGCTGACTGCAACTGCTAAAACAAAGTATACTGCACAGAGCATTATGCATGACCAATGCATGGTAATCCACTTTAATCTGTATTCATTTGATGGAATTACACTTTAAAAAGACAAACATTTTAGTGTGTGGCCAAGAAACAACAGGAATGGCTACACCGATACACACTGCTAAAAGTGGCAATGGGGTTGCCTTGGCAATAGCAGAGACATTATTCCCATGATTCTAATCATGCGTACCATTATGTTGTTGAAGCAGCAATTTACAGGTAACATTTCCCACACTGTGCTATTTACAAAAAAGACAGATCAACGCTCCTTTGTATATGAATGATAAACCAGTAAAAAGAGCTTTTGCAGCTATGTCCATGGATACCATATGGCTAATGATTATAGCCAGCATGATACCTCTGCTCTGCAGTCATTAAGAACTGAGAGGTACTTATTTATTTATTTATTTATTTTTACAAACTTCTATCTCGCTGAGATAAGGGCTTTGAGGTATCAAGAAAATTATTCCCAATAAAAAGATTGACAATAATATTACATTCACATACATGCACAGTACTTCTACCAAATGAGTATTATCAATCTCTCATTGAGCCCCAAGGTGGCAGCAAATGACTGCTGTAGTGAGAGCTCATCGGCACACACGCACACACAGGTTTGTTTTACTATCTTTTTGGGGCCATCTCATTGACATAATGCATTTCCTAGCCCCTTTTCCTAACCCCAACCATCAAAAATGATTGCCTACCCTTATTCCTTACCCTAACCTCAACCATAACCAAATTCAAACCTAATCTCTAAAAAAAGAGGTCTAAACTTGTTGGCCCCACAACTCGGTGAAATCCCGAAATGTTGGCCCCACTATGTAACAAAAACAAGACCACACACACACACATGCTTAAAAAACTTAACTTACAATGTACAGTATTGCCTTTGCTTGTATTTTACAAAATCCCAATATTCTTATTTTTTCAAATAAGAAAAAAAAAACAGTAGGAGATTTTACAACTGCATGCCTTATCTGTGTGTGTCTCTAGAATGGACACATGTGTTGTACATACTTTCAAGTTTTTGTTACAAGTGCTCAATGTGGCCACCACCGTCAACACGGACAACATCAAGCTGACATGAGAATTCCTCACATTCCCTCACATCCCCCTATTCCTCCCTTATAGTGGACTCTTACAAATACTTGGGTGTTTACCTTAATAGGAACCTGGACTGGACTGACAACACTTATTAAGGACCTTCTATGACTCTGTGGTGGCCTCAGTCCTATTTTACGGTGTGGTTTGCTGGAGCAGCAGCATCTCAACTGCGGGGAGGAAAAAACTGAACAAAGATGGCGGGCTCTGTTCTGAGCTCCAGTCCCATGACGGTAGAGGTGGTAGGCAACAGGAGAACGGTGACAAAGCTGTAATCTATCCTGGGTAACGCCTCCCACCCCCTTTGCGGGACTGTTCGAACCTTGGAGAGCACCATTAGTGCTAGGCTTCTTCACCCACGCTGTGGGTTCACCACAAGGAAAGGTAGCGAAGGTCCTTCCTACCCACTGCTGTTAGACTTTACAATCAACTGTACTCTCGGAAGACCATTGTCGTGGTGTGATGTGATGTTTTAATTTCAAATTTAACAAATGTGATGATGATGATGCCATCTATTTGCACTATATACTGTGTTCTCTGTTTTTATTGAACTATAGGCTACATAAGCATTTTCTGTGCTACATGTTATTTATATATGATGTGTGATGATGTGTATTGCTGCTGGTAACGCTGTGAATTTCTCCACTGTGGGATAAATAAAGGTGTATCTTATCTTATCTTATCTTATCATCTTGATGATGTCTATGCTGGCACTTGTAAAACATGAAATAAAAATGTGAAGGTATGTCCAAGTAAGAGTTTTTCATTTTTGAAATATTGCATGATTTTGGCCACCTCTTCAAGGACCTGAAGCAAAATTGACTCACAATGTAAAGAGAGCATGGAGAAGGTTGTGAAGTTACTGTGTGACAGCTTGACACCATTGTGCAGCATATATATTTGTTGGGGAGGAATCAAAGGAGCTCACATCAAGTTGACCTACGAAATATAAAGGCATATGCGTGACAACAGTCGAATAGATTTCAACTGGGAGTGTCAGCATAAAAGCTATTGGCACACCTACAAATGTGGGTACTGTCTATGGTTGCAATTTTAAATGGAGCATGACTGAAGACATTCATGTACGGAAACAGTCTGAACGGGAGGATGGAAGAACAAATAATGGATTTCAGATTGAGGTTTATGTAATAACAACAAAATCAACATTTCGGAGTTATTAACCTCATCAACGTTGTGCCAACATACCCTGAAAAAACGCATGATAGCATTTGATACTACTGAGATTGTCAACACAAACTATAGAGTTTGATACGAAGGAAGAATGTTTGATTAGTGCACATTTTGAGGAACCCATCCCTGAATTCCGTTTAATTTTTATTAGTTAGTGCTAAACCACATAACGTCTTATCTCAATGACACAAGCACATTATTTGCACAGTGCATCATCCATAGGATCCAATAGATACTCTCATTAGTGTGCATTTCACAAATGAAACATTTCTTGAACTTTAAAAAGGATCAAGATTCTATGTGTGTAAAATAAGGTTCCTGTCTCAATATGGCTGACAATGGTTGGTGGGTATATGTTTGGGATAGGCTAAATATAACATTTCAAATCATGATTTATTCATTGCCACATAATATTCACTGTAGGGTAGCCTAATAATCAAAAAAGTAAGAAGATGATAGCTAATATTTTGTTGATCCAGATGATTTGCGCTATCCCCCCCAAAAATAAATAAATCAAACAAATCAATCATTCAATCAATAAATAAATAAATAGCTAAATAAATAACGCTCGTATAAATAAATCACGTTGCAACATTACGACCACCTGTAGACTAGACCCGATCTTTAATAAAAATTATAACAGGTAAGAAGATCTCCTCTATCACAGCGAAGAGCTTTGATATTGAACTCAACGTGGATGACGATTTAGATTAGTGAGCGCTGGCAAACGCTCAAAGAAAATTCGAGTTCAGGATATTGCAAACAAATCCGGTGGATACTTCATAGAAAAATAACTACAACAATATAATCCTGCAAAAACAATGCTTGATATTGTATAACCGTGTATATTAAGATGTGCCGATTGAAGCATTAGAACGCAAATCTAATTGTTGATATTATAGAAAACAAGAGAAAACAATTCAGACTGCATCGAGCAACGAGCCATCCTCCTTGCAGAATGAAGGCGCAGCTGCAGAAACAAGCCAAACCCACCCGGGTGAGCACACTGCGGGGAGCCTATATAAATACCTGCTGTCCTGCTGACATCGTTCTGTCACTTCACCGCTAAACTTGTATATTCTAAAAACTCACTTCTATTTGTCACACCTTCGTGTCATTGCAGGTAGTGCTGAAGAGAGAAATGTCTCATAAATGGGGATACGGACCGAATAACGGTGAGTTCAAACAGCGTTTAATTACGAGTTTAGCCCATGCGCATCTGTTGTTGTTGTTATTATTATTATTATTATTTTTTTTTTTTTATTATTACACTTAACAAGTTGTTGTTTTTTTGGTATCTCGTTCCATAAATAGGTCCTGACAAATGGGAAGAAGGTTTCCCATTAGCCAATGGGCCCCGACAGTCTCCCATCAACATCGTCCCGAAAGAGGCCCAGTTTTCAGCCTCTCTAAAACCTCTGAAAATCAAATATGACCCGTCCAACTCCATGGGCATTCTCAACAATGGACACTCCTTCCAGGTTGACTATTCGGATGATGTTGATTCTTCTAGTAGGTGTCCAACTCTTCGCAAACATAATCCATTTGAAGTAGTCTACAGTATGGCAGGAATATGTTCTATTTTTTTCTAATTGCATATATGTAAAATAGCATTTTAAATCATGATTTTCTATTTTTGCTATTCTTGTTCAAATTTCTTGAATATTTGGCTATATTTCTCATCAAATGCAATAGTAGGCTAATATAATTTCAAAGTGTGTTTAAATATCGAAATAAAGAATAAATCTCATGAAAAACCTCATTCACAATTTGATTGAGCAATATAATGTAATTCAGCATCTGCTCGTATATATAGACTCATTACTGTACTGTAAATATTCCTTCATGTCTTTATCTGGCTATAACTATGTTGTTTATGTCTCCACCCTGCTGTGTGCACTGCAGCAGATAACAACATCTATTGATGCCACTGCTCTTTTACTTTACTATCTGGTTGGTTTGAACACCATGCCCTGGTCAAACTTCTCATACGGAAGATTCTAATCATTAAAAATTCATTTCAAACATAGTAATAGATAGTGACTCCAGACAGGCACAATATTGTAAAGAACATAAGGCAATGCTGAAGGTGGAAATCTAAAGTATTAAGATCAATATAAATAATTAAATAAAAAATTTACACCATCGTCATTTTAATCAAATTAAATTGTTAATATTTGTGATGTTATGTTATTCATAATTCACGTTGTCTCCTTGCAGCCCTCACTGGGGGTCCCATTTCTGGAACTTACCGTCTGAAGCAGTTTCATTTCCACTGGGGAGCCAGTGATGAAAGAGGTTCTGAGCACACAGTCAATGGCATCAAGTTCCCATGTGAGGTATGTACTGCAAAAAAAAAAGTATATTTTTAAAGAGGGTTAAAATGTTGTTTATTGTGGCTGTGGCTAACTGGAAGAGAGCTCGGTTTGTATGCACTACTTAAACACTAAAAAATATTTGTAGGCTGATTGCAAAAAAAAATAAAAAATTCTAAAATATTATTTTCTCAAAGATGGCATGTCTAATTGTTAAATGTTTTCACTTTTGTTGTCTTGTCAAGCTTCACCTGGTGCACTGGAACACCAAATATCCCAGCTTTGGAGAGGCGGCCAGCCAACCTGATGGACTTGCTGTGGTTGGGGTCTTACTCAAGGTGGGTCTACAGATCACAGTGTAGACTACTGAAAATATGATGATTGACTCATCAATGTCCCATAATCTTTATAAAAAATGAAAAACAAAAAAGATTCTTTTTTTCCACTAACTGGGATCCATATCTTCCAGGTTGGTGCTGCCAACCCCAAACTGCAGAAAGTGTTGGATGCCTTGGCTTCTATTAAGACAAAGGTGAAAAAACACACTGAAATGAAAAGTGTTTTTCCATTATGATGATCATCTATAGTTTAAAAGCTATACATCATGATAATCTCTTTCCGCTCATCATTTATCCTGTGTTATTTACAGGGAATGCAAACCACCTTTGCTAACTTTAACCCAGAGACTCTTCTTCCCGTCTCTCTGGACTATTGGACATATGACGGCTCTCTGACCACACCACCTCTGTTGGAGAGTGTCACATGGATTGTCCTCAAGGAGCAGATAAGTGTCAGCCCTGCACAGGTACAGTATTTTTTATAAACAAATAAAATAAATATACTCTTTGCAATTGATGCTGTAATTATATTATAAAAAACATTCATGTATTCATTTGTCTTACTGTCTCTTCATTTGACTTTGTTCATTAACCAAAAATTTTGCAACTTTGTCACGTTAGAGTAGGAGTCCGTTTGTAAATTAGCATCTCTTTAAATATTTCAATATTCAAATCTGGTCCGGCCACCCTCAGCAGCAACAACTCAAAGTCTTTTGACCCACTCTTCCTTCCGCAATTGATTTAATTCAGCAATACGGAGAGTTTTCATGCATGGTCATGCCACAGCAGTTCAAGTCCGGACTTCCAAAAGCATTCAGAAGTTGACTTGCTAGTGTGTTTTTTTTGTGTGTTTTTGTGTGTTTTTGTTTTGTTTTTCCGTTGGGCTGCTGCAGAGCCCAAATGCGCTTCAGCTTGAGGTGGCAAGATGATGGCCAAATGTTCTCTCTGACGATTTTCTGGGACAGCAGAATGAATAGTCCCATCAACCACAGCAAGTTATCCAAGTCCTGAAGTAGCAATACTGCCCCAGATTATCAAAGTACCACCACCATGTTTGACTTTTTGCCATGATGTTCTTTTTCTGAAATGCTGTGTTACATTTACACCAGGTGATGTAAAGAGATGCACACCTTTAAAAAGTACAACTTCTGGCTCATCAGTCCATAGAGTATTCCTCCAAAAGTCTTACGAATCATTTAGATGTATTTTGCAAAAGTAAGACGAGTCTTTAAGTTCTTTTAAGGCAGCAGCGGTTTTTGCCTTGGAACTCTGCCATGAATGTCAATTTTGCCCAGTTTCTTCCTTATTGTTGAGTCATAAGCACTGACCTTGTCTTAACTGCAGCGAGGGAGGCCAGCTTGTAAACATCAAAGTAGGAAAATTACACAATGTGTATTTACAACCATATACTAGCCTTTTGTCCGCTCACTTAATGCCTTTAGTCTTAAACCTTTAGCCCTTTAAGCAACTGATATTTGTACACAAACCATGAAGCAACATATTTAGTCATTCAGCTGTATTCAAAGTAATATATTATTTGTCCTCTTAGAAGAGCTGAGGTGAACTGAGAAGTGCTGAGACTAACATCCATGTAAAGCATAACCTTCCATCTGTCTTATACTGCCCCCAGTCAGTTGGGCAGTCTGGTCAGGGTGGGCATCAGCACAATGGCCATTCAAGAGATGCATTGTATGACAAAAACAGTTTAATTCTATTTCTGCTGTATGCTTGTATAAAGTACAATATAACAGAGTCCTATTTTCTTAGTAAAATTGCAATTTTTTGGTTTGTTTTTGAGAGGCTGGAACGAATTAATCACATTTCCATTGAAATGGGGAACGATAATTTCAGATACGAGTAATTTTAGTTACAAACATGGTGACGGATCGAACCAAATTCGTATCTCAAGGCACCAGTGTACTTTCTTTCAGTAGGTTACGCTTAAGTGGGGACAACCAACATCAGCCACCTGTCACATGACACAACCTCAACACCACCTGAAACGGAATTTGAACGTTCCTTACATACTCGGCAAACCTGACTCGCAATAAATCCTACACAAATGCAGGTTATCATGCCCATTCAATGAAACATTTCTGCTTAATATTATCATAATTATTATGCAGTTCCCCTCCTCATGTTGCTGTTATGAAAACACATTCAATCATGTTAGATTTTCAAGTGTCCTCTGGCATAATCCGTTTCAAGTCAACTGTTACAGAATGCATTGATATAGTTCAACTACTGCATATATGTAAAAAAACAAACAAAACAAAAAACATCTGTGTCCTTCATCCATAGATGGCGATGTTCCGTAGTCTGCTCTTCAATGGAAAAGGGGAAGATGAGTGCTGCATGGCAGACAACTACCGACCTCCTCAGCCTTTAAAGGGTCGGCAAGTCCGTGCCTCCTTCAAATAAATACAACATTCATTTATATTAATCTTTCCCAATGTGCACATTAGAGTGCTGTGAGAAATCATCAGGTAAACTACTCAATTTCACTTAATTGGTACAAAAAATATTTATTTAACTGCAGCTAGCTATGCCTGTGACGTATAGTGACAGGTAGAATAAATAAATGCTCTAATATTAGATGGCAATTAATTAATCTATGTATCCACTTTTTGTGATATTTTTGTTTGGAGGTGTGTAATTATTTTCAAATGTAAAATATGTGCCTTGGCTCAATAAAGAATGGGAAACATTGATTTCTATCACTTGACTTTGCCTATCCGTTTTCTTCCTTTGTCCTTTCGCTGAACAGCATATTGCATATAGTATTTGCTTTGATCAGCTTTGTGGGATGAATTTGTCTTTCGTCACAAAAACAGTCTGGGCGTATCTTGAATTTAGATCAAGTCCAAGCCGTGGCAAATTGAGCCATCAACGGGAGAAAATGATCACCTGGGATTTTTGTTATTCATTTTTTCTTATTAAATTGTTTCATGGCATGTGTTATCTATTACATATTATATAAAAATATTGTCGAGATTTGTTTTAACTTCAATTGTTATGCTAGGTTAATGAAAAATGCACTCAACCATGTTTGATTTTCTTTTCAACTGTCTTAATTCAATTGTTTTAACTATTGTACCTGACAGACAACCTGGATTTGTTTTCCCTAATGGCTGCAACTTTCTTGGATTTGTCAAATAATTATTCTTGTGAAAAGCTTGTCCAGCAAAGTATTGCTTAACTCATTCACTGCCCTAAATTCATTAAAAAAAGATTATAAAAAATTAGTGGCAAGAAGCGATTCATTTTTTTTTAATTGTAATTAATCACATGACTTCACTAATTAACTCACGATTAATCACAAATTTTACATCTCTTCTAAATGTAGAATAAAAAAAATTCTAGGTTTTCATACTCTTGTTAACAAAAGTGGGAAAAAAATGTTAAACCATTTTTTTTTAAGAGAAAAAATTATAAAAAAAAATTACGGGCGTTAGGCAATTAAAGTTTTTAATCATAATTAGTCGCATGACTTCACTAGTTAACTTGCGATTCATCACAAATTTCATTTCTGATCTAAAAATATTCTAGGTTTTCATACTCTTGTTAACAAAAGTGGGGAAAAATGTTAAACTAATAGAAATAGTTAAAATGATTTTTGGACGTTTGTCGCCGTCAATGGCAGTGAATGAATTAATAGTGCATTTAACTCTTACAAGGGGCGTTATGCTAGACTTGAAGGATTAATCAGTGCTGTTTATGCTAAACTAATGTCAGTAGTCAATTTTAACCTACTTGTAACAATAACTTAGAGTAACTTTAATTACAAATTAGTATGTGTATCATTATGAATTTGATTTCATCTCTGTGTGCTCCTCCAAAGCACTCTACTGTCGACATCACATCCACACATGCTGTGCGTCAATGGCAACAACAAAATTATAATAATTACACATCCAAACCGCTGGCACAACACACAAATAATGTGATAGATAATGTGATTGATCATGTGGATTCAAAGAATAAATGAAATGTTGCAACAGCTGTAGCCCTCGTTTGTTGTTTGTATGTGCCTCAACGTCACCATCAAGTCATCCTGGCCTCAAGTGACATCTTGACAAATGCTCCAGGTTGTGGGCAGTGACTAATGCCACTTAAAATACAATGCCACAAATAAGTGAGACAGAAACGGACTGGTCAACATCAACAGAGTGCATAGCAGAGACATTACAATGTCATTTGAACTCCATAAGTGTGGCCGCAAAATAGACGCAATATGATAGCAACTGAAGGAGTTGAACAAGCAGAAGGTACCATCGCAGATGTGCAGGACAGCTGCAAATACCGTACAACCCTGCAGGCAAATGTAAAGCATGAAGAGGCCACAGGGAATGTCGACGAGATATCCAAATCCATACAGCGACTATAAGGAAATCCATACGTTTGGTTAACAAATGGTTTACTGTATTTTCACTTTTCAGTTCAAGAAAATTCTAAATGAATACGATCATCACATATGGGTCACTGCAGTTTGTATTATTAACCTAATCAAATTTACATTATTCACATTTCCACAGCTAAGTGACTACATATAAACAATTACACAGATGTGTAAATTCCAAATACAGAATGAAGAAAAACTTTTATTCATGCTATTATTATAATCATGTTACACTCATTGATTCCACTCTGTGACATGAGGCAATGTACATTTATTTTATTAAACTTATTTAACTGAGCATACCCTCTTCTTATGTGTACATTTGTAAGGGGTGGGGTCTTCTCTCTGTTATCACGCAAGAGCAATAGGCCAGTGGAAGAGTGTATGGTTTATCATAACCTATTCACACAACTGTTATCAGACACGGGTGCACTGCGATAGCCCAAACATGACATATGCTGACTCTTAAACTGGACTATACATTGTAATCATTTTGTTGCAAAATTGACTGTGCACCAAAATAGAGGGGGGAAAAGAATTGAGGAATTCATTCTTATTTCAAATGATAGTTATTAAGTTAAGTCATAGTATCTGTATAAACATGTAAAAAGTAACATTTATTATTGATTGTGTAGCAAGACTTCTTCATATACCAGAAACACGAGAAGCAAAAGGACTCATTAATACTTAAAATCATCAGAAATACTTGGAATTATATTTAGAAAACAAAGTAAACTGGCAACTGACATCCACAAGTCTGACATGTCGTTTACATACTCTAAAAAGAGAAATGTTGAACCAACTAAAGATTGCAAATTGAATTGTTGACTAATTTAAAAAAAAAATCGCTTCAATTGGTAACACGCGGTTGAATTAAGTTAGTCCAAAGTGAATATATTAATTAATTATGAGTTCATTAAACCTCATACTTTGTATTAGAGTCACTTTGGATTAATGCAGTTGAATATATTAAATTTAATGAACTCATAATTAATTCAACTTAATATATTCACTTTGGACTAACTTGATTCAGTCGAGTGTTACCAATTGAAGCAATTTTTTAAAGTTGGTCAACAGTTCAATTTGTAATCTTAAATTGACTCAACAATTCTCTTTTTATAGCGTACAGTACATAAATGAATACCATTCTAAATTAAACCAAAGACTCCATTATTAATAGTCAAATGACATTTTATCTCATACACATGCACCAACCACACCTTGTCATAATAATTCCCCATATTTTAAAATAAAGGAACCATTGTATTGTACTCTTGCACATTTCAGCGATGTCATCCACTGTGTGCTGTCTCATTAACCTGCAGCATAATAATCATGACTACAATCTTGACTGAATGGAAATGAGAGGACTAATGAGCCAAGTGGAAGACTTGGCCGTTCTGCACTGGAGGAATATGGCCAACAACGTCCTGTCCACTTCAAAGCTCTGTTGTGTGTGTGTGTGTGTGTGTGTGTGTGTGTGTGTGTGTGTGTGTGTGTGTGTGTGTGTGTGTGTACAATTCGTCCTTCAGCATTATGAAAGGAGCATTCATGAACAAGAATGGTTTGGTTCAGGAATTAGGACACCATTAATGACCATACAGACGGAGACAAAAAAGACCGTGATAGATAGGTGATTGTTTAGGAAAGTGTTATGTAGTGTTTGCAAGTGTTATTTTGTGTGTGTGTTTTTTACTCGACAGACTCAGTGGTGCTATGGCAGAAGGGTGCATAACTAAAGCATTACCAACTATAAATATTACATAATGACAGGATTCCCTTGCCTTGTTCTCCATAATAACCATCCCCCATATTCCTCAATACCATTTTCCATGGCTGAGTGACATCAGTAACCATAGCAACTGCATGATCCTATTATAAACTACTCAAAATGATGATTTTGAAGACGGTTTTCATCTGTGCTTTTTTTTGGTTGTATAAATTGATGGTACAATTGTGCCTACTTAATATTTCTACAAAATTTTGTATTGACAGCTAAAATTGCCCACAGCAGGATTTAAACCACCTGCATAGTCCGAGGATTTACAGCTACTGTTTCCCCAAAACTTTTTGCAGAGGATGCTTGTGGAGCTCTACTTTCAGCTTTATTTCCAGATATTTTGCATTTGCATCCGATACACAACTTAGAAGAAGCAAGGGCACATTTAGCCATGTTGGGGCCCAATGCCAACACATTCATGGGGCCCTCCAAATCGGAGTGCCCTGAATAGAATATTAATCATCAACTAAACAATAATTTCCTCAGGTAGATCAAGGCCTTAAAAATCCTTTAAAAAGTTAGCGAAAAGTAACAAAATAAAAAAAAAAAACGTTTTTGTTAGCAAAATAAAATAAAAATGAAAAAAAACGTAAACAAAAACTAACTGAAACTATAGCTTATAAAATGTACTAAAACTAACATTATTGTACCATCCTACATTTGGCGTCCCTGTAAAAAATGGACAAACCTGGTAGTTTTGATTAACTCATTCACTGCCAATGACGGCTATAGACGTCAAAAATTCATTTGAACTATTTCTATTAGTTTAACATTTTTTTCCCACTTTTGTCAACTAGTGTATGAAAACCTAAACATT